>NC_027756.1:23698566-23721148 GCF_000695525.1 Brassica oleracea var. oleracea
AGAATTACTTCGACCAGCTCCTGACGGTAGTTCACGACATGCTTCCAGTAGATAATGTCGTTCCGCGTTCAACAGATGAGGTGAAGAAATTCTTGAAAGTGTTTGGTTTTGGATACGATCAGATTCATGCCTGCACAAACGACTGCATTCTTTACCGTAAGGAATACAAGGACATGACAAGTTGTCCAAGATGTGGCCTCTCAAGATGGGAAAGGGATAAGCACACTGGTGAGGAGAGGACAGGGATTCCAGCTAAGGTTCTAAGGTACTTTCCTATCAAAGATAGATTCAGTAGGATGTTTAGATCGAAGAGGATGGCTGAAGATTTGGTTTGGCATTTCAACAATGCTAGCTCAGATGGTACAATGCGGCACCCAGTAGACTCTATAACCTGGTCCACTGTGAAGGATAAGTGGCCACAGTTTTCTGACGAAGCAAGAAACCTCCGGCTTGGTCTTTGTACGGATGGTATGAATCCTTTCTCATTCCAAAGCTCCACCCACAGTACATGGCCGGTGTTATTAGTCAACTACAACATGCATCCCACATTGTGTCTGAAAGAAGAGAACATTATGCTTACTTTTCTGATCCCTGGACCAACTGTGCCGAGCAACAACATTGAACCAATGTACAAAATTGGGTGTGTTCCTCTTGGACCTGGAGCAGCTGCTGTTATTGTCAATGTTGTAACAAAAGCTGATGCTTATGTCTGGAGGCCAACCACAACTATATTTTCACTTGGACAAGCAATGGGTAACAAAATCGCATGGCCAGCAGACAACGTAATACTGGATAACGACCAAGGCACCACACCTGAAAGTCACACAAATGCTTCATCGGTAAACATCTTATTAAAAGGTGCTTAAGAAGAATGCTTATTTGTGGAGACCTAGTCCCGAGATGTCAACCATTGCTGATGCACTTCATCAAAGTATCGCTTGGCCAATTCAGAAGATAGATATCATTAACCAGTCTCCAAAAAGAGTTTCGCCATTATCATCTTCACCTCAGGTAACTTTTTCGAACGTAAAGCATTTATTGGAATTGTTATGCGCAGTCGCATGATGCTTTTGTTTTGGTGATAGAGTGTCAGTAACAGCTTGGACACTGCTAAATCAAGTCCAGAGAAGAACTACATCTTGTTAGATTGCTTTAACTCGGGAAAGACTATCGCTGAGGGCCGTGTTGTTTTCACAAATCCAGAGGATAGAGTCCACTTTGTCCCATTAGGTGAAAATGCTTCCAAGGTCTTCGTTCTAGTGACAAAGATTGGAGATGCAAAAGTTTGGAGACCAAATGCAGAAGTTGAATTCATATCCGATGCTTTAGGTACCACTGTGGCTTGGCCTAATGACAAAGTTATATTTGTCTGATACTTCTATGTTTCATATATAGCTATGTTTTAAAACTTTGGTGTGTTGTTTGGTTCGTTGACGTTGGTGGATGTTGTTTTGTGTTGGTGGATGTTGTTGAACATGTATGTCAACAGGATATGTACTCTTTTAATGTTTAATAATAATTAATGCATAATATTATTTATGTTAAATATTTATTATATTTAAATTTTATTATATTACGGTTTCAATTTAATTATAGCATTAACGCTACGAAAGAGAAATCTGTAAAAGTATAAGGCTTCGAATCAATATCGTAAAACGAATCCTATATTAAAATATTAAAATAGCAAAAGCGGAAACGCTATCTAAATAAAACATATGTAGCGGAAGCGAAAAGCACTATCTTAAGTGGAAGACCTATTATCACGGCCGATGATACAGCGTACCTAATAACGCTATGGTATCGTAGTATAGCGTTTTCCCGGCGCAATAAATACTCATTTTTCTTGTAGTGAGGGATTCTCCCACTGGTAGAGCTCTGTTGGCCAGTTTCCACAAGAATAATTTAAGCTTCGAGGAGGTCTCAACATTCCAGACACAAGCCTTCCAGTTAAAAGAACCATTCCTCGCTTGTTGTGTTTTGTTCCCTTCCGCAAGCTTTTCCATAGCATAGCCAGACTTAGTGGAGTAACTGCCAGTCTTCTCTGGGAACCACACCATAGTGTCTTCCATATTGAGCGAACTGGGTTGGATGAGTCTGATAGCTGCTTCATACTGCGGTAAATGAGACCGGATCTCTGGGACATTCAATTCTGCGGTATCAGGCTGGAGGAGATCTCTTACGGTCATGTCTTTTTCTTCAAAGGTTGGTGGGCCTATAGGGCATAGAGCACCACTGGTTGATAGCCAGTTCTCTTTCCAAAGGTTGACGTTCCTGCCATCGCCTATGGCCCATCCAACACCTAGCTTTAAGACTTCCCGTCCCGCTAAAATTCCTCGCCAGCCATGCGACATTGCTCACTAAAAGAACATTCCAAAAGACTCTCGTTACGACAATACTTCCCGAGTAATGTCTGCCCAAGCAAGGAGTCTGGGTTCTTTAGCAATCTCCAAGTTAGTTTGGCTAGTAAGGCGTCATTGAAAAGTTCGATGTCTCTAAACCCGAGGCCACCAACAGATTTCGGGAGCGTGAGTCTATCCCACGCGATCCAGCAGAGCCGTCTCTGTTCCGGTTTCTGATCCCACCAGAACCGGGTTAAAACCGCTTGGATTTGTTTACAAAGAGACTGAGGAAATTTGAAGCAGGACATGGCGTAAGAAGGCATTGCTGCCAGCACTGATTTCAGCAAAACTAGCTTCCCAGCTCCCGACAGAAATCTAGTCGTCCAGCCATGGGATTTTTGTCTGATACGATCCACCAAGGAGGCAAAAATGTCGCGCTTTCTTCTCCCGAAATGCTCAGGTAGACCGAGGTACTTTCCTATGCCTCCTTCTTGTCCTGTACCAAGGGCTGATTTAACATTCTGCTTTGTGCTCGGCAGCGTCTTGGAAGAGAAGGTAATTGCAGATTTATTGCGGTTGATGCATTGGCCGGAGGCCAGCTCGTATCTCTACAAAATCGACACTAGGGCTTCGCAGCTGGCACTGTCAGAACGGCAGAAAAACATGGTGTCATCCGCGAAGAGGAGATGGTTTATCGGTGGACAGGCACATGCGACTTTTACTCCAGCTAAAGCCCCCCTCTCTTGCGCTTGGTTACAAAGCCCGGACAGCACATCCGTACACAGAATGAAGAGATATGGGGAGAGAGGGTCTCCCTGTCTCAGCCCTCGAGTAGGTGAAACGAGTCCTTGAGGCGCTCCATTTACGAGGAAGGAGTATGAGACCGAGGAGACACAAGCCATGATCCCTGAAATCCACACACTATGGAAACCCATCCGCTCCATAACCTCTCTAAGGAAATCCCATTCAATCCGATCATATGCCTTGCTCATGTCCGTTTTAACCGCCATGGTGCATCTCTGCCGTGCAGCCGACGTACGGAGATAGCAAAGGATCTCATGTGTGATTAGAACATTATCGGAGATTGCCCGTCCGGGTACGAAGACAGATTGATGCCGCGAGATCAGATGGGACATGAGAGGTTGGAGACGCTTGGTGAGGATTTTCGCAATGATCTTGTAGTGGGTGTTGCACAAGGCGATCGGTCGGTAGTCCGCCACCTTCCTAGGTCCGGAGATCTTGGGGATCATCCTTACATGTGTCTCATTTTGGCGTTTGTGCAAATTCTCGGAGGCGAAGAAGTCTCTGATGTCTATAGTAATATCAGGACCAATGATATCCCAAAAGGATTGATAGAAACCCGCTGAGAATCCATCAGGTCCTGGCTCTTTGTCCACATTAATGGAGAAGACCGCTTGCCTGATTTCCACATCTGATGGTACAGCAATGAGCTCTTCGTTCATCTCCGGTGAGACTTTGGGAGTGACGACCTCTCGGACCACACTTAAGTCTCCAGTTGAGCGGGAAGAGAAGATGTCTTGGTAGAAAGACTTGATGGCCTGCACAATCTGTTCTTCTTTAAAAAATGCATTCCCTGTTTCATCTTCTATAACCGCGAACTTATTAAGGGCCCGTCGGCCTCGGGTGACCGAGTGGAAGAAGCTCGAGTTCCTGTCTCCGCAACTTAGCCACTGAGTTCTGCTTCTTTGACGCCAAAACTGCTCCTCCTCTGCATACACCTTATCTAAGGAAGACTGCAGCGATAGAATGAGGTCAGCAACAGGACTTGTATCCGAGAGAGCGGCCTCAAGCTGTTCTTGGGAAGATAGAATTAGATCCCTGCTGTTCTGGTTTTGTAGCTTAGTCCACTCGACAATCTTGGTCCTAACGCGACAGATTTTAGTAATGACTGCATCACCTGGTTGTGCCTCCCATGTATCTTCCACGATAGCTCTGATCTCTGGCTTATCTCGTAGCCTTCTATCGAAGCGAAAGATACCTTTTTTTTTCAGCAAGTTACTATCAAAGAGAGTGAGCACTGGCCTATGGTCGGAGCCTTCAAACCGATGATACTCACATCGACCCGTCGGGAACATCTCACTCCACTCTACATTAGCCATTGGCCTGTCAAGGCAAGATTGAATAAAATGACTGTATCGAATGCCTCGCCATGAGAGTGAGTTCCCAGAATGTTGGAGATCCCAAACGCCATGTTAGGTCACATAGCTGCGGAAGGAGAGAAAGGAGCCCTCCCATCGAACCGGGCCTCCTACTTTCTCCGAATTGTTCAAGAGATCATTGAAATCTCCCGTAATAAGCCAAGCCTCTTTTCTTTGTACTCCTAGTTCGGAGAGTTTATTCCAGAATTCAGCGCGTTCCTCCTTTCTAGGGGCACCGTAAACATAAGAGACAAAGAAGGTCTTATTATTACTTGTGATACAAGTGTCGATAATATTCGGAGATGAGTACAAAACATCAAGTTGAACATTAGCTTTTCACGAGAGAGCAAGACCCCCACTCAGTCCATCGGGAGGAACCGTTAATTGGCAGGAGTACTCAGAGCCTCGATAGGAGTTGAAAACAGCTTCATCTTGATTTTTGGTCTCCATAAGGAACATGATGTCGGGGGAAAGCTTCGATCTGATTTCCCTGACGCATTGAACTGTGAGAGGGTTCCTTAACCCCTGACAGTTCCAGCTCATACTCGCTAAGGAAGAGAGCCGGGAGCGGTCTGAAAATCCGCTCGCTTCTTAGAGATAGCCGGTATTAGAGTGGTGGTTGGCCTGTCTCCCGTCGCAGATGCCTTGCCCCTTGCCTTTGGGTTCATCCCTGGCTTACGTTTTGGTAAGCCTTGATTTAGGATTCTGCGTTTGTTGAGAGTGATACCCTTGGCAGGGCTACGAACCCGTCTGGCTGTTGGAGCGCGAGTAGATGGGGCACGAGTAGGTTTCTTGCCTTCAGCTTTAGATATCGTTTTAGCTAGGATTGGGAGGGGCGAGTCATCAGTGGGGAGAGGTCCTAGTCTTAGAGAGACATGAGTTCTATCTTCACTGAGTGTCCTTATGGGAGAGTGCCCCTTCATCTCAATATGTGCAAGCTCCCCCCTGCTGCTTTGGAGCTAGAAGGTCTCATAAGCTCTGGTGGGGTTTGGTATGGTAGAGCATCTTCCAGGTACTGGACGTTGACCTCTTGTAGTCGCCCAGAGTCTGAGTTAGCAACCCCATTTTGGAGCAGGGGAACTCTATCTGGAGCACCTGAGAGACGTTCCAGAGCAGAGCGGCGTTCACCCGAGTTATTTGACACTCTTGGCGTTTGCGGTGAAGCCAGAGGAGGATTACCGTCCAGTATCATAGGTTCACGTTGGGTTCTTGGGGATGGGGTGTGAGACACTTGAGACTGAATGGAGTTTGACTGTCCTCTAGCTCCATCACCTGAGACTGGTCGCCAGTAACCTTTAGAAGCGGGGTTGGCAGTACGCATTCCTTGAGGTCTACTCGAGACATAAGAGCTTTCTCGAATAGGTGGTAGCCTGTCACTCGCAGGACGGTTGGAGCGGTTTCCTTCTCTATCTTCTGAGGAAGAGTAATGACGAGAATGATAGTTACCATCTCTCTTGTTCTCTCTAATTCCCTCATGGAAATCTCGGAGGTCAGAGTGATTGTGCCTCTCACGAGATTGATGATCATGACGTCTATTGTTGTTTGGTTCATCATAGCCCCTGTCATATGGTGAGAAGCGAGATAGTTTGCGGTTATCAGCCCTTTTCCTGCTCTCGGCGATACGATCCAGAGTACGTAGTTGGGAGATACCAAGGCGTGGAGAGTCAGCTGAAGCCGGGTTAGAAGGGTAGTTACTCGCTTCATGGGCTAGAGAGAGACACGAAAAGCAATGTTTTTCCGATTTCTCGTACTCGAGCTCTACCTGCATTGTTCCAGAAGATAGGCTGATGTCCAGAGTCCTTTCCAGAGGTTTAAGGCCATTGATTATGACTCGAACTCTGCATTTGACAGTGTCAGTATCCTCCACCGGACCCAGTTCTTTTCCAATAGCACGGAGCGCTGGGTCTGTCCAGTAGTGGAGAGGAACCCCATGAATTGTCACCCATAAGGGAATGGTTGAGGGGAAAAGATCCGAGACAATGGGTTCCCAGCGTTGTAAGATGAACATCCATTTTTTGAAATGGTATGGCGCCTTAGAGAGTATAGCTTGCAGGTCTTGTTCAGTGTCAAACTTAAACTGGAACAATTGCGGTCCCAGCGCACTTCCAGTAATGTTGCCGATGACCTGCCAGTGTTGGAGGAAGAAACCCACCAAAGCTCTAGTATTCTGCATGGCCGGGTTAGTGACGCGTCCAATCAGAGTGAGTTTGTGCTCTTCGATAAGTCTAGAGCTGTCTGCTTCCGGAAGTTGGATCGGAGCTCGTTTTGATGGGCTAGAAGAGTCTGCGATCCATTTCTCCTTCTCTTTGTTGGAGTATCTACGTGCCATGATTTAGAGGAGAGTAGTGGTCTGTTCAAAACAGAGTTCCAAAACAAAAACACCAGCTCAAGCTCCAAAGCAAAACACAATCTGTAACAAGAAGACAAAAATAGAAACTGGACTGCACTCAGACAGTAAAATGCCCTGAGGCAGGGTAAAGGAGCTATCACAAACCCCACAAGGGGCTTTTCACACCGGGTCTAGCGATATTCATGTTTGTAGAGGTGGTTTGTGGTAGTACCAATCAAGCCGATTTCAAGCGGAGGAAGTGTGCCAGGACCCAAACACGCACACCAGAGGAAGCAATCAACCAGAAATTTTTCAAATTTTGAAAATTCCGGTGACGACGGCGGAAAACCAGGTGGTTGCGGTGGTAAACCAGGTAGCTACGGGGAGAAACCAGGCGGTTGGGGGGAACCAAACGTTCTACAGCATGGAACAAGGTAGGAATCTATCACTGTCACTCCCCAAAGTTGGTGCCTGAGAGAAAAAGACTTTCTCGATAAGAAACTATGCTATTATTTGCAACTTTTTTCACATGTGTCAAGTTGTCTATTATTTAAATATTAAAATTTTAAATAAGAAACTCTTTTTTTTTGGAGCAAAAATAAGAAACTCTATGAATTTATTAACCAATGTTGATGTTCTTATATTTTTCTTCAGTGTTGATTGATAAATTCTTACCGGGTTCCAGCTATTCAGTCTTGTTTCAGCTCGAGTCTCATCAGCTTCGAACAACCTTGCGGTCCCGAAGTCTGCAACTTTAGGGTTCATCTCTGAATCTAAAAGGATGTTGCTTGCCTTCAAGTCTCTATGAATAATCTTCAACTGCGAATCTTCATGGAGATAAAGTAGACCTCGAGCAACTCCTTCTATAATCTTGAACGTCACCTCCCATGTAAGAAGCAAACGCTTCTCTTCATCTGCAGATTTTCAAAGAAAACACTCTAATTCCGCTAAACAAAAAATATTCCAGATGTATTGTAACTAAATGCAGCGTCCCACGATGACAAACCAAAGATAAAATGTTCAAGACTAGAATTGGGCACAAGCTCGTAGACAAGAATCTCTTCATCTCCTTCATTACAGAAACCAAGTAGCTTAACTAAGTTCTAATGTTGGAGTCTTGTCAAGATCGAGACCTCATTCTTAAACTCTGTACCTCCTTGTCCTGAACCACTTACTAATCTCTTCACCGCTATTTCTTGCCCGTTCGGTAAAACCCCCTGAAACCGGTCATCCTCGCAGTAAAATTATTGACCCGTATCAAGATTTGACAAGATTATTTAATTTCTGAATGTCTTTTTTTACCTTGTAGACAGTTCCAAATCCACCTTGACCAAGCTTATTTTCTGGCGAAAAGTCATTGGTAACAGAGAGTATCATGGCAAGGCCAAACCGCAACATAGATTGTCCATCAGAATCACAGCATTCTGATTCTGAACCAACAAAAAATATCAAACCTTTATTCTACAAATACTAAGCTTCAATGGAACAATAAACAAATAACTAACTAAGTTTCATTGAAACAATAAACAAATAACTAACCGCTGATGTTTTTATTATACGACTTTCTCCTCTGATCAAAGATGATGAAAAGAGTGGAACCACAATTATAGCGATAGTTCCATTCCGAATCTTTTTTCCTGCAAAATAAAACATCAATTTGCAACCACCAAATGACTAACAAGATAACCTAACATATAATCAATTAATTTCCCCTATAATAGTTTTTTTTTAGTTTTTGTCACAAAAATAGAAAAATGACCAAAAAAAGTTTTATCAAAGGGAAAAAGTAAATTTTTACCATAGGGTTAACTAATCTAGACTTAAGATTTATAGTTAACGGGTGGGTTTTTGAAGATAGAGTTTCAAATTTTAAAAAATAAAATTTAAATATTAAAAATTTCAAAAAAAAAAAGCTATTTTGGTTATTTTTTTTGGGAAGTTTACTAAAATGAGTCAAATTAATTCAGTTATTACTAGAATATGTCTTAAAAGTTTAAAATTACTAAATTATTTTTATGGTCAAAAATGTCCTTTTTACGGTTGTGATAAAAAAATGTATATTACAAAATTGCCCTTTAAATTTTGGAAAATTTTCCGTCGGCATATTTATTTAACAGAAAAAAAAATCTATCGTGACATAAATATGTTAATTAAATCTGCTGTTGAATTTACATCTGCTGTGTATTTAGTAGCAGACTTTTGAGTTACAGCAGATTTTTTTAAGATGGTTGGCTGATTTATCTGTCCGACTTAATGGTGTCAATAGATTTATCTGTTTTAGTCTAACGAATGAAGTGGCCGATTTTTTTTTAAATTGCCAGTTTTATATTGTATCGGTTAGATTTTTAAGACCGATTTAAAATTACCTACAACCGATTTTTAATGGATAATAGACATAGTTTTTTATGACAAATATGTTTATCCGATTTAAATTTCTGGTCGACTTTTATATTCATTTGGTGGCAAATTTTTAAAATTGTCATCTTTGACGGCTGACTTTTAAACCAAATTTTAATTACCAGATTAAGACACACTTGTTGTAGCAGACTTATCCACTTGAATTTCTGGTTAAGTTCACAAAGATTTCGGTTTAGTTTAACTTGGTTCAGTTTCGATTATTTTCGGTTTTAATTAATTTTAAATTTTGGTTTAAATCAATTTGTTCTTGGTTTAAATTAATTTAAACCTCCGGTTAAAACAATTTTAAAAGTTGGTTTAAGTTAAGAATCATATTACACCACATTTTCCAATTAGGTTTACATTTTATGTCGTCTTCTTCTTCATGTTACATTCCATTCATAAATTTTGGGTCCACTTTCATGGGGATCTACAACGGTGACTTTTAATTCATATTGATTGGAGAATAATGAAACACATGATTCTCGTCTTTGGGAAGTGGAAAGTGGAGAAAACAAAGGGGTTATTTAAAGTAGATAATGATCGAGGTAGCATAATAGTTGGTGCGAATGAGGACACTCGAATCGAAGACTTTGTGAAAATCATATTTGCGGATTATGAAGTTGGTTTTGCAGAAAACGACTTAGTCATCACATTATGGTTCATTTAGTTTGTATTTTAGTTTACATGTCATTTAGTTTGTCTTTCTCAAGAATTTGTAATGAGCTGAGAACAAGTGAAAGAGACGAGCCATAATTAAATAAACTAACCATCAATGTTAAACATCCAAATTATACATCCGAAAACAAGAATACCATCCAAAAATAAGCAAAAACCTACAGTTATACATCCAAGAAAAAGCAAACAAACAAAAACAGACTACGAGTTATACTTCCTAATCCTCCATAGCCACCTCATCATAAATCTCTGCAGCCATATTCGATCGCATTGCTGGTATGATCTATTGATCTGATCACTTAAGCCTACAAAATTATACCCCAGAGCTAAACATTAAATGTATTTCAGAGTGTACACGCCGCAATCTCATGGGTCTTCTTGTGCAGAGAAGTTTGGGAAGTTGATACGCTGATGAGAATCATGCCATGACAGAAGCGGAACCTCAGCTTCCTCTATCCGATGCCCATATATCTCGTAAAGCCGCGGAGGATACTTCTTGTTACCCGAAGATGAGGCCATTCCTTTAAAAAAAAGCAAGAGCACATTTAATAAATATTCCCTCCGTTCCTAAATGATAGACCTTTTAGTATTTTCACACATATTAAGAAAACACATTAAACTACCGTAATAAATGTATTGTTTTCTACAATTTTCAATTTTCAATAACTTTTAACCAATAGTAATTCAATAAAGTCAATTAATTTTTTTGAAGTTTACAATTTTATCATAGAAAACACAAAAATACATTTTTCTGAAACAAATTTTTTTTCTAAAAAGTCTATCATTAAGGAACAGAAGGAGTATCATTCATCCAGATTATAACAGAGAAATTAGAATTAACTATCACAAAATTTTTAGAAAGAACTTAACAAATGGAACAATAATAATCATACAACATAAAAAAAGCAATACAAAAGTGTCCTTGTTCTGTGATATTGAGAAACTGAAATTGTGAAGTAACAGAGTATGAGAGTTCTTTGATTTCACATTAATCAAGTTAATAAATTTTACTGCCAAAGGATTAAGGGAATTGCGGGTTTAGGGTTTTTAAAATCAAGCAATCAGAAAAGTTTATCTAGAAACAAAGAAAAGACAAATTGATTTTCAATTTGGGAATTAGGGTTTTGAATATATTTAGCACTTACAGATTCAATTTTCTTCGATTTTGAGGCGGATGTGACCGAATTAGGGTTCGAGTTAGGGTGCATCGTGTGCAAGGAGACTGCAACTGAGATGAGGTTGTCGGATATGGAAGTTCGATGGAACCGATGTGTGGAGAAGGAGATTTGAGATTGTGAAAGAGAGAAGTGTCGACAAAGGGGTTTTGCTTTTCTGGAAAATATTATACTCGCTCCTTTTTTTAATATAAATAGTTTTAGAATTGTGCAAATAGATTAAGAAAATCATTAATTTTTTATATTTTCTAAACAAAAACATCATTAAATATTTACCTAACCACAAATCAACCAATAATAAAATAGAATGTATATTATCATTGGTCATATAGCATTAAGTGTTAATAAATTTTACATAAAAAATCGAAAACGTCATATAATTTGGAACTTAAAAATTTCTTTAAAATGACTTATATTAAAAAAACAGAGGGGGTACAATTAATTATTACATTAATTCAATGGCAGTTTTGTTAATACTCAAATGAAGGCTGGTTTTTTTGTATTTTTGTTACCCATGTGATCTAGTACAGTAATTAAGAAAGTTTATGAATTAGTATAGTAATAACATGAATGATTAGAGTCATTATAGGTAATTTCTCTTTTCTTTTTTGAATGCTATTTTGTGACAAAAACTTAAAAATGGCTATTTAAGATAATTGCTCTATAATTTACCTTTTTCGTCATATCCAGGTTTTAACTCGGTATCTTCTCGAGGAGGAGTCGAACCACGACTAATCATGGAGACTCTTGTCATATTCTCAGAAGATCTAGGAATATTATAAAGATCCCACCGGAAACAACAGCTAAGAAGCTTACCCGCACCGCCCTGCCTTCCCCAATTATTGTTTTGAAAGTTCAACACACACTGCATAAAACATATGTTGCATTCACTAGGTAAAATGTCAGGAGTGCATTTCATCATCATGTAAACATCTGCAAATTCTGTGAACTCTGCTCTTACGACGCTATAATACTTTAGCACAACTGATGAATTTTCAGGAGCTGAAATAGCAGACTGCATTGTTAGGTTAGTCAGTGCTTCCCATTCTCGTCGAAAAAGCTTAAGGCTCTTAGATTCCTATATGACTATATGTATAAAGGATTTTGTGACAAACCAGGTGGGAAGAGCTCGAGTTTTTCGAAAACAGAGTAATTAGCATATCGTACAAGGCAAGAAGCATTGTCACTGTCTCTCGTGGTCCACTTGAAGGATTTAATTCGATTCGGACATATATCTTCTAAATCCTGAATCCCTTGCTCCACGCAGTTCACACAAGCTTGCTTCTCGTAGCCTCGTCCACAAAGGGCAAGACCGTAAACTTTGTTGGTGCCTTCTCCGATTGAAGTGTTGTAGAAGCCGTCGTTAGCCACGACGTTACTTGCAAGAGAAGAGAAAAGAGAGTTGAGGTTGTCGCTGTAAGTGCTGTTATCTGAGAATAAGCTTCCTTCACAAACTGTTTTAGCGTCTATAAAAGTTAGAAGGAGAAGAAAGCAAGAGAAGAGAATAACATTAGAGAAATTTTCCATTCTGGTTGTAATTTCTCTTCTTTAATTTCTTATATTGTCATTGCCAAAATATAGGCTATATTTATAGGATGAATATTGCTTAATTGTGGTTCATAAAATTGGCAACGATGCCTACGTATAAAACACATATATTTATTTTAGATATAAACAAAACTATTTTAGATATAGACAACGATGCTCAAGAGAAGAGAATAACATTAGAGAAATTTTTCATCCTGGTTGTAATTTCTCTTCTTTAATTTCTTATATTATAATTGTGTCAATGAAAGTATTAATAATTTTACTAAAGTATAAACACATATATTTATTTTAGATATAAACATAACAATGTAAAAAATTAAAGATCAATTTGTAAATTAAAAATGCTTAACAGAAAAGAGGTTATAGTTGCGACAAATTTGATGTGCTACTTTTCACATCTTCATTTCCTCTGCTTCAAATGGTGACAGTTTAATTGAACAGAAAATGAAAAAATAATAAACAAAAATTCAGTTGAGGAAGTGAATAAACAGAAATATCGGAATTTATACTCGATTCATTTTTCAACAAAATTGGAAGATGTTATGAACTATTATGTGGATGTCCATTAGGTCCATAAGCTCATGTTCTAGAGGATTCTGAATCCCTAATGTTGTATCTCTATATATTGTATCGTGACCTATGGAAGAATAAGATTAACCAATTTCATCTTTCTCTCCCCATCGAACTGGTTTTGGGTCAAGAACCAAAGATCCACATCTAGAAAATTTGGATAAGTTGTTTGTTCCACCACAACCGCTAACAGATGGGACTTCAAAGGAGGTTATGGATATGTTGGATATGATCTCCATTGATGATAAAATCTAAGATTTATTTAAAGACTCAAAGTTTTTCTATCCAACATTAGGGGGAGAAAAATAAACAGCTGGAGAATGAATGAAATGAAATGAATTATCATTGATCCTCAGACTAAAGATCGAGAATAGAAGTCGAAAATGAATGTATAGAGATAATTCTATTACAAAGATTAGCATATGAGTTGCCAGATTCATTTACTGACCTTAAGAAAGTGATTAAGTCACAATTACCAGCTGTAAATGCTCCAATTAAAATGGATGTCCCATAAGGACAATATCAAACTGCTAATGAGTCTAAAGATCGCCTGAAGCGTGATAGACCTATTGGTTCCAAATATAATAATCCTCGAAAAAGGGAGCATAAATGAGAATGGCAGGAATCGAGGAATGAAATATTAAGGATCTCGAGAAGAGATAGAAAACATGACAAGAGAGAAATTATGGTACCTGAGAATAAATAAAGCTCAAATAGCTATGTCATGTCTGAAACAATATGGAACCAATATCAAATCGACGTCGTCAATATCTATGCATGCAATGTAGCAGTTGATGAGAATGAGGATCGTGAACCATATATTGAAAAGTGTACACAAAGAAATGATTGGCCAAGATGGAAATAAGCAATAGATGCGGGATTAAATCTCTTGGAAAGAGAGAGTATTTGGACAAGTAGTCCATACACCTAATGGTGTAAAACCAGTGGCACATAAATAGGTCATTATGTGAAAGAATGAATGAGATGATGAAAAGTTATGAGAAGCAAAAGAGTAGTTGCACAAGACTTCCCATAAAGACCTGAAATTGCTATAAGAAATACATCATGTGGTGGAAGCATCAACTTTCAAGTTTCTTTAGTCTGGCAATAAAGAAAAAGAACTGAGAGCCACTAGAACAATGAAATTTATGTGAAAGATCCAAAAGAATATAAACTATAAGAAGCAGTAAACCCCATAAGGATTTGGACTGCAAGAAGCAGTAAGTGCTAGTTCTCGAGAACATACCGCGTGGGTATATTGAGCATATAAAAGAAAAAAAAAGTATTGGTCATGAAGTACCATGATATTGGAAATTTACTGATCTCTTTCATGATTGAAAGATGTGATTTCGTATGACAAGAGGGATAGTCATATTTGTAACATTCACAAGAAGCAAAATAATAACTCGTATGTATAAGTATGCATAATGTGAAGGTTTAGAAGACTGTCTATAAAAGGAAACTTGGACAAGGAGTCCAAATAGACCAAGATATGATCTTTTGTGTGAAAATAATATTATGGATAAGAAGTCCAATGGTCTAAGAGATTATCTGACAATCAAACGAGTTTATTACTAAGGATATGCTTATATCAATTCTTAAAAGGAAGATTTATATGATGAGAAAACATCTCTCTAAGATGATGCTTCCAGGGGGAGTAATATGATGATGTCCTTAGTTGTACTCTTTTTCCTTATCATGGTTTTTGTCCCATTGGATTTTCCATGTCAAGGTTTTAACGAGGCAACAAAGAACACGTAAATGATAGATACCTAAAGAGAAATGTTAACACTTAAGTGATGAAGATCTATCAATCTTCCAATGTATTTTGAGACAAAAAGAAGCAGAAGATAATGATCAAAAATCAATCGTACTTGAACAAGAATCAAGGTATGGACACATTTAATTCGCTAGAGAGAAACAAATGTCGAAATTATCTTAATCAAAGGAGACCTTCTAGATGGAATTAAAATATAAAATTGTTGTCCAGAGAAAGATCTCTGAGTCTACTTTAATCTCTAATTTGAATCAAGTCATTCCTGATGATAGAACTCGAGATATGGCTGTTTTCGTGGGACATGTACAAGCTGTCTCAGAATACCTAATATCATATGATATTCAAAATATTGCTCGATATTTCCATCTTAACAGAGCCAGATTGGTGCCTAAAGTTAGACATGGATGTTAGCTTCGATTTTCAAGTGGTTTGAAGTCGTTTTGTCCTACGGTCACCAAGATATTCAAGTTTTAGTGAGGAGTGTCAAATCAACCAAAAAAAGTAAATCGGTCCAACCCCAAGAAGAAGAAGTTAATTCATC
Organism: Brassica oleracea var. oleracea; assembly: GCF_000695525.1. NCBI lineage: Eukaryota > Viridiplantae > Streptophyta > Magnoliopsida > Brassicales > Brassicaceae > Brassica > Brassica oleracea. The sequence goes on from NC_027756.1 coordinate 23,714,080, forward strand.
ACATTGGATTGTGTCCTATCAGATATATCAAGTAATGTTTTCATCAGGGGGAGTAGAGGTGCGCTGCACTTTTTTTCTCTTCACCACGGTTTTTCCCAAGGTTTTTAATGAGGTAGCATCTTATGCGCTTTAGGAAATATTTTTTTAATGTACATCCAAATGGGAGTGTTATGAACTATTATGTGGATGTCCATTAGGCCCATAATCCCATATTCTAGAGGATTCTGAATTTCTAATGTTGTATCTCTATATACTGTACCGTGATCTATGGAAGAATAAGATTAACCAATTTCCTCTTTCTCTTATTCACAACAGAAGAGAGATTTTTTCTTCATAATTTTTTCATTCTTAAGGAAACAAGAAGAATAGAGTGGGATCCATGTGTTTCTAATTTGAAAAAAAAATTAACATGATTGGTATAAAAATTGAGGAATAAGAATTTTACCATATTTTATTCATAAAATATGGTCACCGATTGAAGCCAATACACTATTGGAGACAACTTTCATTATATTTTGTATTTTCTCTCAAAATGATGCACTATTGGAGATGGTCTAAATAGAGAAAAAAATCTTTAAATTAGTATTTATTAATAAATAAAAGACTAAATAATCGTACATCCAGAACTCTAACCCAAATCCAATACTAAACTCTAAACTTTAATTATTAAGTTCTAAAATCAAATATATAAATATATTTATCTCTTAGTGAATTCTATTTTGAAGATTTTTTATGTATTATTTTTTGAATAAAAACTTGATCTAAGGCTATGTAAAGGTATTTTCAAAATTAAATTCATAAAATTTAATATAACTGACCTTACATAATTTAATATTTGATATTTATTAAATTTAGTAGGAAATGTATATTGAGGGGTCGAACGGATAGTACATCGAATGGATGTAGATTTTTTAGAGCTTCGTTTCTCTCTAATTTATTTCTTTTTCTTTTTCTTTTTGAGAACCATCTAATGTTAAGATGATAATATCATTTTAGCAAAAAAAAGAAGATAATGATATCAGGTTTTCAAATACTTCCTCCGTATCATTTTAAGTGGTGTTTAAAGATTTACAAAAAAATTCATAATAAGTGATGTTCTCAATATTCTAGATAAAATTTAATATCATTTAAACGTGGGAAACTGCTAAAAATACCACATTCATAGTACCACTTTTCATGTTTACACTAACTATTTTTACCCAAACTTTAAAAGAGAGAAAAAAAAATTAATGATCTTACGGTTAACTAATCTAGACTTAAAGTTTAGAGTTGAGGGGTGAGGCTTTTGGAATGTGAAATTTAGGATTCTAATAATAAAAACAAATATATATATATATATATATATATATATAAATACTTAAAAATTTTAAGTTTTAAAAAAATAGTTTCAAAAAACCTTCAAAAAAATTGAAAAAAAAATCAAAAAAATTATAAAAAAGTTCGAATTTGAAAAAAGAAATTCGAAACCATTAAAAAAAAATTGATTTTTTATTTATTAAAATAATTATTTATTATATATATAACAAGAGTATAAGAGCCTTTTGCATATTAATGAAAAATATATTTTTGAAAATGTATCATTAGTGATGGTAAACATGAATAATGATACCAACAATGTGGTAAACATGAAAATTCTCAAGAAGTTGTGACCAATTACAAAATACTATATTTTTTCTTATTGGTAAAACTACTTTTATTTAATGTTACTTTTATATAACCAAGATAAACTAAATAAATTTTTATATTTTTTTAATTTTTGTGCAAAAACCTTAAATATCATTTAAAATGATATAGAGAGTACTGAAAAAACGGAAATATAACTTCCTCCGTTCTAAAATGTAAATGTAAAATGTTTTAGAGAAGTTTTAGAAAGTGCTCTAGAGATCGTTTAAGATACATAATGTTTGTCAAACTAAGTTAAGTTTGTAATGGGTTACATAGTTATAGTTTCACCATGAGATATTAAACCAATTTCCATTTGGCCTAAAGGAAAATATCATATTAATATTAACTATTTGCCATTTACTCTATTGATAGGATTCCAAAGTTGGATTTTATTCACCTTAATTGTTTCATGATAGGATAAATTCTCTCTATCAATTTAGAGTAGCATTCCATTATGAAGTTTATTGTTGTGATTTGTTGTGCGACCTTGCATGTTATTATTTTATTTTGTATAAACGCTTTCAAGTCTAAGGATCTGAATGACAACATACCGACAACTGCGGAACAACTATTAACTGCGGTGCGGATATAAACATTCAGAGCCTAAATGTATTAGAGGAGAGGCTTCTACCTTTTTCTGCGCAACCAGTTCAAATAACGTGAGAAATGGGTACAAGCAGTCAAGCAAAGCCGGGTTTTGGGTTAAGCTAAAGACTAAAGAAAGTCCATGCTTCTATTGGTGACAAATGTATTTAGTCTAGTACTCCCCCCGTTCTGAAATATAAGATGTTTAGAAAAAAAATTATGTTTTAATATATAAAATGTTTTTATATTTGTAGGTAACTTTAGCTTTATCAAAATCTGTGTAACCAATCAAATTTAATAACTCTATTTTCTAATTGGTTGAATAGTTTTAATAATTTTTTTTAAAATAAAAAGTAATTTTCTTAATAAGCTGTTTTACCTAGAACATTTTATATTTAGAAACAGAGGGATTAATAGTAATGAAATATCCTTAAATAAATTTGGACATAATGTCATTTAATCAAAAAAATAAAAAAATCATGAGTTATCCTTACGTGCATAATTTTAATAAAAGAGATTTTAAAAAACGTGCATCATTAAAATGTTACATAAAACATACAGCACTAATATATAACATGCATCAATAAAACTAGAATTTGACTCACACAATAGTACGGATATTATTTTCAGTTGATTAAATTAAAAAATATTTATTTATTCAAAAAATATTTAAGAATGGCTATGTTTTAAAAAATTATATGGTATTATTTGCTCATAACTCATTTGTCATTTACTAAATTGTTAGAAATAAAATTTTAGCATAATATAACTCAGTTGTCATTTGCTAAATTTATGGTTTTTATTTATATTTTTTTATTATTTAGTTATAATATTTTCATTTTATATTTGAAAGAGAAATGAATTTTCTTTCAAACAATATTTTTGCAAATGTATTTTTTTAAAAATAATCAATTTAAATTGTTATTATCATTGAAAATAATTATTTTTGACATAATTTGAGTTTTCATTTACATCAAAACTTATCATATTTTAGGATAATTTTAATTTAAAATGTAATTTTCATATTTTTCAAACAAATTCTACAAATATTTTTTAAATATTTTGTTATAATTTTTTAAAAAATATTGAGTTGTATTTCAAATAAAAATGTAAAGATATTAAAAATATTTTAATTAAAATATGTAAAATTTAATATAGTTTTAAGGAAATAGTCTAAATAAAAAAAATTACACATAAAAAAAATCATGATTTTTGTTAACTGGGCGGATCATTATTTATATGATATCGCAAACGAAAGAAAAATTTATCTTTTTACAATTATATAATTAACTATGTATACTCATTTTTTTATATTTTTTTATATGATATCACACATTCGTAAAAAAAATAGATAGTTTAAGATGCAAAAAAAAGAAATATTTACTTAATGAATATAATATGAATGAATTTTACAAATACATCATTTAATAAAATAAATAATTAAAAACTGAAAATTCATATCCGCGCTGGCGCGCGGATCAGGATCTAGTGTACTGGGATTAGTAAGTTTTACGATAGATGCCATTATAATTATATGCTAGCTAAATAAGCAATGAATAATATGCTTTTTAAGTCGTGGTGAGAAGAGGTGGTGAAGATTGCTGTATTATATATCACTATCAAAGAATTGTAGAATAAGTTAAGATACCAAAAACACGTAAATTAATGAGAACAAAATCGAAAGCAAATCTTTAATATATTAACTTCTCATCATATTTAAAAAAAAATTCGTTTATGGAAATATGGCATGTAATTAAGTTTTGATATACTCACTTCGGTATAAAAGATCTTAAACTAATCTTTCGCATGTTAAGTTAGATCTTTACAAATCTTTAATAGAATAGATATTGAGTAAAATTTCAAATACAGTGAAACCTCTATAAATTAATAATGTTGGAATTACATCAAAACTATAATTTTTTTTGTTAATGGGCAATTTTCCATAATGGCACTTTTGAAGTTTTTGTCACCAAAATAGCATCAGAAGGAGAAAGTCACAGAAATGACATTCATTAATTGGTAAAATGTCTCTGATACCCTTGTTTTAAAATTAATTAAACAGACAGAAAAAAAAAAATCAGAACCGCCTCTCTCTCACGCGACGCGACGGCGATTCTTCTTCTCGATCTCTTCGACGCGACGCGACGGCGGCGACGCTCTCCGATTTCGTTTTATCATTTCCGGTGATCATCTCACGAAGATTCGACTCTCCAAGGTATGATTCCTCTTCTTAGGGTTTCGTTGGTAGGCTCATGATTTCATTCATGACCATGTTGGTTGTTTGTTTATGATGTTTCTTTGATATTTCGAGCTCTTTTTGTTGCTAATTTGATTTCCGGAAGTTTGAAATTGTTTTCAGGATATCTTTCCTGATTGGTTTCCATATGCTATTGTAAGATTTGTTTATGTTCTTTGGGTTTCATTTTTTGTCGTAGCTTGCGTCTAGGACTCCAATAAACAGAAAGGGGGTGATTATCATCAAGTATCCATCTAATCGATGGAGGGTTTGTATTGTTTCAGGAAAGCCTTCCAGAAAAGTTTGAAAAAAAAAATTTCCCCTTGTTTACGCAGGATAGAAACAAATGGAAGATTCATTACCTCTCACACTAACTCTGCCTGAGCTCAAGTGCCCTATTGGTTCAGATCCAAAGGAAAAAAAGGTGTCAATAAACCAACATTCAACCTCGATGTATATCTTCATTGTTGAGAGTATTCTAACAGCAAATGAGACCGTGAGTGTTTTGCTTGTGAAAACTTGTGGAATTTTTTTATCTTTTATCTTCTGGAAGGCGTTTCGTGTATCTAATACAGTTTCTTGTTGTTTTATATGATGATCCAAACACTTGGACTTATGTTTCTCCTCCAAATTTGACAAAAAGAGTATATGCTCGTTCTGGTTCTTCCTTTTTTTTGTTTTAGGAAGAATTTGTAGATATTCAGGAATGTCTTCCTGATTTTTGTTGAACTTGCACAGACTGACACATAGCCGATGGATGAGACGACTTTTAAACGCGGTGAAGCAAATCTTGATCAAGCAGCTGGAACTGTTGACAAAAAGGTAAGTTTTTAGTTTTCAAAATTAAAGTTAAGTATACAGCCTATATCAAAATGGACTGATGGGTTTTTGGGACCTGTAATGAGGCTCAGTGGGAGGAGTGAAATGAAATTATCAGGAAAGACTGTCTACGGTATTCTCACAAGAAGCATCGTTACTGTCAAAAAGAATGAAGCTTGGTTCCATTTCGCTGGTCAGCCAATGAAGTTCTCTATAAGAGAATTTCATATGGTGACCGGTTTGAAATGTAATGGTGAAGTAGAAGGACCACGAGGGGAATATGAGTGGGACTTGCTAAAGGGGCGTACTCATAAGTTAAGCGACGTGTTGAACCAGCTCAAAAGACAAGAGTAGATGCTTCTGATGAGAGAGTTTGCCTCGCAATGCTCCTCCTGGTAGAGAGCATATTGCTGCCGAAGAACAACAAAGGGACTTTCCCTTTGGAGTATGTCAACAAAGCAAAGGATATGATGTATCCATGGGGAAGAGACGCTTACCTGATGCTCCTGAGTTCAATTCAAAAAGCTGTCGCAAACCACGTGGAGGATACTTCAAAATTCGAGTTGCAAGGTTATCCTCTAGTATTCCATCTTTGGATACTAGAGTCCATTCCCTTGCTACGAGATAAGTTCAGTAATTGGGCACCGACTGTTGATGTTCCTGGACCGATTTACTTGTGTGAGAAATACACTGAGCTAGAAAATCCATCACTTGAACGGGTTTTACAGATTGAAGCTCAAAAAAAGGCAAGCATTTACAGTGACCTTGTTTTGATATCTTTCTCTGTTTATTTCGCTTCTTCTTTTTAAAAACTTATTCTCATTGGTTTCTCTTTTTTTATGCTTTCAGCTGAAGGTCACATGCATCCTACCTCCTATTCCTCATGATCCAGAAGATGATGTCTCCATGGAAGACGAACATAGTGACGAGTTGGAATCTGTGAAAGATATATCCAAGAAAGGGTACAAGTTTAAAGCCGATGATTGGAAAAATAGGTCTGTAGACACATTGGACACATTGGATGCTCTTATTCATATGACGATTCATATGACGGAAAATGTGGAGACTAGCCAAGCTTCTGCTTCGATTGAGGATGACTCAGAAAATGCCAAACTGAATAAGATCATCGAGTTAATGATGGAGAATGCCAAGAGCATGAAGGATCGAATGTCCTTACTGGAAGCAGAGAACATGGAGCTTAGAGCCCGTGTGTCAGAGTTGGAAGGAAACCAGAATGTTGCTCCACACACTCAGACTCCAGTTTTTCCCACTAATGTGACACAACAGGTAAATTCTCAAAAAATCTTGTTTTACATTTGGACTTTTCAAGTAATATTTGGAAAATCTTGTACTGTTCTTGAATGCCCTCCTAATTTTTGACACACAGCGATCCAGTGGGACACCTTTATCTCGAATGTCTCAACAGCCTGAGACCCCTTCCCTTCAGATTCAAGAATTCTCTCCTAATTTGCCACGAGAGGTATATGCTCAAGATATTGTTTTGCATTTTGAGTTTTGAAGTAATATTTGGAAGCTTTTGAACACACTTAGGATGACTTTTCCTGTGCAGACAGGGAGAGAGCCATTTAATGAGACCCCTTCCCTTCAGACTCAAGAATTCTCTCCTAATTTGCCACGAGAGGTATATGCTCAAGATATTGTTTTACATTTTGAGTTTTGAAGTAATGTTTGGAAGCTTTTGTGCACACTTGTGATGACCTTTCCTGATTTTTTGAAGACTGGGAGAGAGCCATTTAATGAGAA
>NC_027756.1:23721229-23722923 GCF_000695525.1 Brassica oleracea var. oleracea
TTTGAGTTTTGAAGTAATGTTTGGAAGCTTTTGTGCACATTTGGGATGACATTTCCTGAATTTTGCAGAGTGTGAGAGAGCCATTGAATGAGACAACTTCCCTTCAGACTCAAGAATTCTCTCTTAATTTGACACCAGAGGGATATGCTCAAAAATATTGCTTTATACTTGGAGTATACAAGTAGCTTTGTAAGCTTTTGTACATATAAAGGCATTTCTGATTTTCTTGTAGAATGACCCAGAGCGATCATATGAGACGCCATTCAATGCTAATGAAAAAGAAAATCTTAGCGATGAAGTAAGATTTTTTTCTAAAATTATAGTTGATGGTATTTTGGTAGAAAAACTAATGAGAAATTGTTTTTCCCAGGATGCTACAGAGCCTGCGACTGTGATCATTGAGACTCAAGTTTGTACTCCAGTTCTAACGCAACAGGTACATACACAAAAAAATCTTGAACTTTTCAATTAATTTTTGGAAGCTTTTGTACTTGTTCATGATCCAAATCCTGTTTTTCTCTGCTTTGCAGGTGGGAACAGAGGCAACGAATGAGACATCTGTCTCTCCAATAGCTCCACAGAGTATTGAGACTCCGGTTTTTACTCCAATTCAAATGCAGCAGGTACATGCTCAAAAAAATCTTGGACTTTTACATTAATGTTGGGAAGCTTTTGTACTTGTTCATTATCCCATTCCTGATTTTTTTTTTGTTTTCCAGACGGTAACAGAGGGAACGTATGACTCTACAGAGCCTTTGACTGAAATAATTTCAGCAACCAATAAACAGGTAAGCATAAAAACTCTTTCATAGATTCAACTTAAACTTTGTTTAAGTTGATATCTGTGTTTGTTCATGATCCAAATCCTGTTTTTCTCTGCTTTACAGGTGGGAACAGAGGCAACGAATGAGACACCTGTCTCTCCAATAGCTCCACAGAGTATTGAGACTCCATTTTTTACTCCAATTCAGACGCAACAGGTACATGCTCAAAAACAATCTTGGACTTTTACATTAATTTTTGGAAGCTTTTGTAGTTGTTCATGATCCCATTCCTGAATTTTTTTTTGTTTTGCAGATGGTAACAGAGGGAACGTATGACTCAACAGAGCCTTTGACTGAAATCATTTCAGCAACCAATAAAGAGCCTTTGACTGAAATAATTTCAGCAATCAATAAACAGGTAAGCAGAAAAACTCTTTCATAGCTTCAACTTAAACTTTAAATCGTAGAAACTCATTCATAACTACCTCTTTTATTTTATTACAGGAGGATACACATGCTGTGCATAGCACACCTTCCTCTCTAGTCTCTTCACTATAATTTCACGAGTTATTGAAGAAACACAACATCCTCAGACAAGTGCATCTTCACCACTTTCTACTCTCTTTGAAAACGGGGCAGATGTTGAGATTGCAACTAGCGATGACGCTACTTGTCGAATCTGGTATCCTGGAAATGTATTTGCTACAAATCTGTGTGATGGGGTAGAGAAGGTGGCAGTAACACTGTTTGCGGACCAAAAGAGAGTTACTGTAACAGCAGACAAAATCCGCCCTAAGCCACCCGCTGATGACAGAGAAAAGAAGTTTGAGATGATGGATAATGTTGAAGCATTTTACAGTAAAGGCTGGAGCAGTGGACAAGTCAGAATGATTCTGGGTGAGAACACATTTTCTGTTTATCTGAATAGCT
>NC_027756.1:23723788-23724587 GCF_000695525.1 Brassica oleracea var. oleracea
GTGGTTACATAGCGTGATGTTATTCTGATTATTCGATTGGGTCAAAATTCCACTGTGTCTATGAAATCTTCTAACTATATTGTTACTTTGGCAGCACGTAGATGTTGCATTTACAATGCTAAATGAAAAGAGAATTGAGCAATCTTCTTGGTTCAGCGAGCAAGGTATCCCAAAAGCTTGCTTTCTACCAGTCCAGTTCTTTGAAACGGTTGGATACAGTTATGAAAATCTCTAGAAGCCAGATAAAAAAGGAATAAACATCATAAAGGGTTGGGTAGGCGAAGTTGTGAGAGGTTTAATACGTCCAAATAAGATGTGGATGCAAGATGCTGACATAGTCTATGGTGTCGTTCATGAAAGACTTGTGGATCACTTCATTGGGGTGGAGATACATCTGATGGAGAACACAATCAGAATCTTTCAATGTGGCGTTCACAAGGTTAAAGAAAACCCTCTAATCCAAAAACTGGCAGGTAAATGTTTGTGTCTGTTTAATGTCTTCTTTCTTAGGATTTTGTTATGTTATGATGTGTTAGGATTGTTTCTCTGTTGTTTAAGCGCTCTGTTCTTGTTTATCTATGTGAAACTGAGAACACAATCACAATCTTTCATTTTGTCGTTCAAAAGGTTAAAGAAAACCCTCTAATCCAAAAACTGGCAGGTAAATGTTTGTGTCTGTTTAATGTCTTCTTTCTTAGGATTTTGCTATGTTCTGATGTGTTAGGAATGTTTCTGTGTTGTTTAAACGCTCTGTTCTTGTTTCTCTATGTGAAAATAGAGTTATCATTGAAATGAGTAA
>NC_027756.1:23725561-23727967 GCF_000695525.1 Brassica oleracea var. oleracea
TTCCTTTCAATTGTGGTCTCTTTGTTGTCAAGATGCTAGAATGCAGGTCATTAGGATTGAAGAAAATGTCCAGTATAAATGATGATACTGCAATGGATTTACGAAGCAAGCTATGTTGTGAGATGTTCGATCTATTTATGGATAAAGATTTCCAGAAAGGTTGTAAAAGGTGATCATTCAGTTTCGGTTAGATGTTTGTGTCTATTTAATGTCTTCTTTCATAGGATTGTGCTCTGTTCTGATGTGTTAGGATGGTTGCTCTGTTGTTTAAGCAGTCTGTTTTTGTTTCTCTATGTGAATCTACGGTTAAAAGTTTAAATTGTTGATGAATCATGCTTATGATTGGACAAAGTTTTATACTTTTGTAGATTTACGAGAGATTAAGCTGAATATGAGTGTGAATGAATTGAAAATAGAGTTACCATTGAAATAAGTAAGCATAGTATATCATTTGTCATATTCAGGATGGCTTTCCAGAACCGTTAAAAAAAAATCTGATTCCAAGGGGAATCGAACCCAGGTCAGGACAAGTGCATCAATTTTGAAAGATAAGTGGTTTAACCGCTAGGCCGAGGAGAATCATCTGGTATATTTTTCCACATAAACATATTTTACCGTACAAATTGTGATTAGCAAAATTTGGAGAAAATAAAATAAAAATATACACATCTCCCAGGATTTGAACCTGAAATGTCTGGGACAAAAGGCGGAATAAGGTCTACCACTAGACCAAGTGTGTTTCAATCGTTAGGTAATGTAAGTAATGGAATATATTTCCTTTATTTGTATTCAACTATAATTTAAAAAAAAAAATATGATTTCAAGGGGAGTCGACCCCAGGTCGAGACAAGTGTTTCAGATTTGGAAAGATAGGTGGTTTAGCCGCTAGGCTTAGGTGAATCATCTGATATATGTGTCCACATAAATGAATTTAACCGCATTTGTCAAATTCAGGATGGGTTTCCAATGAATGAGAAAAACAGAAAACTAACTCAGATCGAAAAGAATAAACACATAAGAAATGAAGTCAGTAAAAAAAGAGATATGATATCATCCCTTGTATATATAGAATGAAAAGTAACCCTTCGATTACTATAAAATGGTTTAGAAAGCAACCTTTCGATTATTAAACGGTTACTGAGATAAATGATGTCTCTTTTAGAAAGGAACCGTTAAAAAAAAATCTGATTCCAAGGGGAATCGAACCCAGGTCAGGACAAGTGTATCAGTTTCGAAAGATAGGTGGTTTAGCCGCTAGGCCGAGGAGAATCATCTGGTAGATTTTTCCACATAAAAATATTTAACCGTACAAATTGTGATTAACAAAATTTGGAGAAAATAAAATAAAACTATACACATCTCCCAGGATTCGAACCTGAAATGTCTGGGAGGAAAGGCGGAAAAAGGTCTACCACTAGACCAAGCGTGTTTCAATCGTTAGGTGAAGTAAGTAACCAAATATATTTCTTTTATCTGTATTCAACTATAATTTAAAAAAAAAAATCTGATTCCAAGGGGTATCGAACCAAGGTCGGGACAAGTGTTTCAGATTTGGAAAGATATGTGGTTTAGCTGCTAGGCTGAGGTGAATCATCTGATATATGTGTCCACATAAATGAATTTAACCGCAAAAGTTATATTATAAACATTGGAAAGAAACTCTGAGTTTCAGGATGGGATTCCATAATAGTTGAATATTATTGTGTTTCTTTCTAGCAAAGAAGTTTGAACTAAAATTGAAATGAGATCAAAAGATAAGATTGTATAGTACAAAAAATAAGGAAATTTCAAATTGTGATTTGGAGTTTTGGAGAGTAATGCATTAAAACCTAGGTTGTATATGTAACTATCAAATAACCAACATCCATGAATGATCAATAAAAATGTAAAAAAGATGGAAATGAAAAAGAATAGAGCAACGATGAATAAAGATCTTCATCCTATAGGCCTTTTGCATGTGATCTTGTTGTGTCCTCCTATGCCACATCTGCTGCACTTGTGGGACTGAGATTTAGATCCAGGAACACCAAACTCGCCAACGGATCTCTTTCTCTTTGTAGGAGGACGTCCACTTCTCTTTTTGGTAGCTGGAGGTGGGCAAGACAGTTCGTCAATATTCGCTGGATAGGTGGACGTTGACAACTCTCCACCAGGGTGTATGCTTTCGGCATAGGCTTTAGCCCACGTTTCTGTCAAGTGACAAGTATCGACATAACGGTTTTCATCTCTCTTAATATACTTAGCAGCAGCAATTGCATGAATGCAGGGAATCTTGTCAATGTCGAAAATATTACAAGTGCAATGCCGCTTCTCCAAATCAGCAACATACTTCATAGTTTCATCCTTCACCTCAAACTCATTTTGATCAACTTGATACACATTCAGCACCATTGCAGCCCCAAACCT
>NC_027756.1:23728062-23772506 GCF_000695525.1 Brassica oleracea var. oleracea
ATAGAATTGAGAGACTCAGCAATGTTGGTAGTCATGATATTGTACCTGTTCGCAGGCGCAAAGCATCGTGCCCACTTCCTAAAATCCGAATCTTCTAGATACTTGGCCAATTCAGGACATTTATCCTTCATGTCCTTGAGGATTAACCAGAACTCGTGACACGTGTAAGCATCAACAGCGCTTTCCACCAGAGGAAGCAGACCAGTCTTTGAATATGTAGGAGTGATGTTGCGGAGCAGATGGATCCTGCAGATTTCATGGTGAGATAAGGGATAAACATCCTCCAGCGCTTAAGCAATGGAGTTAGCCCCGTCTGATACAAAAACAAGATCCGAAGCGTCCGAGATCATCTGGCTCAAACCTCTAAAGAACCATTTCCAAGAGACGCCATTTTCTGCGTCAACCACTGCAAAGGCCAGAGGATATAGATGATAATCCCCATCTTGAGCACAAGTTGCCAATAAAGTCCCATTGAATTTTCCCTTCAGAAATGTACCATCTACTGCAATAACTTTCCTCATCAATGAGAATCCCCTTATCGATGGACCAAAAGCCACAAATGCATACTTGAACTTTCCAGCAGCATCCACTTGTTGATAAGTTAACGAACCAGGGTTTGTCTCTGTGACTTTGTACAACCACCTAGACAAATTGTAATAGCTGTCTTCAGGAGTCCCTCTAACCAAGAACTGAGCTTCTTCTTTCACTCTCCAAGCTTGTTTGTAATTGATGTGAACGCCATGCAGGATCCTGACCTGTTCAATGATCTGTTTCGATTTGAGACCTTCCTTCTTTTCTCCATAATTGCTGCAAATCAAAGAACCCAACAACTTTGCAGATGCTTGTCTGTGGTTGGCATTCCTGTGTGTTGTATCGCATGTATGCTCATGAACATACTTTTTAACAACGAAAAAGTCTGAAAGAGGCAGCTTAGTAGCACGCATCCTCCACATGCAATTGTCATCAACACAACTCAATAACACTCTTGACTTGTTAGAAGAGACAGTCTTGTACTCAAACTTCCACTCTAAAGCCCATTTCTTGATCCTCAACATCAACTCTCCCTTGGTCTTAAAATATCTATTCACCTTGATATCACCAGCTCCTCTCATTGTTGGTGAAAGTCCAATATGGACAGGACTAAAATCCGGAAGAGAATTCAGAGGAACTGTAGAAACACCTTCGTAAAGAAGACACTTTAAAATCAAGATGTTTTGGAAGAATTAGTACTTGGTTAGGAAGCCTATCCTGAAAAGTCTAAGAAAGAAGAAAATCATACAAACACAAACAAGAAAAAAAAAAAGAAATTAGAGACGATGTACTTGTTTTTCTCTCTGCACAGTAGAACAAAACACTGGAATGGCATTCAATGGAACATGAGAAGCAAATGTATCACTAGTTTGCCTGTTACAGCTTGTTGGATCAGTATGAACCTACAAAGGTCAAGTTGTTTTGGAATGCTTAGTACTTGATTAGGAAGCCTATCCTGAACAGTCTAAAATATCATACTAACATAAACAACCCAAAAACAAAAATAGAAACGATGTACCTGTATTTCTCTCTGGACAGTAGAAACAGGCGAAGCAAATGTATCAGAAGCTTGATTGTTACAGCTAGCTGAATCAGCATTAACCTGCAAAAGTCAAGTCGTTCTGAATGGCTTAATACGTAATTAGGAAAGGTGTCTTGAATAATTTAGTTGAAAAAATCATACAAACCTTAACACACAACCGACAAGTTCCATCAAATGATCTACTCTTCCTAATAAAGCTTCTGAGATGGCGAGTGTTTGAACCGGAGATGGGAGGGAAACCTTCAACAGTGCTTTTGATGTCAAGCGACATCCCATAACTCAAACCAATCACTTCCTCTTTAAAATCTTCAGAGACAATCTTCATCAAATCTTCAAATTGAAGATCTTCTTCTATGGAAATGAAAGATGCATTCCTGTTCAAATCGACATGAAACTCCCACTGAAATGCATCTTTTGACCTCCATTGTCCACAGACGCAAAGAACTTCCATAGTACTACAAAACAAAATAAATCAAAAAAATTTCACATAGTCAGTGAAGTACCAAAGACTGAAACGATTCCTTTGCAGCCAAAGTAATCGAAATCTCCAATTCTAGTTGTTTTGATACAACGAAATAATCTGATTCCTTTGCAGCCAAAGTGAATCTTAGCAGCATTTCCTTTAATACCTTTACGGCGGATGGCGGCGGATTCCTTTGATTGAGTGACGGCGGAGATGATGACGCCGACTCGCCGAGGATGAACGACGCCGACGCTGGAGAAGTGGAGATGATGAAGAAAGAAATGATTGACTCCGATCCGAGAAGCCGCAGCAACGGAGCTGAGTGACGGCGGAGATGATGACGCCGACTCTCTCTTCGAGGATGAACGACGCTGGAGAAGTGGAGATGATGACGGAAGAGATGATCGGCTTCGATCCGAGAAGCCATCGCCGCTTGAGAGAGATGAAGATCTCCGAGATTTCAGGAAAAAAAAATGTAATTAGAAAATAAAAGAAGGGGTACTATGATAAATGAACCTTTTAATGAAACCTAGTTTTGTGATTTTGGATCTTGAATGCTATTTTTGAGACAGAAACTTGGATTGATGTCATTTTGGGATTTTTTTTTTATTAATTTATAGAGATATTAATTTATCGATATACTAATTGAACCAAAAACTCAATTTGGGACAATAATATTATATTATTTTATAGAGATTTTTAGTGTACATTAATTTATAAAGTATTAATTTAAAGAAGTTATACTGTATTTATGTAACTTAATTAGGATATTAGCGTTCTGATATTCGTTTCTTGTTATACGGTCGTGTTTAACAATATTATATGGTTTAGGATTGAACTTAGCATTTTTGAGAGGTAAATATTGTTAAAGCTTGGTTATTATTGTGTCAATTTAACCTTTTTACAAATAATTATAGTTCTAAAATAGATTTAGTTGAGATATTGGCTACAGTAATCTTTTTGTATTTACAAATATTACAGTTGTCGTGTTTGATAGTTTAAGGATAACAAGAGCTTGACCCGCACGTCCGTGCGGATTTGGTTTTTATCTATTTATCAATTGTTTACTGACATTTTTTAAACATATAAATTAAATATTTTTAGGTTCATATAAATTTACTCAGACCCAGAAGAATCCAAATCGAGCCCGTCCAAAAATTTATAATATCTAAACATAGTTTAATTTTAAAATCTAAAAAAACGATACCCGTAAAAATCGCTTTGTATCGAACATATACTTGAATATTCATGTCTAACTGATTATGTAAACAAATAAAAATAATTTTGTTAACCGGTTTCAATTCTTGTTATAACTATGTTACATGGAAACGAAAGCGGGTACGTGGAAGAGAAAGCGTATGGAAGCGCAGAATCGAGATTTTTTAAAAAATTAGGAAGCGGTTAGGTGTTGGAAACGTATCCATATATAAATTTTTTTTTAAAACAAAAATCTAGAACTAAAAATTATATGATTTAAATTTAAAATAGAAGGAAATTATATGTGTACCACTTTCATGATACTATTTTTCATTTTTATCACCATTAAAGGGGGATTTTCAAAAATACATTTTTCATTAAGTGGCAAAAAAACTCTTATGTCCTTGTTCTATATATATATAATAAATAAATATTTAAATAAATAAAAATCTAAAAAATTAAAAAATAATTTTTTAAATTTTTTTTCGAATTATACTATTTCGATATTCAAACCCTGAACCCTAAAACTTAACTCTAAACCCTAAACCATCAATCCTAAACCCTATATTTTTTTTTGAAATACAAACCACATCAACTCTAAACCCTAAACCCTAAACCTTCAACTCTAAACCCTAAAACATCAACTCTAAACCCTAAACCCTAAACTTCAACTCTACACCCTAAACCATCAACACTAAACCCTAAACTATCAACACTAAACCCCAAACCCTAAAAAGTAAACTCTAAACCCTATACCCTAAAAAATTAACCCTAAACCCTAAAACATCAACTCTAAACCCTAAACCCTAAACTTCAACTCTACACCCTAAACCATCAACACTAAACCCTAAACTATCAACACTAAACCCCAAACCCTAAAAAGTAAACTCTAAACCCTATACCCTAAAAAATTAACCCTAAACCCTAAAACATCAACTCTAAACCCTAAACCCTAAACCTTCAACTCTTAACCATAAATTCTAAACCCTAAATCCTAAACCCTAAACCTTAAAACCCTAGAGTTGATGTTTTAGGGTTTAAATTTGAAGGTGTAGGGTTTTAGGGTTTAGGGTTTACATTTAAGGTTTAGAGTTGGTGTTTTAGGGTTTAGATTTGAAGGTTTAGGGTTATAGGGTTCAGGGTTCGAATTTCAGAAAAATATAGGGTTTAGGGTTTATGTTTAGGGTTTAGAGTTGATGTTTTAAGTTTAGATTTAGGGTTTAGGGTTTATGTTTAGGGTTTAGAGTTGATGTTGTAGGGTTTTGATTTGAAGGTTTAAGGTTTAGGGTTTAGAATTGATGTTTCGGGGTTTAGGGTTTAGAGTTGATGTTTCATGGTTTAGAGTTTAGAGTTGATGATTTAGAGTTGATGATTTAGAGTTTAGAGTTGATGTTTTAAGTTTAGATTATTTAACCATATGTTTTTTTTTGTCAAAGTTAATTAAGAAGTTATAAATGTCTTTTATCCTTCATTAAAGATATAGGTAAAAGTGGTTAGTGTAAACATGAAAAGTGATACTTTAAAATTTATATTTTTTGCAATTTTTCTTAAAATAAAGCATTTATTCATTTATAATAATTTTGAATGATTTCATATTAAAATTGTGAAATACACATAAATTAAATTTAAAATAAATTATTATATTAATTATTTTTAATACTTTATAACTAATTGACATAATATATTTGAATATATGATTTATATTTAATAAAAACCTCAATGCATAAAGATAACTTATAGTATTAATTTTAATATTTTTATTCTCTCTATTCAATACTATTTAAATTTGGATTTTATATAAATTAAAAACTATAATTTCATATTTTTATTGATATAAGACATTGTGTTTTTTTTAAAGAATGGAAGCATGATTCCAAAACGGAATCGTAAGCTTTCAACGTGTTTTTTAAGACAATATCTTAGAATCATTTTGGAAGCGAGATTCCGTAAGCTTCCAAAAGGTTTCGATTCCGATTCTGGTTCCAAAGCGGGAAGCGGATGTCCGATGAAGCTTCTGTGAAACGTAGGTCACTAATAGAAAAATTTTATTTAAACACGTGAAATTATTATGATTAATAGATAAAATAAATTACATTGAATTATTATGGTAAATAAAATTAATGAAGTAGTTTTTAAGAGTGAAAAAAGAATATAAAAAATGTAATAAAATACCTAAATGAAAATAATAAATGAACTGGTTAGAAATATATGTTTAAAGGTTTAATAGTTGACTTTACATGTTTCTAAAATGGTTAAGTCAACAGAAAAATAAGAGTTAAAATAATCAATATCTGAAAGTTAGAGTATTTTTTGGTTCAAACATGAATTCAAGGTTTTTTTTGTTTTAATACGAAAGTTCAAAGTTTGTATGGATAACTGACCATCTAACATCTTTTTACTACTATTATATACATTTATGATTTATTATCTACTTTTTTATTTTTTGTTAGCTTTGTAGACTTCTATGTGATTGTTTTAAGAGAGCTTTACCATTTGACATACTTTGGGCTTTCATTATAACACTTTGAGGTACTTTAGATATGAGGTGTATTTTTGACTTACTTTTTAACTTTTTTGGTCGAAAATACCCCAACAAGGAAAGAGGAATCCTGATTTTGGTTTTGTTTTAATCAATAGTTTGAATTAGCGTTTGCAATTAAAAATTGACAGTTTTATGGATTGTAGAAATTCACCAGGAACCGTTGGATTGGATATTTATATTTTTGATCTAATGGCTGAGATTAAAAATAGTTTTTTTTTTTGTGGATGGAGGAGCTGGTGTTCATGTGGTCAAGGTCTGAGATATTGTGATGGGAGGATAAGGATGTGTGGTCATGGATAGAGGTTTTGGTGGGAAAGGCTAATGTTACATGGTCAGGAGTGAAAGTTACGTGGTTTGGATCAGCAGCGATGTGGGAAGTGGTGGAGGTGTTGTGTTTTGGCGACATGGAGATGTGGTCATGGTAAGTAGGTGTTGTGGTTAGACGAGATGGAGTTGTGGTCAACTGTTCATCAGTCACAGCATCGTTCACAAGGGGGGTGGTCTAGTTCAATCGAAAATTTCAATTTAAAGCAAGAACTTGATATCAAGGATAGTAAAAATGAAAACGATATGTAACTAGGAAATATCTTTCATTGTGAAAATTTCGGCTGTGAGAAAGTATCGGCATAGTGTGTTTTCGTCGGCGGTTCGGTTTTCTACTCTGCAACTGCAAAAATGGAAAATAGATCTAGGTTAATCCAAAACAGAGGGGTTTGCAAGAACTTATCAAAGGCCCGTGACGGTGCACAAGTTTCGACTCACCGTCGTAGAAAGAGGCGACCTAGATGGATTGGAAACTTGACATCGTAGGATTTGAGAAAGATTTCAAGCTACAATCTATGAGTTTGAGGAGAAATTATGTATGTGTCGGTGACTAGGTTTGAAATCAGGGTAACGAGGAATTGATTTTCGATGGAAAAAAGGTAACTCCTTTACTTTCAATGGCAGGGTTAATTTGGATATTAACACAGCAAAATCCATGACATGTGGGAAATATGGCAGGATAAAAAGTGAGTATAAAGTATGTCAAAGCGTAATTTTTTCCTGTTTTAATCAGTTTAGAGACCTACCTCTAGTAGTCTTTTGATTTGATTCTCATTATGTGTGGTGCTTGAAGACCGGAGAGTAAAGACATAACAATATCGTTGATGTCTATGTTGAAGTTTCGAGCAACATTGAAATTTTCCACGTATCGTTTACGTCATGATAGAGAAAAGTTCATTCCTCCTAATCCCTTATATATTAATTGAAAAAGATTAAAACTTTTTTTTTATAATCACGTGTTATCACTAGATTGATTCTTAGAATCTTTAGAGAAATATGTTAGTTCATTTAATTATATTATAAGCTTTTTATTAAACTAACTATAAATTCCTTATTAATATTTTTTCATTATTTTCTTAAATAAAAGTTACGGAATTAACTAATATTACTAAAATATATATGACAATTAATGATTTTGAATAATAAAGATTTGATAAAAGTTGATGTATCTTTTATCATATTTGTTTAATTTTAAACTATTAAAATAAAGTAAACAACCAAATTAACCATATAATAAAAATTTAATTTTTTCTGTATATGTTATATTTTGAATTTTTAAAAACGATTATAAATTAGTAAAACTGTTAAAGTCTCACATTCAAATTTTGTGATCCATGGTTTAAAACTTTTGTTATGACAAGATACAAATGATTGCAAAATCATATAAGTAAAAAGTCTAATTTAATTAATTAATAATATTATATATATATTTATTTATAAATAAAACTATATACCATATAAAATACATAAATATTTTAATTTCAAAATTTACTTTGAACAATTTCTTATGATAAAATATTTGAACAAACATTGACAACCTATTTTTTTAAATATTAAAAATTACTAAAACTATTAATCCCACAATGAAAATTTTGTTATTGTAATTTAAAAAAAAATTCATAAAAAAATAAAAATGATCAAAAAATCATATGAGTCGAAAGCATCATTTAATAAACATTAGTATTAAAAATATACTATATATGTTCAAAATATATTATATATGTTGATAACATTTAAATGTAATTATATATCTTATCAAATAGAAAAAAAATTGTTTGGATTAATAAAATTTATGTATATGTTCACACCAATTTACTTATATGTTCGCATAAAAATAATAATTTATATATATAATATTTATTCCACGCAGGGCACATATCTTAACCTAGTGTCACAATAAAAAGCTAGGGTTTCTAAAAGGTCCTTTTCACGGATGAAACGATGATAAAGAAAAGTTTCTCCATTTTACAAACCAAAATCATTTTTATTTCAAGTCAAACTAAAGAAAAAAAATTAGACGACAAATCTACAAATTTGTGACAAAAAAAATGAAAAAAGAAAATATAAATTATTTTCATGCGATACAAATCAAAATATTTTTTTATTTAAAGTCAAACTAAAGAAACAAAATTAGACGTCAAATCTGCTAAATATGAAAAAGGAAATATAAATTATTTTCATGGATTATCACATCTAGACATGACCATTTTGATTTTTGGTTCGCTTAATTCGGATTCGGTATTTTACTTATAAAGATATATGATCTATTCAGTTATTTATGAAATTCATTTTGGTTTCGGTTCAATTCAAATAATAAGGTTGGAATCTGACTAATAATGGAGAAAAAATACGTCATTTTTTGTTTCAGTTCAATTCTGGTTTTCAGATAATTTTGGTTAATTCGGATAAGTTTTATAGATAATTTGAGGGTTTTGGAGAAAATAACAAATAATTTGAGGGTTTATTTTGGTTAATTTGGGTAACATACTATCACAACAGTAGCTTCGTAATCGTCTTTCAGCATTGGCTCTTGGGTTTTGAACAAATGTATACTGTCTAAAAACATCCAAGCTTCATATGTAGTTGGAATCTGTTAACGGGATTTGAAGCTTACAAAAAATGGTAAAATGTTTTTTTATAACAAATATTTCTGTATGATATTTTGCTTCGTGGTATTAACTAGCTTATTTTGTGTCATGTATGTAGAGGAAAATGTAAAATTTGATGATGGTGAGACATTACCATCCTTTGAATCTATTGTAGACGAGGAAGATGATTGTTGGTGGATTCGTCTTTTATAGTGTTTCAGTTCCGTTTTTTGATTTCATATATCTCTATAGAGTTCATGTTTGACTCTCGGATTGAGTTGCATTGGTGTTATTTTATTGGATTTCATTAATTATTGAAGTTGGAGTTAAACTCTTGTCGTTTTAAGCTTTTTTTATGATCCACTTATTTGAGTGATTCCGAGCTTTATGATGCCTTAACTAGATTTTGCATAACTCTGTTCGTTGCAGATTTTTAGTGGAAACACGTGACCCACTTTGTATTGTCCACGTAACTTATTTGTTTAGACTTGCAGTTTTCTTGGTGTTCAAAAAAAAAAGACTTGCAGTTTTCTTGGTGTTCAAAAAAAAAAGACTTGCAGTTTTCTTGGTGTTCAAAAAAAAAAGACTTGCAGTTTTCTTGGTGTTCAAAAAAAAAAGACTTGCAGTTTTCTTAGTTCCTAGATATTTATATGGCTTGTGTATTATGTAGACTTTGTAACTTAGAATTAAGTTTTCCTAGTGCTTAGTTCTTAGTTGAGTAAATGGCTTGTGTAGATTCTATAGATTTGGTTAAATTAGGTTTGTCTTTGTGCTTAGTTCTTAGTTAGTGTAACATAAGACGTCCATCATACTTTTCTAGCAGCTTGAAAGTAACACGAAATGACTTTAAAAATTAACATCAAAGGTTGATTTCCATAACACATCTTGTTCAGCTTGAAACGTCTATCTTACTTCTTTTTTTCTATAATCCGTGGGTTGACCTGCAAACCAAGTGGACAATGCGGGTTGGGTTTGGACAAATACTTTGTGTCTGAGAAGAAAATGAGCCTGCTGCGGAATGTTTCACGTGGACGCGGGTTGACCTGTCTGACACCTCTAAATATATGAGTTTGGAACAGACCATGATGTAATTACATCCGGAAATAATCAGATTAATCATTCTATCTTAGAAAAAAAAAGCAAATTTGATTTCAGAATTCTTCAAAGAATATTACAAACGAAATTGCTAAGTCAGCGCTTTTCTTGCTCGGCATGTAAACCTGATGGAGAATTTGAGAGAATTAAGCTTAGTACTACTGCACCAGCTAGGTAATAAGAGATAAATCATTTTGTTTATCGCTAATCAGATGCAGTAACACACTTGCAGCCACCTAATGATCAACTTATTTATAACTTCAACGACAACTCAACTCTGTGAATATGTCATTGTTCATTGACATTTTACTATTTTCAGATTGGGATTGATCCCTAGTGAAAGCAGGAGCCCTAGGTAAAGGAATGATGATAGTCTCACTGCCAAACCAAACTATTACAGAGCTCATGGTTGGTCTCTTTGCCGCATTCTCCTGAACGCACAATAAACCAATCTGGATCAACTTGATGATCTCGTTTCTCGGATTTTTCATCAGTAAAGGATCAATAACGGTCTCAGGCTTTCCTTCAACCCACCTCTTCCATGTCTATACCAAGAAAGATATATTCTTACTTTCTTTACGTATTTATAAGTAAAAGAAATGAACCAAGACATGTGAGGAAGCTTACAAATGCTGCAAGTCCTTCTCCTTCGAAGCTATTGTTTCTTTCACCACTAATCATCTCTAGAAGCATAACACCAAAGCTAAAAACGTCCGATTTAGTGGAGATTTGCCCATGATTCAGGTATTCCGGAGCCATATATCCACTGCATACATTAATTGATGAATGTTTGGACCAATAATGTCTGAAACATTATGTTAGAGCATTTATATTTTTTCTTCAAGTTTGATTAATATGTTCTTACCGGGTTCCAGCTATTCGTCTTGTTTCAGCTCGAGTCTCATCAGCTTCGAACAACCTCGCAGTCCCAAAGTCTGCAACTTTAGGGTTCATCTCTGCATCTAAAAGGATGTTGCTTGCCTTCAAGTCTCGGTGAATAATCTTCAACTGCGAATCTTCATGGAGATAAAGTAGACCTCGAGCAACGCCTTCTATAATCTTGAACCTCACCTCCCATGTAAGAAGTGAACGCTTCTCCTTATCTGCTTAAAGAAAGCAGATAAAAAAACGATCCAGATGTATAGTAACAAAAATGGAGCGTCTCAATAAGACTCACCAAAGATAAAATGATCAAGACTAGAATTCGGCACGAGCTCGTAGACAAGAATCTCTTCATCTCCTTCATGACAGAACCCAAGAAGCTTAACCAAGTTCTTATGTTGGAGTCTTGTCAAGAGCGAGACCTCATTCTTAAACTCTGTATCTCCTTGTCCTGAACCACTTACTAATCTCTTCACGGCTATCTCCTGTCCGTTCGGTAAAATCCCCTGAATCCAGCCATCTCGCATTAAAATTATTGACCCATATCAAAATGTGACAAGACTTATTAGTTTTTTTGTATGAATGTTGTTTTACCCTATAGACAGTTCCAAATCCACCTTGTCCAAGTTTATTTTCAGGTGAAAATTCATTGGTTGCAGAGAGTATCATGCCAAGATCAAACCGCAACATAGATTGTCCATCAGAATCAAAGCATTCTGAAACATACCACAAAATATCAAACGTTTATTCTACCAACAAAAAGTAAAATTCACTGCTGCAAAATAACAGCTTACCGTTGATGTTTTTATTATAGGCCTTTCTCCTTTGATCAAAGATGATGAAAATTAAAGACCAACAAATACGAAGAGGTTAATAACCGTAGGAACAACAATTATCGCTATAGTTCCATTGCGAATCCTTTTTCCTGCAAAAAAAGAGAAAAAAGTCTTTCGTCAAGTTTCATGAAAGTGACTTCTAACTTAAAACCAGTGATAATTGGACTGACTATATCTTTTTATATATTAACTAATGATTTTTTTAACTACTGATAAGAGCCTTCATTCATTAACACGCCCCTAGCTTAAACTTGGATAATTGTATGAACAACATCCACAGAGATATCCCCAACATCAAGTGGTTCTAATAATATGTAAGTTTCTTAAGTTTCCAACTTAAAATCATTTGGCTATAAATGGATTAGCCATATTTCTTTTTATATTAGTTAATTATTTTCCAACTATTAATGTGGAAATTGATTCCCTCAACATCATCAATCTTCAACCTAAGCATACTCATTTAGGTTCAATTATTTCGGATGTTTGGGTTTAGGGGTAAACCTGTTTGGGTATTTTACACCATTAGGCCAGGCTTGGTTCAGATTCTCTGGTTAAAGTTGGCTTCGGGTATCCATGCGGATTCAATTTTTGTTTTTTTTTGGACTTTTCAGATTAATTCAGGTATTTTGCACAAAATATTTATTAAGTACACAAAGTTAAAGTAAAAAACATTTAATCTAAAACATATAAATTTGAATAATGTATGACTAAAATCAAAAATAAAGTAAAAGAAACTTATCCAGGTTTTTTTGTACTTTTATGTTTTTTTTTATTTTCATATACTTTTTCGACTTCGGATAATAACGGGTATGAACTAGTGCAATCATGTATTGTTATAGTTAGGATCGGGTTCGATTAAGATTTTTATCAGGTTCGGATTTTGGGTCCGAACCTTATGCCTGACCCTATTGCAACCAACAAATGAAGATTATGTGACTAACAAGATAAGCTAACATATAATTTACCTTTCTTGTCATACTCAGGTTGTGAGACCGTATCTCCTTGAGGGAGAGTAGTAGCACGACTAATCATAGAAACTCTTGTCATATTCTCAGAAGATCCACAAATAGGATAAAGATCCCACCGGAAGTAACAGCTCGGAAGCCGACCTGCACCGCCCTGGCTTCCCCAATTATTGTTTTGAAAGTTCAACACACACTGGCTAAGACATTTGTTGCACTCATTAGATAAAATGTCAGGAGTGCATTGCATCATCATGTAAACATTTGCAAATTCTGTGAACTCTGCTCTTACGACGCTATAGAACTTGAGCACAACTGATGAATTTTCAGGAGCTGAAGTAGCAGACTGCATTGTTAGGTTAGTCAGTGCTTCCCATTCTCGTCGAAAAAGCTTAAGGCTCTTAGGTTCCTCTATGTTTAAAGGATTATCTGATAAAGTAGGTGGGAAAAGCTCGAGTTTCGCAGAAACAGAATGATTAGCGTACCGTACAAGGCAAGAAGCATTGTCATTGTCTCTAGTGGTCCACCTGAAAGATTTCATTCGATTTGGACATCTTTGTTGTGATTCTTGAATCGCTTGCTCCACGCAGTTCACACAAGCTTGCTTCTTGTAGCCTCGTCCACAAAGGGCAAGACCGTAAACTTTGTTGGAGCCTTCTCCGGTTGAAGTGTTGTAGAAGCCGTCATTAGTGGTGACGTTACTTGCAAGAGAAGAGAAAAGAGAGTTAAGGTTTTCGCTGTAAGTGCTGTTAACGGCAAATAAGCTGCCTTCACAATCTGCTTCAACGTCAACAAAAGTTAGGAGAAGAAAGCAAGAGAAGAGAATTACATCACATAATTTTCTCATTTTGGTTCAATTTTTTTCTTTAATTCATGTGGTCATTGCCAAGAAATAGGCTATATATAGGATAAAATATTTGCCTAGTTTATGGGTCGTAATTGGCAACGATGCCCAAGTTGGTCCAAAAGTACTCATGATTTATAATGAATAATGATAAATTTAAAACCATGGGCTCTTTCCTCTTTACAGAAGATACGTGGTTATGGTTTCGCGTCTCACTACAACTGGCTTTATTTTATTGTATCTATTGATTCTATTAATGTTACATGACATGATGCAATAGATAAACTTATAATAATTTCTCATTCGTGGCCTATAGTAGTGTAATGATTATTTTAAAATTGTTAATTTCAAAAAAACTATAATCAGATTTGGAAAAAAATATGAATCTAGGATCTGATTAGCTGAAGCTATATTTTTAGTTTCTTGCCGTAGAATATAGGAACTGAGTTTCGTGCTATATTTTGATTGTTAAATTTTGTGGCTGTAAAATTTTTTTTGGCTGCCCACAACTACAGCTCTAACTATTCAGTCTGGAACTTCTATTGTTGATAAAAAAATTCTCATATTAATTTTTTATTTTTATGAATTAATTATCATGTTAGTTGAAGATATGCATCTTTTGTTTGGTGAAATTTAGATGCTTTCTTTGCTTACAGATTTTTTTTATGTTCTTTATGAAATATGAAGTAATATACTAATATATTTTCTAGTTTGTCTTCTATTCGTTAGAATCGTATTAACGAAATAGCATAGGAACTATAATAAGGATGTGTACTAAAAATATTTAAATTTGTGAAACAGGAAATCGGGAGGAAAATGTTTTTGGTGGGGTACGTCGGAGTTGATTTATCGAGGTTCTGCAGTTTGGCTAAGACTTTTGGAAAATAATGTATAATTTAATGTGATATATAGGTTCATGCATCCGAAAGGAAGCAGACTGAGATCTTCATGGAAGACGACCAGTACCTAATTTCGCAGATGCAGCGGAGTGCGGACTATTTTTTGAAGTTTTTTTTTTTTTTGCTTCACATTATTTAAGAGTTTGACCCGTTGTGGACAGAACTTGGTTCAGCACTCGGGTGAAATTTTTAAATTCACTTCACACTTTAAGACCAATCAAAATGACACATAAATTATTAATTAAAAAATATTAAATTAGATAAAAAATAGCTACAAAAAATAAAAACGATAATTTTAACGACGCTAACGCTTCCAGCTAAACCCTAAATCTTAAATTCTAAACCATATACCCTAAATTCCAAACCCAAATTCAAACCCCTAAACTCAAATTCTATACCCTAAACCTTAATCCTAGACTCTAAATCCAAATAATGTACCCTAAACCCAAAAACTAGACTATAAACCTAAACTCTATACCTTAAACCCAAATCCTAGACCCAAAAACCAAACCGTAAACCTTAAACCCAGACCCTATAGCATCTAAGTTTGGGGTTTGGGTTTAGGGTTTACCGTTTGGGTTTCAGGTCTAGGATTTGGGTTTAGCGTATAGGTTTTGGGTTTAAGATTTACGGTTTGGGTTTAGGATTTACCGTTTGGGTTAAGGTTTACGGTTTGGATTTAGGGTCTAAGACTTGGGTTTAGGGTATAAGGTTTAGGTTTATAGTCTATTTTTGGGTTTAAGGTATATAATTTGGGTTTAGGGTCTAGGAGTAGGGTTTAGGGTATAGGGTTTGGGTTTAGGGGTTTGGATTTGGGTTTAGAATTTACAGTATAGGGTTTAGAATTTAAGATTTAAGATTTAGGGTTTTGCTGGAAGCGTTAGCGTCGTTAAAATTAGCGCTTTTTATTTTTTATAGCTATTTTTTATTTAATTTAATATTTTTTAATTAATAATCTATGTGTCACTTTGATTGGTACTAAAATGGTGGGCCGTAGGGGGTGAACCTAAGTTTTGTTCGTGTATATTAAATGGATGTATAAGTTTTTGAGTTCAAATACAAAATACAAATGGTGTATCTTTCTCCATTTCACAGTGTAAATGTAAAAATATTTAGAGATGTAAAAATAAAATGTTTTAAAAATTTCCTAACTCCTTAATTTTTAAGAGATGTTTGGAATGAGCTTTAGAGCACCACTAACGGTGAAGTTCTAAAAATCGGTATATAAATCATTAAATAATATTATAACATAATAAAAAATTTGATTAAAGTTTATTTTGTTTCTAAATAATAAGCTATTTATATCATAACACATGGTAACAAAAGTTTTATAACGGTTTCTGAAAATACCATGCATATTACTTTCCCGACACTCTCTTTCTTTATGATATTATTTTAATATTTAAAATTTTTTAGGACACTATGAAAAGCAACCGTTGAACATGCACTTACAAAGCATGAAAGACCTCGGAATTCAAAAAGTTGTGATTCGGTCTGATCTTCATGATCTCATTGAAGTTGTAATGAAGCAATCATATTGGCCAAGATTTCGGGCGATTCTACTAAGAATAAGTGTACTCTGTGCTGCTTTCTCTTCGTTGGCCTTTGAAACAGAGTCCTCATCATCAAATAGAATTGCGCGAGAAGAATAGCTAAGAGTGTGTTGCGGGACGATCGTTTCCAATCGTATTTGGTGCTAGGAAGACCCGCTTGGCTACACTTGCAGATTTTCAGAGAAGCAGCCCTTATGCACACATAAAACTTTTTAAGATTGAGTGTTTATATGTTTTTTCTCTGAGCAAGCTTTTTGTATTCAAACTCACCTTTGGTTGATTCAATGTCATCTTGCAGTCGTTAAAAAAAAAAGCGATGTTACACCATTTCCAATATTTCCGATACTAGGAAATTTTCCTTAAATTAGAGAAACTATGAAATAAAAATTTGTTATTTTCCAATGTAATTATCTATTTATTTCCTTTAAAAAGAATATTATAATTAAATTTTATTTTATTTTACAATTAATACTTTTTATTTTATGAAATTTAAAATTAAACCATATTAATACCTTTTAGTTTTTTCAAAGTTTCATTATATTATGATATTATTTAAACTAAAGTTTTTTTAAAAAGACTTTACGTAAATAAAAATGTGATTTTATTTTCAAAAAGTTATTGTTTTAGAGGAAAAAAATGATTCCTTTATTTTAAGATATAAATAGGGATATACTCGCAGCAAAAGAAAACATGAATATACTGGAGTAGATTTTTCTTTAAAACATGTTGAAAATAGAAACATGGCAATTCTCCATAATAGTCATTTTAAAGTTTTTGTCTCCAAAATAGCACTAGAAGGAGAAAGTCACAAAAATGACATTTATTAATAAACAAAATATCCATAATGCCCCCAGTTAATAATACAACTAACAAATAAAAAAAGAAAAGAAAATGATTCTTCTTCTCTATCGACAACGTTACAAATAATCACCTCCTCCGGCGACGAGCTATTGATAATCTCCGGCGACGAACGTAACGGGCTGTGTATCGGTATGTTTTAATCATTATTATCAATGTTTTATGAAGAAAAATTCAATTTTACTTAGGGTTTTCGACTTGAAATTTGGGGGTTTCAGTTTGTTGTTCTTCAGTTAACACATTTGAACTTGTTTTGTTGTTTGAATCAAACAGAAAAGGCAGAATCAGAATCGCAAAGAAAAAATTTCAGGAAGCTTTATTTACAAAAAAATTTGGTTTACGGAAGAAGACGAGTTTGTGACTTTGCTTTTGGTAAGCGATTTTGAATGTTTTATGTTCATATTTCTTCTCTTATCAAGCTTTATTTATTTCATATTCAGATTTTTGACAGTGCTCATGTGGAGTGTTGAGGAATCCCGTAGGTGTTGAAGAGATCAAGAGGTATATGATTGAAGAAGATGATACGAAGACAACTTTCATTAAGCTTATTGGATCGAAGGAAGAGATTGTTCAGGTAAATTCTATTGATCTTTTGTTAGGTATGTGTTTTAAAGATGAACAGAAACGTGAGGTCTTTGTTAGAAAAGGAGGAATCCAGGAGCTAGTGAGTGTATTATCAGATCCCAATCTGTTGTCCTCTTCCAAATCTAAGGAGACAGCGTTAAGGGCAATCGATAACTTATGTTTCAGGTCGCCCGGTTGTTTGAATGCATTGATGAGTTGCAAGTTCTTGGATCCTTTGATGTATCTTCTAAGCAACGGGAGCTCTCCGTTCAAGAATCAGCCTTGGAGGTTACGTCTAGGCTCTGTAGCTTACCAGAAGAGGTTAAGAGATAATGGGAGACACTGGCTTTATGCCTGAGTTAGTTAAGTTTCTTGACGCTGGCTTTGAAAACTGTGTGTGAGGTGAGCCAGAAGAATTATTTTGTGTTCCTCAGTATGACTGTGATGAGTTTGCTTCTGAAAACTTGTGATGTTTTAAGCTTAGCTTTCTCAAACAACAGATTGATTTTGATTTTTCCTTTAGATTTCACTTTTATATCCTTGCTGGCATATTCATTTGTTGTTTGTTCGCATCTATTGAATGTTTAGGGGAGGGGATCTTTATAGTTAAGTTGGGTGATATGATAATGTTTGAAAATTGTGTGTGTGAAATGAGCCAGAAGAGTTTGCTTGTGTTCGTGAGTGTGACTGAGATGAATTTGTTTGGGAAAACTTTTGAGATTTTTTCTTTTGGTTTTAGGAAGACGTTTCATAGTTTTAGGATAGCTTTCCAGAAACTTTGATACTACTTGAAAAAAATTTTTGGTTTGGTTTACGCAAGACAGGGACACAATGGGAGTTTCAATACCTTAATTACTAGCTCTGCCTGAGCTCAAGTATCCAATTGGATCAGAGCCAAAGTGATTGAAGAACATGACCAATTTTGGTTTGGATCATCGCCTCCTCTCAACGTCAACGTCATCGGAAAAAAATCAAATGCTGAAGCGACGAGCACCGATCAAAAGTTTTGTTCTTCGCTCTCTGAATCTGAGATCTACATAACTTCTCTCATTTGGAATAAACTTTAGCACCGATCAAAAGTTTTGTTCTTCGCTCTCTGAATCTGAGATCTACATAACTTCTCTCATTTGGAATAAACTTTAAACACCTTATGGTCACAAATAAAGTTTATTCCAGAAGAAAAAGAAGTAGCTGGAGAGTCTAATACTGTTATTCCCGTTTGATTTTTTCTTGGAGACAAGTTCGGATAAATCTTTGAAATTTAAAAAAACCTTTTTTCTTTCTGCTCTCAAAATTCAGACCTTAATGACATTTGGTTTATAACTTGTCTCCATTTATTTTTGAGACATGTTATTAAGTTGCATGACATTTCGTATACAATAATGCACTTTTGCTGTGTGAATGAATAAAAATATGGTATCATTATAAAACACACGTGTTATCTAGGATAGCTTGTGGAATTTTCAGGATAGGTTTCCAAAAAAAAATCGTGTAGGGAATGTTAGACGGTCCTTGTTCAGGATGGTCATTCTGAATTGGAACTTAATCGTCCAAAACAACATAATCAAAATCTAGAAAAAATTCATTGGCTATAGAAATCACCTAATGGAGGTCATTATCTACAAAACATGGAACACATATCAAACACAAAACATGAAAATAGGATAGCTTAAAGCATTTTCAATAATTATATCAAAAAAGTGTTAAATGTGGTATCATTATAAAACACACATGTTATCTAGGATAACTTGTGGAACTTTCAGTTTGGGCTTCTAGAAAAATAAAATGAGTGGGTTTTCTTGCATAAGTATGTTTTCGAAGAGAATCAAAAGCGTGTAAAGAATGTTAGACAGTCCTTGTTCAGGATAGCTATCCTGAATTGAAACTTAATCGTCCAAAACAACAAAAAACAAAACAACATAATCAAAATCTATAAAAAAAATTCATTGGCTATAGAAATCACCAAATAGAGGTTATTGTCTACAAAACAGAGAACATGGAAATATGATAGCTTGAAGCATTTTCAGTAATAATATCAAGAAAGTGTTAAATGTGGTATCATTCTAAAACACACTGTTATCTAGGATAGCTTGTGAAACTTTCAAGATGGGCTTCTAGAAAAATAAAATGAGTGTATTTTCTTGCATAAGTATGTTTTCGAAGAGAATCAAAAGCGTGTAAGGAATGTTAGATAGTCCTTGTTCAGGACGGCTATCCTGAATTGGAACTTAATCGTCCAAAAAAATAAAAAACAAAACAACATAATCAAAATCTATAAAAAAATCATTGGCTATAGAAATCACCAAATAGAGGTCATTGTCTACAAAACAGAGAACATAGAAATAGAATAGCTTGAAGCATTTTCAGTAATTATATCAAGAAAGTGTTAAATGTGGTATCATTATAAAACACCAACAAATTGCTACATTACAGAGATCACGATCTTAAAGTGTCATAAAGGTAACAAGAGAAGAAAAAAAGTATTGAAAAGAAAAAGACTAAAAATACGATGGAGTTTAACAGATGCAAAGACAGAAGCTATATGAACTAAATCCACAAGCTTATTGCATACTATAAAGCTGGTCCGAATAGAGTTGTTGGTATGGAACTTACTCATCCTTATACTGTTGGATTTCACCTTAACGAAAGTCTCCGGATGGGAAAAATTTCACGATAGGGATTGTAGGCGGATCAGTCTGCTGGGGTTTTTTCCTGCAAAGATAAGCAAGAGACTGATCAGTAAAGCAAACAACCAAAAGTGGCAAATCAAATTAAAAAAAAAGACGTAGAAAAAACATTACTTACTTGCTTTTATTCTTGTTTTTCTTCTTCTTTGTAGTTGAAGTCTCAGCTTAAAACAAACAAGAAGTAACTTATTAATCAACCATACACTCATGAACTCATCCATTCTCAATCTAAACCATAAGGCTATACTTTAAGTCTTAGAAAGCTATCAATAATCTAAACATTTAAAAACACCAATTTTCTACAATCTAATTAATCAGTAACACAGAGAGATATCAAAAAGATTTTTTTTTCTTAATGGGTGATTGAATTAGAGACGCAAAAGAGCTCAAAACTGTGTGATCAGTCAGAACACTAAGAAAAAAATATTCACCTTTGCTTCCTTCTTCTTCTTCGTCGTTGTCCTCTTTTTCATTCTCTGTAATCTCGAGTTTCTTCGAAAGTTTAGACTCCAATGACTGTATGGTTCCATATCCACATTAGACACATCTGGATTATAGAGTGCCTCGGATGCAGTACCTGGTTTTGTAACCATTTTCACAATTGACTTTTCACACAGAAATCAAACACGTTTAGCTCAATTACAGAGAGATGGCGAAGATGATTACAGCGGAGATGATTACGGCGGAGATGAACGACGCCGGAGACGATCGACGCCTGAGACGATGATGGACGATGCCGGAGATGATGATGGCCGAGATGATTTATGCTGGAGATGATTGACGCCGGAGAAGAGACGAGCTGTCGTCGTGCATAAGAAGCATAAGAGTAAATGATCCTCTTTAATGAAACCTATTTTTGTCACTTTGGACCTTGAGCGCTAGTTTGGAAACAAAAACTTGGTTTGGGACTATCTAGGCCATTTTCTCATAGAAACATATTGAAAATGATCTTAGAGAGAATCTTTTATGCTAGAGAATCTCCTCAATTCTCCATGGCTTAAATAGGAAACAATTTCACTAACTAAAAACTCTTCATCTCTTTTATTGCAGAAACAAAGTTTAGCCATATTAGTAAAAAAAAAAAAGCTTAGCCATAATTATATGTTTAACTATTGCCAGAAGTAACACCTCATTCCATATCTCCTTGCCCTGAACTTCTTGTTAATCTTGTACACATTCAAATTCACTTAGGCCAAGTTTCTTTTCATGAGAGAGGTCAGGGATATTAAATTCATTCTGAATCAAAAATTATGACATAAATTAACCATTATTTGGACTATAGGACTCTGGACACTGAAGTCAAAGTTGTGTTTGGATCGACTAAAAATTCAAATTTTCCTTTGAACTCTTTATTTAGTTCAGAGCGTTTAATCTTTCCTCTTTTGAAAATATCTTTTCCTCCTCTTGAGTGGTGGCTACTTACAGACTACATTGCAATAATATTATTAAAGGAAACTCTAGACCTATCTTCGTTTTCTCTCAACTCTGTCTTTCTTCTTCATACATCAAATAAATCAAAGAAGAAAACAAAGCACTGAGCAAATGAAAAAGAGCAACAATCAATGAACAAAACAAACATATGAATCAAATAAGCAAGTAATATATTCTCTGTTTCTAGAACTTGTGATTGTATCTACTTGTAATAAGAATATTTTGTACTACCTTATAAACAACATACTGATTAATAAATTTATAAGTCAACGAGAACTCAACTCCGTGCAGACATTGCTGATTGACATTATCCCATCTTCAGATTGGGATTGTTTACTTGTGAAAGCAGGAGCCTTAGGTAAAGGAACTTTAATTGTCTCACTGCCAAGCCAAACTATTACAGAGCTCATTGTTGGTCTCTTTGATGCATTTTCTTGGACACACAATAAACCAATCTGGATCAACTTAATGATCTCGTTACTCGGATTCTCTACCAAGAAAGGATCAATTATGATTTCAGGCCTTCCTTCAACCCATCTCTTCCATGCCTAAACCACATAAAATAAAAGATATGTTCTTACTTTCTCTACATATGTTAGAAGATACAAACCAAGAAGACTACTGCTATGTGAAGAAACTTACAAAAGCTGCAATTCCTTCTCCTTCAAAGCTCTTGTTTCTTTCACCACTTATTATCTCTAGAAGCATAACACCAAAGCTATATACATCAGATTTAGCTGAGATTTGCCCATGATTAACGTATTCAGGAGCCATATATCCACTGCATATATTCAACTTATAACTTTAATTAATTATGAGCATATTTATTTGTTTTAAAGATTGATTAATATGTTCTTACCGGGTACCAGCTATTCGTCTTGTTTCAGCTCGAGTCTCGTCAGTGTTGAACAATCTAGCTGTCCCAAAGTCTGCAACTTTAGGGTTCATCTCAGCATCTAAAAGGATGTTGCTTGCCTTCAAGTCTCTATGAATAATCTTCAGCTGAGAGTCTTCATGGAGATAAAGAAAGCCTCTAGCAATGCCTTCTATAATTTTGCACCTCACCTCCCATGTAAGAAACGAACGCTTCTCTTCATCTGCAGAGTTCAAAGAAATATTGTATTGCTAAATGTTTCTATAACTATCCAAAATGGTGGCTGTCTTTTTATGGCTCACCAAAGATAAAGTGATCAAGACTTGAGTTGGGGACAAACTCATAGACAAGAACCTCCTCGTCCCCTTCATTACAGAACCCAAGAAGCTTAACCAGATTCCTATGTTGGAGTCTTGTCAAGAGTGAAACCTCATTCTTAAACTCCATGTCTCCTTGCCCTGAACCTTTTGTTAATCTCTTCACAGCTATCTCTTGGCCATTTGGCAATATCCCCTGAAACCAGTTCTCAAGACCTATTAAAGACCAAGATTTGATAGAGAACTCATAATTATAGGAAAACAAAGAGTTATTGCTACCTTATAGACCGTACCAAATCCACCTTGGCCAAGCGTATTATCAGACGAGAAGTCATTGGTTGCCATTAAGATCATTCCCAGATCAAACCGTAACATAAGTTGACCATCAGAGTACTCTGCAGTACCAACTAAAAATAAAAACAAGTCTTAGGGCGTTTGCATTGGGAGGTTCTCATGAGGTGTTCTCACCGTTAAACAAAAATCAAACTAACAACAAGTGAAGAAAGAAAATATAATAGTTTTCATTAAAAAAAAGAATATAATAGAGTTCTCAAAGAAGAGCTTTTGGAAAACTCTTTAGAACACCAAATTTGTGTTCCAGAAAAAAGACCACCAAATACCACTTGTCAACTCTCAATTAATTTAATTTTATTTCAAGATTAATATTAAAATTTCAGCTAAATTAGATTATAATACTAAAACCATTTTTGTTTTTGAATTGTCTCCTCCGAGTATAGAGTTTGATGAGTCCAATAAACACTAAAATGTTAATCAAAGCAGGAACAACTATCGAGATAATTCCACCATTCCCAATGCTTCTTTCTGCAAATTATAACTAGTTTCTTTTGTTATAATCTTATCATTTTACAGATTGTAAAATTCTGTCTCTTTTGTTTTACCTTTATTGCCTTTTATAGAACTGTCCTTTGAAGGTGGCTGAGCCTGACCTTGACCTCCAGGAAGTACAGGAACTCTTGTTATATTATCAAAAGCACCATGGAAAGCATATAGATCCCACCTGAAAACACCGCTCGGACGACTAACCTCGCCGCCTTGTCTTCCCCAAAACTGTTTTTTAAAATATGTCCCGCTTTTTTCCAAACATATCTTGCAGTCTTGAGAAGTTATGTCAGGCGTGCATTGCATCAGCATGTATACATTTGGAAACTCCGTGAACTCGGCTTCTACAGCACTATAGTACTGAAGTACGGATATATTTTTAGCTTCCGTGGCAGCCTGGACTGTCCGGTTAACCGTTGCTTCCCACTGTTTACTGAAAAGGGTCATGTCCTTGGATGGCTCGATAGTAAGTGGACTTGGGTATATGGCAGCAGGTACAAGCTGGAAGTTCTTGAAAGTTGACTGGTTTGAGGTACGTACAAGACAAGAAACATGGTCTCCATCGCCATTGTCCCAATGGAACGAATTCATTCGGTTCGGGCAACTCGTTTGTATCTCTTGAGTCACTTTTTCGACACAACTGATACAAGCTTGTTGCTCATAGCCTCTTGCGCAGAGGACAAGAGCGTGAACTCTGTTGGGATTCTTGCCGAGTGAGGCGTTGTAGAATCCACCGTTGGCGACTACTTTTGAAGCAAGAGTAGAGAAGAGACTTTGACGATTCTGAAAGTAGCTGCTGTTACCGTTTAAGAATATTCCAGAACACCCAAGGGCGTGAACTTGTTCGAGGTCTTGAAGGACAAGAAGAAGAGAAGAGGCGAGGACGATAATCAAAGAAAAATATTTCACCATTTTTTAATGTAAGATAACTTTAATTTGTTTTTCTTGTACTTCTTCGTTATTGTTAAGAAGGAATCAATTTTAGACCTTTGTTATTCTTATTATGGGGGAGATGAGAAAATGTGTATTGCTTGACTTCCAAAGACTGAGAAAATGTGTATTGGTTGATTTTCAAAGATGGAAAGAATGCCCACGCGAAATTTCGAGGAAGAGTGCAGATTTAAAGTATTAGTTTTAAGTCAACTTAGAAAGAAAACACAAACAAAATTCCATAAATCAGTAAACACTATCGCTTTATCAGTTAAATAACATAAAAATGAATAAGATATGGTATTCCGCCATCCCTTTTCTGTATTTACCGTAAATAAAACGTTCATGTTTATGCGTGGGCTTGAATGTATATATACAATAATTAGGAGGAATTCTTAATAAGTTTCAGTTTGGTGTAGAACGTATATGTGACGCATTATTATGAAAACGACTATGATGCAGGTTTATGGAGTTAATTTGAAGATGTAGTTTTTTGAGGGTATATGCGTGTTGCTGAAGAAGCTGAGGTATGTTGGAGTTTGTCTATTGTGATATATGTGGGATAGTTGAGTTTGGAAAAGAAAAAGGGAATATATTTAAAGACAAATGAATGTTTTCCATTAATAAAAAAAATTGTTTGAAAAGGAATTTTGTCATTATATATATATATATTTTTTTTTTGCTTAAACTGTATTTGAAAAATTTAGAGAACAAGTTCTGGTTGGGTATATATATAAAATACTAGGATAAGACATATTGTTTATATGAAAATTATTAAAGAAATATTGTAACGAAAAAAAAATTATATTATTGATTGAATTAATATATTTGGCCCTTAAACAATTTTTTAAAAACTTTTTGTTAATTACATAATTTGTTTACTAATGAACTGATCTCATTTTTAAAAATATTTTAGGCCAAAAAATTATTTATCGCATAAAAACCTAACGTTTAGGCCGAAGAATCTCATGTCTACTATTTGGTTACAATGAAACTATGTCAGCTCGGTTTTATATCATGATTTAGCAATTTAAAAGTTAATTATGGTTATGAGAAGTTTACGTTCACGTGTCAATCCATTCTATCTTTGATATTTTTTTCATTTTTGTGTCATTTTGGTTATTGTTTGATATAAATATTGATTTTTGAGTTTATTCTCATTTATTTCTTTTATTTTGGCCTGAGATTTAGAAAATGGTTAAGATTCAAAATTATTAAAGAGATACGTTAAGATTTGCGCCTTGTGCAGAATAAATATTTATTTTATATTTTTCTGCATATTATGAAATAATAAAATAATAATTATATATTAAATAACTAAGTAATTAATTACTATTATGTAATAAATTGGCTTGCACATATAAATCAAATGACCGCCCTTGTTTATTCGCAACCATTTTAGAATAAATAAATCAAAACAATCAATCTTATCTATCGTATATGATATATAATTAAATTTAAACGATATGAAGTATATATGTATATAAACATAAACACCTATTAAAATAAAATTATTTATTTATATGATTCTATTATCATTGTATCTTATTATAGAAAAAATATTAAACATTGATCACAAAGTTTATGTGAGACTTTTAACAGTTTTAGTAATTTACACTCGTTTTGAAAAATTCAAAATACAACATATACAAAAAAATCTAAAATTTTAATATATGATTAGTGTAATTGTGTAATTTATTTTAATAGTAAAGAATTAAATAAAAATGATAGAAAGTATACAGATTATTAACAAAGCTTTATTATTTAAAATCATTAATTACTATATATATCATAATCACATTAGGTAATTCCGTAGGTTTTATGTAAGGAAATAATATATAATAATAAATAGCCACCTTGCTTTAGTTAATATCATATGATATCATATAGTTGGTATTAATTGTTTCTAGTGAGATATAAAAATCGAATTGGACCAACATGTTTTTCAATTTCAATGTGAAGCTAACATGTATGACTAATTAACTACCTAATTGATTGACACATAAGCAAAGAGTCTTTTTTAATTATTACAAAATTGAGGTTAAATCTTTTCAAATATTCATCGATTAATATACATGGATGTGCTTCATGAGAAAAGAAAAAGACCTTAGAAAACAAAGAGACAGATTTCACTGTGTGCTTATGGTGTCGGTTTATGTTATACGGTGTGACATAGTATTTTATGGAGTGTGATGTTGACTTTGTGTTGTTGCGTTGGTGTTGACGATATTTGTAACGGAAGTGATCGTTGCTTAGTTTGTGTGATCAAGTATGTTAGTGTTAACGTACTGGTACTTATAAAATTTGGAGGACTGAAGTCCATACTCTAAGAGAAACTTAACTTAGTATTGGATTATTCTAAAGAGTGTTAGGATTTAAACCTTTGCCTAGTGCTTTAAACTTAGATTTAAATCAATATCAAAAACTCTTCCCTTTATACACTCAAAGAAAACTGTTTCTCAAGAACAACTATAGAGATTACAACCAATGATTAACACAAAAACCCTAACACTCGTAATTGCTTAATCTCTTATTATCTCTCTCTTATGCTCTTTTGCTCTGTCTCTCGGATGATTTCCTTTTGGGATACCCTTAAAGCCACGATCACCTCTTCTATATATAACACCATCAACTTCTTAAGTTTCCTTTTCCTTGTCGTCTTTGTATCTCGTCTTTGGTCGACATAGCAAAACTAACGTTTCCTTTTTGATTATGCAGGGATTCATTATTGGGCTGGATACTTAGAGAGATGGGTCAAGACAGAATTGGGCCTTTAACTCTACAATCTCCACCTAAGGCCCAGATTGCTGTCTCTTCCAGTCACCATCACTTCGACGACATCGACGCTTTGTTCCTGCTCCTTCCTCTGCGATCAGAAAACTGATCTGAAAAGCTACCTGTGACAAGTTGTTGAATCACTTGTAGTCATGTTCCTTGTCTCATCTTTCCTGTGTGACTTCAAGCACCAAACCAGAAACGAATCTCTCTCAGCTCTTTTTTTTTTTTCGAAAATCTCTCGACGGTGATGACGTCTCGCCGACGAATCCTTCCGTCTCCGGCGAGTCCCGTTTCTTCACCCTCTCTCACCTTGATTCTTCACAACGACAACCTTTGCATCTCCAATGAAGATGACCTCTGACCAGAACCTGTCTCATCCGGTGAACTGTGAATTGTTGTTTCTCCTACCTTCACATCGATCCTTGTCTTTAATCCCCTCCATGGTATTTCTCTGCAACTCCAATATGTTCCACGCCATTGACCTCCTTGTAGTGATCAAAAACCACTGATGTCATTTAATCGCTTATCCTATTCCTCTGTAGGATAGCGATTCAATCTTCTCAAATCTCAAGCTCATTCCTTTACCAAATTAGACCATTCCAATCGCAACACCAACATCTGCATTGTGCTAGACCATTCATCTCCAAAGAAGCTCGCAAGTTCTTCTTGGTGACTAGCAATCTATTTTTCCATGTTGGTGTTGATAAACTCAATCCATGTTACCGGCCGTACTGCAGCTTTCCGGTAAGATTCTATGAATTTTGCAGCTTGATAGAGTTTTGATTATTCCCGTTTGTAGTTGCAAAGCTTTACCCTCTATTGAATTTTGACAGTTCTTCTTGCGTTTCCAGTGACCCTTTGGAGACTCTTCTCTCTCCTTGGTGATTATCCTCCACCATATCAGCTGTTTAAGACGTTCTCCCCTCTCCGGTGATCTGTTTCTTCTTTCCCCGACCTAGATACTCGTCTCCCTTCAGTCTCCTTGGCTGTTTAAGACGTTTCTCAGGTCATCCCTTTAACTTTAAATTTCTTTTTAAAGTATATTTCTCATCCGATGCTTCAGAACTTTTGAGTGAACTTTCTTGTGTTTCAGCTGCTCCACCTTGAGCTAAAACCTCTGCCTCGCATCTATGCTCACAGGTAACTCTTTAAACTCCCCCCTCGAGTTTTCCATTATCAATATAAACCTGAAACTTACTTGCTTCTCCTCTGTCTCTGCGAGCTTGAGACAGCGTTGATAATGGAGTTACCTGGAGCGTCTTCCTTCTTAGGCAGAATCGCAGCGAACCTGAAGCTTCTGTCCAGGTACTGCTTTACATTGTAACTCATCTTGTTTACTGGTATGGACCTTAGATAGTGTTGCGTTCTCTTTGACTCTATCTCCGAAGATACCATCTTCCAATATTTTTGAAACTTTTCCTTCAGCTTCATTCCTACGTTCCATGTCCACGTTCTCCTCTGTTCCAGCCTTCTTCCAATCCTCCTCATAGGCTTTAGGTTCTTCTGTATCAAGCTTTTCCGGTGCAGCTAAAACATAGGCTAAAAGATCACCATCTTTATGCCTTTCTTCTTTTGCAAACAATAATTCATCCTTTGAAAATTCTGTCCTAGTTTCTTCATTGCTCGCCTTAGACTCAATCTCTTCTGTTTTTTCTGTCAAGAAAGAGTCTCCACCTTGAGCTGATGAATCTTTTGTTTGAAAACCGAATGGAGTAGGTTCGTGAATCAGACTTGTAGAAAATGTCACCTTCTTTGACTTCTTCTTTCTGATTTCTTTCTCCACTCTAAGCATGTTCTTCTTACTCTTAGCAATTGTGCCTTGTAGATAATAAACTCCATCGTGATATTTTCCTGATATCACCTTCTTGTTATCTTTGCACCATGAAATTGCTTCCTTTATACTTACAACCTGATTTTTCTAGCATCCCATAGGAAATTAGATTCCTACTCACCTCTGGTATGTATCTTACACCTGTGAGTATCACCTCAGAGCCATTTGAATTTTGAATCTTTATTTCCCAATTCCTTTGATGTCACATTGAGTGTTATTAGCCATTAACACTGAACCACCACTGAACTCCTTGAGATCAAACATAACCTCCTTGTTTGATGTACTATGATAAGAACATCCAGAATCCATGATCCATTCTTGCTTAGTGTCTTGCACACTAGCGGTTAACACTAACGGTTGCTTCGGCTCCGTCGCAATGTTTGCAGATTCTCTATGTCTCCTCTCAGGACATTCTCTTTTCCAGTGTCCTTCTTCTCCACAGATAAAACAACTTGTTTTGCTTTTATCGAACTTTTGCCTTGACTTAGATCCGCCTCTGCCGTTAGATTTTCCTCTATAACCCTTTTTCTCTGATCTGCCCCTTGATTCCTCCACGTACAAACCCTCTGCATCAGACCTGGATTTATTCAGCAATCCCTTTTCCTTTAACTCCACTTCTTTGGAGTATGCTGAATTAATCACATCGCTCATGGTAAGAGTTTCTTTAGCAGTCCCGTACTTGAGCGTGTCAACTAGTGAATCAAATTGCTGGGGCAAGCTAGACAGAACTTGAATTGCCTGGTCTTCATCGCTGATGTTGATGTTAAGACTTGCAAGATCTGAAACTAGCTTAAGAAAAATATCTAGGTTTTCCTCGATGTTCTTGTGATCATCCATCTTGAAGCTCGCAAACCTTTGCTTCAAGTAGATCCTATTAGGAAGTGTCTTCGTTTGGTAATCTCTTTCCAAAGCCTTCCAAACTCCTAATGCAGTTGTTTCCTTCATCACCTTACGCAGAACCAAATTTCCTAGGCTCATGCATATTAGATTCTTTGCCTTCTTGTCCTTCAAGAGATCCACTTTGACTTCTGGAAGCTCTTCGTCTTTCTCTTTGCCTGCTTCAGAAGATGTGTCCGAAACTTCCTGAATAGTAGAATCTAACCCTAGAAGCTCCAACTGCATTAGCATCTTATACTTCCATAACCCAAAGTCTCCTTTTCCATCAAACTTCTCGACCTCGAACTTTCCGAACTTTGTGGATATTGATTCCATGTCTCCTCCTAGCACTTGCAATTAAGCCTGGCTCTGATACCACTTGTTAGGATTTAAACCTTTGCCTAGTGCTTTAAACTTAGATTTAAATCAATATCAAAAGCTCTTCCCTTTATACACTCAAAGAAAACTGTTTCTCAAGAACAACTATAGAGATTACAACCAATGATTAACACAAAAACCCTAACACTCTTAATTACTTAATCTCTTGTTATCTCTC
This sequence comes from Brassica oleracea var. oleracea, assembly GCF_000695525.1. Lineage (NCBI taxonomy): Eukaryota > Viridiplantae > Streptophyta > Magnoliopsida > Brassicales > Brassicaceae > Brassica > Brassica oleracea. The sequence goes on from NC_027756.1 coordinate 23,758,363, forward strand.
TCTTATGCTCTTGCTCTGTCTCTCAGATGATTTCTTTTTGGGATACCCTTAAAGCCACGATCACCTCTTCTATATATAACACCATCAACTTCTTAAGTTTCCTTTTCCTTGTCGTCTTTGTATCTCGTCTTTGGTCGACATAGCAAAACTAACGTTTCCTTTTTGATTATGCAGGGATTCATTATTGGGCTGGAGACTTAGAGAGAAGGGTCAAGACAGAATTGAGCCTTTAACTCTACAAAGAGTTTTTGTAATTGGAAAAAGGCAGTATTTCAAAAAAGGCTGTGACTGATTTACATGTTTGTAAAGTGGGTATACTTCTTTATTCTAATGAATTCGAAAAAACTTTATATCTTTTCTATCTTTATACTTTTTATTTTCTATATTTTACTCTAATCTTTTCTACTCTTTGAAGATTTGCTCACCATAAAAAAAAATTAAATTTGTTAAATATACTTAAATTTTAGTTATTTTTCTCTTAATAAATAACATTTTCTAACTATATTTTTAAAATTTACGTAGGATTTGTCCCTATCAAAAAATAATACCACATCCGCCACTCGCGTCGCATGTAAAAAGCAGTAACCGTGTAGACTTAATTAATCACTTCGTTTGAACGGGGGTTTTTTTTTTGGAAACAATTAAGGTTCTCGATGTAAAGATATTACGGGACTCGAGCAGAATAAACAGACAAGATTAAATATTTCTTTGTGTTTCTATAATATAGATCTTGAGAAAAAAGGCATTCGAGAGTCTTTTATCCTCCCCTTTATGTAAAGTGGTTACAACTTTTACCAATTACTCGATAAATCTTTCAACATGTGATACGTTAGGCCGTGTAGTGCAACAAAGCAATGCATTTCCTAATTACTGTTGTTTTTTATTTACTAAATAAATTCCCGTTGATTGATATAATTGACAACATTAGTATTTATTTTCAAAAATCATGTATGTACTTTGCCATCTCATAGAAATATCTTATTTAGAAAGTAGATTATTTATCTATTTTTAACATTTTTTATTTAAAAAAGTATATTATTTATCTATTTTAACGCTAGTTTATTATAGGGAAGTATTTTAAATTATAAAAAAATTACATAAATAAGACTATACAACCGATAATTCTACATGTATTATAAAAAATTCATATTTGATTATATTATCAAAATGAAAATCCACGTCTGTTTGTTCTACTTGCACCATATTACAGAACTTATACAAACATTTTCTCAATTAATATACATAATTGTTAATACATCATCATTCTCTGAAACTATAACCACTACTAGAAATCATAGCCACTACAAGAAACCGCAGGTTTAATGACGACGACCATTTGCCACGAATCATGGTCGTTGTAATTAAGGGATGAAATAATAATGATGCTCCGTGGAAAAGATAATTTGGAAATTGCATTGATATTCAATAGCTACCAAGCAAATTATAATTATTGGTTGTTGTATTTTAATGAATTTGAAAATCCTAACTAGATTTAGTGTTATTGGTTCTATAATTTCCAAATCTGTATTAAAGTCATGTGTTATTAGTTTAATGATTCATAAATTCTATATCAAATCAAGTTTTATTCAATCATACAGATTTATTAATAAATTTGATTTTATAATGATTTGAATGAATTTGTTTAGTTTTTTTTGTTAAAAATACAAAGACTCAAATCTAAAGAAAAACCTCTGAATTTGTAAATACTAATCCGAAAATTTTAAAAATCTGCATATTTTACTTGGATTTATAAATACTACATGGATTTCTAAATAAATCAAAAAATATAAATCAATAACACAAATAAAACAAAAAAAAAAAAGGCTTCTAACATTCCTACAATATATACTATATTACCCTCTTTAATCATCTATTTCTCTTTTGTTTTATTTTTCTTCCGGTAAACTATAACCTTCTTCTTCCCTAATTATTATCACCTACTCCATTACTATCATTTTTCACCATCATAATCTTCATCATGGCAACACCACATCCGTTACGGAAAACCATCGTCTCTTCTATATCCACGAACACCGATTCTTTCATAACCAGGACATCTGTTTTCTCCATAACCACCACCCCACCACACATCCGCCATGATCACCGCCACGAGATCTGTAATACTATTCTATTTAGTTATTCCATATCATTCAGTTTGTTCCATACCATAGATATTTGGGTTAGGTTTTATATTTCTTGTTAGAGTTTAATGATTAGTGTTTTGAGTTTAGTTTATGGAAAGTTTGGGTTGACGTTGGGGTAAACATGACCTCCTTCCATATCATCATAGAAATTTCAAAATTTGAACAATATGTACTATGATATATTGTTTGTTATTATTCTATTTTGATATTGCTTCATATTATATATTATGTGCATATTTTGATATTTGAGTTATGATTTATATTTCTTTTTAGGGTTTAGTGATTAGTGTTTTGAATTTAGTTTATGGAAGGTTTGAGTTGATGTTGGGGTAAGCATTACCTATTTTCCTGCAATCATAGACATTTTAAAATTTGAACAATATGTACTAGACTATTTGATATGTTTCATTCTATTTATAATGTCTCTTTCTTTAACCACATTAATTATGCCGGTGATCACCACGAGCACCACGACAACCATAGTAATCTTTGTCATGAAAAATCACATTTTTCATGTACCCACGACCACTTCATTCTCCATAACCACTACTACCATAGTTTTCACACCGTCGTTGTAACCATCACCACCGCATCTTCAGTCCATTGTCGTTGCGGTAACCACCATCTTCCATCCTCTATTGTTGAGCACCATTGATTTTCTTACCAACTACGCCTTGATTTTTTAGGTCCACATGTTTTTCACCATCGACATCATCATTTCTTTCTTCTTTCACCTGCAACTTGTTATGAAAAATGATAAAACCGGATGAAACTTGGAAAAAATTGTTATTAACTTAATAATGTCAAAATCATAGTTATATTCTTCATTTTGCCTCCATAATTGGTTATTTGGCAAAGTAACCCAAGATAATTTGTCATAAGGTCAAAATATATTTACGATGACGTTACGTAATGATGATTGGATGAGGAACTGGACAAATCATCATAAAACAGTAAATCAGTTGTATATTTACGAGCATGTTAAGGCAAAATGTTATACAGCTAAGCAACAGTAATTGGACGACTATATCGGAGATGTTAGGAGAAAACGCGTTTCTTATGAGTTTTCTAGTAGAAACTGCAAAAAGAAAAAGTTTTCCGTCAAAATCACAAAAATAAATTTTCTGACCAAAATCGCAAAATCAAATTTATCGTCAAAACTGCAAAATCAAATTTATCGCCAAAATTGTGAAAACAGCTAAATGATTTTTTTCAAAATCACAAAAATAAATTTTCTCTTCAAAACTAAAAAATCAAGTTTTTCTGCCAAAATCTCTAATTTTTATATTAAAAACAAGAAATGTCTTAATCAAAAACTATACTTCTTTAGTTTTTGTTAGTATATGAGATGCTATTTATTTTGTAAAAGAAAGATAAAGGCTTAAAAATGGGTAAAAGATCTCAACCCTATTTTACATATATTTTTTAAGCCCTTTATCTTTCTTTTCCAAATTGGTTAAAAGAGTTCAACCAATTTAATATACTTTGATATAGGTCTGGGATGGATCGGGTATCCGGAAAATTTTAAAGTATCCGGATACGGATCCTTATCCAGCGAATCCATAATTTTACTATCCTTATCCGGATCCCGGGTTCTCGGATATCCGGGTGTTGGATATCTTTCTAAAAATTGTAATATCCGGCGAATATCTGGATCCGGATTTGGATCTTTAAAATAAGTTAAAAATAATATTAATATATATATAAATATTAAAAATAATTTAAAAATAAAAAATATATAATATTTTTAATTATTTCAATGTATAATATTACAAAATTTACATAAAATTTACATATACTATTACAAAAATGAAAATATATTAAATAAAGTTAGTTTTTATACATAGATATTACTATTTCTGAAATAGTTATTAATAAAACTTACGGATCCGGATATCCGGACAAAAAAATCAAGATATCCGGATCCTAATTTGACGGATCCAACATTTTACTGTCCGGATCTGGATTCGGCCCCTCCGGATATCCGGATTTTTGGATCGGATCCAGATCGAATTTCGGATCGAATCCGGATCGAATCTCGGATCGAATCCGGATCGCGGATAAAAGTCTCAAGCCTACTTTGATAGATTCTAAAAAGGTTATGGTTCATTTATGGCCGAGCTTAAATTAAATAGGGTTGGGCCGAGCTTAAAAATGGAATGGCCGACAAAACTGCATTGATGTTTCAGTAGAGAATGCATAGACGACCAATGAAGTTTCTTTTACTAAAGACCATTGTTGTCCACTTGGTGTTTGTCTAATGACAAATCATCTAATAATTATGAGGTTGGTACGACGTGTTTCTTATATAGAACTTATATGTGTGTATTTTTTAACACGATTCTACAATTTTACCACCTTACGAGAATTCACGCATGAATGCTGAATATCTATTATAACCATGTTTTTCTATAATCTGCATTATTTGTATTTTTGGAGGTTTGAACCCAATACTTTCTAATATAAAAACATTAATGAATTATTAGTCAAATCACTAGATTAAAAAGAATTCCACGTGTAGGTGTGTGTTTTAGAAAAATAATTAAATTGATATTAAAGAAATTTTGACATTTCTAAAAAAACTATCTTTGACCTGATAATTTTTTGGTAACCTGCTAAAATAATTAGTCAAAAATCATATCCGAAAAATATTAATGTAAGTCAATATCGTTTCAACTATAAAATACCTGATATATTAAATCGATGAGTAAACAAACTCGTTTAATAAAGATTAAACGTTTTCACCAATTCATTAATCAAAGGTATTATGTTAATTGTCTAGTTGTATGGTTCTATTTTATGAATAATCATGATTTTATATCGTAATAGAATTTGTAAAATTTGATTTAAAATTCGTCATCTATCATGTAATCCTACTTGAAAACTATATACACAAACCTGTGTATCATGATATATATACTCTTTTGAATTTAATATATTTTAATATAATGATAAATCCATATAACAGTACATGAACATAAAAATATTATATGCAAATTCAAATAAAACTTTAATTTAATGCAAAACTTACATTGCTCATTATGTGTATTTGTAATAATAATAAAATATACAATTTTGAGATACAATATCCGTTGAAACCAATTTTGGGCAATGTGTAAATGGACCACGATCAATTAAATGGGCCGCGAAGATTTAAAGCCCGCAGCGAGCACTCGAGCTCCAAACGGAGACCTCGAAGATCCGGAGATCGCAGAACGATTGCTGAGATCACGAAACAGTTGCGAACATCACGAGAGCTGCCTGCTATAAAAAGAAGTGGGCGCATAAGGAAGAGACACGTTGAATACTCTAGAGAGAGCGACACCCATACTTCGACCTTGTTTTCATCCATCTTTAGATCTTTTCTCTTATCGATCTCGTTGTAACGTTCGATCTTGTTTTATTCATAGTATTCGATCTTATTCATCAATAAAAGTCCATTTTTTCTTACTGGAAACTGATTGTATCGTTGTGTTCTAAAAATATTGTTGCCTACATTATTCATCTTCTCTTGATTAAACTCCCGATCACTATCAAATTCTTAGTGTAGATTTTAGGATCTACATTATGGCGCGCACTGAGGGGAAGATAAACGAAAAACATCTTTGCTAAAGAAACCGATCTAAGTTTCCTAAGCGCGACAATGGATCCCAATCAAACTATCGGAACCACGCCATCAGGAATCGACAACGTTTGTCGATCCTACCAGATCCTACTCGAGAACCGAAACCTTACCCGTGGTACCAACAGGCACTAATGGGATGACTGGAACGACCCATACACAAGAAATCCCTCCAATCGGAACCTCGAACCAAGAGCGATCATCATTCCATGATCGATCCTCACCACCAAACCGCACTTCGGTTCCGGAAAGGACCTCGATACCCGATCGAACCGGAGCTCGAGTCTGGAATCGCCCCGGAGAAAGACAGGCCGTTGACGACCTAATCCGACCTCAATCGTCTAAGCCAATATCTCTGACCCCGCTAGCAAAGACTCGGGAAGAAGTGACTGAGCTTCGGGGAATGGTCTCGTCATTAATCGATGAAGCTCGCAACCAAAAGGCTGCCTATCCTACCATTTCCAACCGACTGGATCAAGCTGAACGGGAACTCGCGGAGCACCGAGCTAACGCCCGAGAGAGACACCAACCGCCGCCTGATCCATTAAGAGAAACACTAAATCCTCAAAACGCCGGAGCCTTTGGTACTCCAGAAATCCCAAGCGCTCGATCCGTTTGCTACACGGGAGAGAACTCACAACGACCTCCGCAGCAGAACATGCCGCAGCGAAGTCTGAGTTACAGCGGATTGGACAAAATAGACACCGGACTACAAGCCTAAAGAAGTACATCGCAAAACATATATATGAAAAAAAACAGGGAGCCTAGAAACCGAATACCACCGCTGGGAAACCTAACCTTCGAGAATCGAACTCCATCAGCTCCGAGAACCACCCAGCAAATTGGGTTGAGTTACCCAATAGGGCAAGCTCGCGGTTACGACCTCCGAAGACCTATCGAAGCGGATCCTCAAAGAGAAGATCTGGGGATCCCAGGCGAAACCGGAACGTTCCAGAATTATATCGAAAGAAACGATGCCGAGCTCAAAAGAATACACGCCATCGTGCATATGACGACGAGCTCCGCTCCAGACATAGATATGGTCATTGAGGAAACAAGGAGAACCCCATTCACGAACCGAATCGCCAGCGTAAGGCTACACCATGTCAGAAAACTCAAATTTCCCAAGTACGTTGGGAACACTGATCTGAAAGCCCACATACGAGCCTTTCGACTAACGATATCAAGAGTGCACCTCAACGACGACGAAAAAGAGGCCGGCTACTGCCGCTTCTTTGCCGAAAATCTCACTGGGGCCGCCCTTGAATGGTTCGCAGGTCAATTTCACCCAATTAGTATCTATGTTCCTCAAACAATACTCGGTTTTCATAGAAACAAGGGTTACTGAGGCAGACCTCTGGAATCTCAAGCAAGCACCTTTCGAGCCATTGAAAGTGTACAAAAACAAATTCAGGGAAATCAAAGCCAAGATCTCACACCCAAATGAAGTCGTGGCCCTGGTGGCAATAAAGAACGGCGTCTGGTTCTCATCCAAGTTTAGGGAATAGATGGCAGTATGGGCACCGATCTCGTTGGATGATGCCCTACACCGAGCTTCATACTTCGCTACCCACAAAGAGGAGATCGCAGCCTTGAAGTAATAGTACAGCGCGAACAAAAATAACATTGCCAAAAAGAACACTGCTCCTAAAGAACCAGCAACTAAAGGGCAACACTCCTATGCTATAAACAATTCGCCGCAAAATAAATCATCAACATATGACCCCAGCAAACACTGTGCCTTCCACGACCGGAAAGGTCATTCAACCGAGGAATGTCGAGCGGCACTTTGCAGTCAAAATGTAAAAAAATAAAAAGACCAGCGAAGATACCAAAGAAGAAGAGGAAGAGCCAGCGACCCCAAAGTCTAATCGAAAACTAAAGGCTCTTTGAATAAAAGAAGCAGGGAAACCGAGCCAGAGTCGCCTAGCTCTCCACCCCCAGCGCCGAAGAAAGGAATCGACATGATCTCGTGGGGATCACACACACCTAATAAAATCGAGAAACAGACCGAAGGGAAAGTATGCATCGACATTAAGATAGCAGTCCGAACACTAGAGAATCTCAACGAAGCTACTCCTCCTCTTTGCATTACTCGATACAACCCAAATGTGGGGTCTCCCTTTAGGAAAATCCCCGACTTCATACGAAAGCAGAATATGGCCAGAATCCACGAACTGCTAGAAAGACCGATTGCCCCACAAATTCAGAAGAAAGACAGCACGCGAACACTTAATCGCAACCTGTCTAGGAGACAGAGACAATACCAACCAACACTCACCAGAAGATGGAATTTTCCGACAAATGACAAAGGCAAACAACGAATCGACTTTATCTACGAAGGCTCTAAATTTTGCAACTCGGTTAACTCCATCAAAGCATACCAACGAAGAGCCGAAAACAACGTAGGAGTCAGAGAGCCACTATCAGGTATCGACCACGAAATCACCTTCGACGAAAACGAGACCGCAGATTTTGACAAACCACAAGATGACGCTCTCGTAATACGACTCGACGTCGGCGGCTGCGAACTATCTCGAGTGATGATCGACACCGGTAGCTCGGCTGATGTCCTCTTCTACGACGCGTTCAAAAGAATGGGATTCACCAAAGCATTCCTCAAGCAAGAACGAACCCCTCTGATCGGGTTCGCAGGGGAAACCACCTACTCCCTCGGGTAAATTGAACTTGCTGTAACCGCCGGAGAAGTCAGGAAAATCGTAGAATTCATCGTGATAGACCATCCGGCCCCGTTCAACGCAATCCTTGGAAGGCCCTGGCTATACATCATGAAGGCAGTTCCCTCAACCTACCACCAGTGCCTGAAATTCCCGACTCCAGAAAATTTGAAACCATTAGAGGGAGTCAGACGAGCTCCAGAACGTGCTACCTTACAAGCTTCAAAGATATCGACCAGCACTCTTAATCAAGCGACCAAGACCAACAGCAGACGTACACAGGTACACGAACCACCGAACAAAAGACCCTATCTCTGGAAAAATAATCGAACTACACTATGACTTGATCCCTCGCCGAGGGTACGTAGGCAACTCACGACACGAGTTCTGTCACCCACCAACTACACAACTCGAAGTATACGCATCGCAACACCCGAAGCACGCTAAACGCGACAACATCAACCTCAAATCGAAAGACAAGCCTCCTTCCTTATCTCAATTTTGAAACAAACCAAATTTTTAATAAAATTCGGTTCTTACACTTCGCAGTTCGAACTCGTTAAATCTCATATATCCGAAAAATCGCAATACTCTTAAACGGCTGACTGTAAACCAGGACCATGATCAAGTTTTCGGTTACAGCCAGCTTCGCCAACAAGCGCGACGAACCTAGCTAACAAAATATTTTGTTACATCAAACGTACGTCGATAAAAGTATCTAAAACAAATCGACACACGGCCTCAAAACACCGGCCTCATCTAAACAGAAAAAAATTGCGACAAACAACTCGAGGACTCACGATCCTCTCTATATTAAAAAGATAATAATAAAGCAACAGAAACAATGGGAAAAGCGAAAATAAAAATCAAATCCCTAAAACTACTCCTCAACATCGAATTCATCATCCTCGAACTGGCCACCCGCGCACTTCGTCCAATCACCCGTGTTGTTCATCACAGAAAGAACTTTAGCAAAGAAATCTTTTGATAGGTCCTCCGTAATCTGAGGCAGATCAAGTTTCTCAATGGAGAAATCCGAAACCGCCATCACATCGAGTTCAGACCCTAGCTCGACCTCCTTCGTTCGAAGACGCGACAACTCATCTGAGGGCAAAAGGTTATTATCCATGATCTCCTTCAAGAGATCTATGTTCGCCATGACCTCCCTAAGACGAGCTTCGCAATCAGTTGCAGCCTTCTTCTTTTCCCACTTCTCCTTCAAAGATACCAGCACATCCAAGTAGCTATCTGCCAAAGCTTTTTTAGCATCATAAGTTGGCGACGAAGGTCGTCAGAGAACTTATTAGCGGAAGATTCGGCCTTCGCCTCCAAAAATGAAACTTGCTCGAGGGTTGACTTCCTCTCGTTACTCACGACTCGCAAACGAGCCTCGAGCGAAGCAGCCTGATTCCCCAGCTTCTCAGCGGCGGCCAGCGTTAGCTCGCTCTCGATCCTGAGCCATCTTCAAACCAAGTTTCAGCTCCCGAACGACCTTCTTTATCTCATAAAGCTCGTCGAGCGCGGAATGTCCTGCATATGCTCTCCAAAGTCGCCGCAAACTCGTTATTGGCCTTCATAGCCTGGAGCACAACGAGTCAGCACAAGCTAAAGATTCAAAATTACAAGTATCAAAAGAACGACCTTAGAATGAGCGACAACCATCTTCACATAAGCCTCATGCTCCGTCATATATCTCAAAGAAGGAAGTGGACATCCAGCAGGCCTGAAGTGCCTCACCAAGTGAGCGACGCTGTCCGGATCCTCCATAATAGGACAATCCTTGGAGTGAGAAAACTGCCAATGAAACGGTTTAGCAACAACTGTATCACCCGAAACACCGAGACGATGGTCTGCACCGTTCGTTTTCGCCTTCTTCAGAGGACGATCACGCCCCTCCGAACCAGTTGGGCTACCCGACTTTGTACGAGCAGCGGTCTTTTCACCCTTGAGGCCTTTCCCCTCTTGAGGTTAAGCTCTCGAAAGTCGGGTCTCCTCGCGAAGAACTTCTGTGAGCGCTTCGCTCACGTCTCCGGATCGAATGCGCTCCGCACTGACGCCGCCAGCTCGATTTCGTATCCTTTCGGATTCACGAGGGTTCGTCCTTCTCGAGCCCATATCTTTTCGGCAGAAGGAAACATAATTTATCAGAAGTACTGTGACAAATCCTAAACGAAGTAAGGATTTATAAAGACTAAGGAATCCCCATATCTCAACAATCCAAAAAAAAAGAATCTCGAAAACTAAGGGAGCAAAAGATATCCCGAAAACCGCATTTATTCATTCAAATCGAAACGTCGCGACCAAAGATCGCGGAAAACAAAAGAGTCCAAAACAAAAAAAAAAATAATATCAAAACAAAAAAATGAACTAGAATCGATTCCATCGGGAATAGACGACCCTCCGGCTTGATCCACTGAATCTTCGGAAACCTGAGGAAGATCGAGCCCGAAGATTGACCAATCCGATATAGTACCCAAAGCAACAAGACCTTCGCAGTCCTTCTCCATCTCCCTCAAACGAGCAAGCTCAGCGTCCACATTCAAACTCCCATCCTTGAGCTCGTTTAAAAGATCGATGTTGGCAACCACCACTTGCAGCTGGATCTCAGCTGACGCCTCCTTCTTCTTGTTCACCCATTTCTCCTTGAAAGACTCTAGGACCACTCGACATCGTCCCACGGCGTCATGACGAGCAACACGTGAAGCACGACGGATATCTCGATCCTTCTCGACCTTGAGCGCCGCGATCCTGGCCCTCTGAGCCACAACCTGGGCCACGAGAGTTGCGTTCTCCTGACAAGTCCTCCTCCAGTCGTCGGTCAAGGCCTTGATCTTCTTAGCATCCTGTTTTCCCTCACGCTTGGTGGTTTCAAGCTCCGCCAAAAACCTCCTGATCTCAGAACCGATGCTCTCAATCTCCTTGCCATTTCGAGAAACCTCAACGTGATCCTCCATCGCTACAACATACTCGTTGAAGGCTTCCATAACCTAAAAAAGACAAAGCTGACAAATAAGATCCTCAAAACATCTTATGGAAAGAAAGCACGAAACAGACCTTAGAGCTCGCGACCGCCACTTTTGCGTAGGCCTCCTTCTCAGTCGAAGAAGTAAGAGACGGAAGACGGCAACCCGCAGATATCATGCGGCCAGCGAGAGAGAGATCAGGTAGTCCTGAGCAGCAAACAAAGGATCATCACCCCCAGAAGGAAGACCTCTGACGGTCGATTCTCGTCTAGAACAAGACGGACCGGGTAAGACCACCTCCGACGATCCACGTCGCTTATGGGTCGCGCCGACGACTTCGTCTTCCGAGTCGGGGCTCAACAAGACAGGATATCATTGTTCCCCAGGAACATCTTCATCATCGGAATCCCGAATCAAAATCAAGGGAGATCCATCAGATGCTCTGCTCCTCGACGCTGACCCGGAGGTACGAAACGACGACCTCCTCATAAGCTGAATGGCCAATCGATCCAAAGACTGAGCCTGAATCGAAGAAGTCGGAAAGACTTCCTGAGAACGCTCCGCCTCATCTTCAGAACTGCCAATAATCGGTTGGGGCCTGTTTGTTCTCCCTGGCATGGCAAAAGCGGCTCGGATTCGAGACTGATCAAACGATGACCAGTTCGAACGATCTCTCTGGAGAACTCCGATCAAGCCCCAAATCTCGCCCCACATCAAAGAACTGCCCGAATGAACTGAAATAATTAAAAGAAAACGAAGATTTAAAACGCAAATCCCCCAAAAGGAAAAGACCGAAACTAAAATCAAGAAAGTACTAACCTATATTCTCGGCCCAATTCTGGGATAGTCGAAAGAAATCGAAATCGCCTATGGACGCTCGATTCACCTTAACAACAAAGAACTGCTCGCGCCACTTTTTAACAATTTTATGACATTATCAGCTTATAGCATCAGCAAATGACGACTTGTGCCAATTAAAACCAATTTTTGATATTTCTTTAAAAATTCTATGTAATGTTGTTAGTATTAAGCTTAAGGTATGTATCTTTGGTATTTGATGTTTCTTTTTATCGGAAATATGCATGAGATCAATTGGTCTGTGCATATTATGGTTTTAAACTTTTAATATGTTTTATGCATGGTTGACAAAAAAAAACGTTTTATGCATGATTTTAGGTGGAGACCAATTCAGATGAAGTTTATGCAAAAGTCTCGTTGTTACCATATTCATCAATAAGTGAGAAATTATATATAATAGTACCTCTTCTTCTAATATATTTAAATATTTTTATCAATTTATTTATTTAGGAAGTTGAAATCCCTATTCCTAGTGATGACAACGAACACAACATTAACTATTTTACCAAGGTGTTATGTGCTTCGGAAATATTTAAACCAAATAAATTCATCATTGATTTAAATTGTAAGCTTTTATATGATGATGCTTTGTATTAAACTTTTTTAGGATATATCACAGCTACCACCGAGTCAAGAGATAGTTGCTAAAGATCTCCGTGATCATGTCTGGAAATTTAAATACACTTTTAAAGGTAGCTAAGTTTTTATATCAAAACTCTTTGGTAGTGACTACTAATCTTTGTTTATCTATAAATTATCAACTAGGTACACCACAAAGACATCTTTTCACATCTGGTTTGAATGAGTTTGCAAAAGAAAAAAGTTTAACCATTGGAGACTCTTTTGTATTCCTTAGGTATATAAATTTTGGCATGTTACATCTCCTTTGTTTCTTAATCCTTTTGTATTTTAATTACTTTTTATTCTAGTGGAGAGAACGAGGAATCATGAGTTGGAATCAGAAAGGCAGCTCCTCAACAAAGCAACATATCATCATCAACAATTTCAAAACAGAGTATGCACTATGGCTTAATTGCTACTGCATTGAATGCTATTAAAACCAAATGTATCTTCAAAGAGTTTTATAAGCCAAAGTAAGGAAAAACACTTCGTTACTCTACTTAAACATCATGAAAATATTTTATTTAAGCATATTTAATTTATTCTTGATATGATGATACTAGGTGCCAATTCATTTTCAAGTGCGACAAATTGATAGATACAGTGAACAAGAAGTTCAATATAGGATCAAGATTTACTATGAAGTTTGAAGGGCGTGATTTTAATGAAATAACGTAGATCTTTGACGCTAATATAATCCCCTATATATTATTTGAGAAGCATTACAATTTCTTTTTGTAGCCACATGTCATCACTAGAATGATTCTTAGAATCATTAGAGAAATATGTTGATCTATCTAATTATATAATAAGTTTTTTATTAAACTAACAATAAATTCATCATTAATGTACTTTATTATTTCCTTAAATAAAATTTACGGAATTGTCTAATGTGGCTAAAGTATATATGACAATTGATGATTTTGAATAATAAAGATTTGATAAAAAATAGTGTATCTTTTATCATATTTGTTTAATTTTAAACTATTAAATAAATTAGACAACCACAATAACCATATAATAAAAATTTATATTTTATTAATTAATAAGATTAATATATATATCGTTTTAAATTAAACTATAAACCTTATAAAATACAATATTTTAGTTTCAAAATTTACTTTGAACAATTTTTTTGATAAAAGTTTTGAACATTGACAACTTATCTTTTTTAAAATTATAAATTATTAAAACTATTAATCCCACAATGAAAATTTTGTTATCAGTAATTTAAATTTTTTTCTATAAAAGATATAAA
>NC_027756.1:23772544-23778332 GCF_000695525.1 Brassica oleracea var. oleracea
ATCATTTAATAGACATTAATATTAAAAATATACTAAAATATATTATCTATATTAGTATCATTTAAATTTAATAACATATCCTATCAAATATATAAAAAAATATTTTTTAGATTAATAAAATTGATTTATATGTTCACGCCAATTTAATTATATATTTAATAGTTACTGACTTTTAATTATTTAATATATATTTATTATTTCATAATATGTAAAAATATTTAATACATAAAATAATTTATATATATAATGTTGATCCCGCGCAAAGCGCGGATCTTAACCTAGTGTTTATATAATTCTAAATATGATTACTTACAAATTTTGTTTTTATTGCAAAGATATTCTGGGACAATGAAAAGTGGAAGGATTTTCTATTCATTGGAAGGATTTAGAATGGTGAAGCCTACAAGTAAAAGTTACTTGTAACTATTTTTAATATTATTCTAGAATATGATTTCAAAAGAACAATAAGTAAAATCCATGACTTTATTTTTATAGCTACAGTGGAACGAAGTTGCAATAATTCCAAGACCTAAATAGCATCATTACCGGTTTGTTCTTAAACTGAGTTTCTAAAGATTATTATAATAGTTTATTCAAATTATTTAGTTGTATAATCTAACTAATACTAAAAAGGGATATATAAGGAGTAGCCAGACTGTCCACATAGGACAATAAAATTAGCCAATTAGAGGAGTATATTTTGCCGTGTCACATAGCCATGTCACTTGGTTATCTTGGGCTTACGATTCTGGTTATCATAGGCTTGCGATTCCATCTTCTGCGGTTTTTCATAACCAATCGTGTTGATATAATGGGCCTGAAGCCCCGTTACACCATCAAAAGTAAATCAGACAACAATTCTTCATCGCTTTCTCTTCCTCTTGTTCCATCAGTTTCACGATCTCACCTCTAAACAATCAATACATCCTCCACTTCCTCATCCCTTTACTCTCATTTATGGATTCGTTTTGGTTTTCCCCTACAGATTTTTTTTATGAAGCTCTTAATCAGAGTCTTATTTCGATTAAGTTTCCTAAAAAATTTCCACTAATACAACGCGCAATGAGTTCCAACGGGAAATCCGCATTATCTGGTGATTCCTCCTCGGAGAAACCAAAAGGCGTTCAGGCTGAGTCCTATTCCATCGACACACCCTGTGTCTCTTCCAGCCACTCAATCGGCGACCCCTACTCGAAGCAAGCCAAAGTAGTAGTGTCGGTCTCCTCCGGTCTGACCAAACTCTGCGTACCTGATTCGAAGAAACCATTATTGTTTCTTTATGAAATTATGTGATTAATATAGAGTCCGTTTGACTTTCATTAAAAAAAAAACAAATCTGAAGCTTTGAGGTTTATGACACTAAATTAGTGTATTGTGAGAAACGTTATTGAGATGTGGATTATGTTTTTGGTACTTTAATCCGATCTTAAATGAAAGACTCCAAGAACAGTTGTGTTGGGGAAAGGAAGACTTTAGTGAAACTTGTAGGTGAGAGCAGCAATGATCTAGCTAACTAACTTTCTTCAGCTCTCATTGATGATTAGAACATATATCGAGTCACTGTTCACTTGGTTGTTTTATTGTCTATAGTCACTAAGACAGCTCTTCATTTGTTGACTTTTTTTTATTAACAAATGTCTATTTGCTTGTAGCCGTGAGATGTTTGATAAATGGGAAGCTCAAAAATGGTGGGGTGAGAATTTCGAGAAGGTCATGGAGTTCTACAATGTGCAGCAACTTAATCAGCAGAGTGTCCCTGTTCCAACCGCTCCTCCTAGATCCAAATATGAGGTATACACTCTTTGTACTTTGATTCTGATGGAACACATGAATGGGTCTTAACTATAACCATTTTTTTTTACTAGAGCTGCAGCAAGAACAGTCCTGCAACTCCACCTCTAAACAAAGAATGTCCTGGAGGAAAATGCTTACTCACGGCTAACCAAGCAAGAACACAAGCACAAAGTCGGTACCACCGTGATTCGTCTGGTCTTGCAACAACGCCCAAGCTTTCTAGCATAAGTGGGACCCGAACCGAGACATCATCGGTTGATATGTCTGCAAGAAGTAGTGGCTCATCAAGGGAAGAAGAAGAAGAAGAAGAAGAAGATGGAGATTATTCAATGGAGGTCTCGGTAAGTAATGCAAGTGACATGGAAACAGAATGGGTGGAACAAGACGAAGATGGTGTTTATATCACAATCAGAGCTTTACCAGCTTCATAAGGTAAAGAAATTTTGATTCTTTATTCTTTTTTTTTGTAACTGAGTAAAACCTTTCATTTATTCGTCTCTGTTTGTTTTAGCCTCTTAGGTAACCTAATTGGCTTGACTAAAGAGCAGATAGATGATCCAAGTCTATATCACATCACTGTTCAGAAGAAGAGTGAGACTTCAGAGGAAAATCAGAAGAAGAAGAAAAGCAAGATCAGGGAGGGAAATCAGAAGAATAAGAGTGAGACTATATAGGGAAATCAGAAGAAGAAGAAGAAGAAGAGCAAGACCAGGGAAGGAAATTAGAAGAAGAAGAGCAAGACCAGGGACAGAAATCAGAAGATGAAGGGAGTAGAAATCTCTTTCTGAGGAGAAGACATGCTCTTCATGATATTAATAACTTGTGTGCAATGCAACCCTTCTTTTCTTTTGTCTAGATATTAAATGTGGTATGCTGTTTTTGTGTGGATGTTTAGCAGCAACTCAAGACAGATCAAAATCTACATTCCAGCAATTTGTTCACAGCTATTCCTATAGTGGATCAAAATCCAATCTTATATACGCATCGAATATTCTTGAGGTTTTTCAATAGTGTTGAAGTCCATCAGCTCTACCCATTGTACCTCGGTAATTCCTCTTTTCTACGATGCTTCTCTCCTGAATAATAAAACCCATCATCAGTCTCAATCTAGCTAACACCTGCTTCTTTCTTTAACCACAACTAAATTGCAATATTTTAATTTTTAATTTTAACCACAATGCATTTTTTACTTTGTAATAATTATTTTGATCACCAACCCATTCTGAGAAAACAACAATATTATACAGATACGAGTATGACATTATTCAAACTAATTATATTATATATATATATATATATAATGCAAAAACATCAACTTAGATGGAGAGGAACAAAAGAAATCAAAAGATAAATGTACTAATATCCTAAAAAGTTATAAATTTAATGGGTTTCAAGTCAAAAGAAACATTAACAAATTTTTTTTTTAAAAAGACTGTTAATTTAAAATTTATTTTACGTAAACTTAAATAAATGTGGTAATAAATATAATCTTTCAGTCAAAAAATAAATATATTCATATTAAACTAATTTTAAATCATTTTAATATGTTTGTTTATCGGGTGATATATAATTTACAATAATAAAATAACAAATTTTGAATAGTGAAATTTCAAGATAAAGAATATATATATATATATATCTTAACTAATAATTTAGTTAACTTTTTATTAATCTTACTAATATCCTATATAAAATTTGAATAAAAACAAGAAATTATTTCAAATAGTTTTAAATTTGCATTTATTTTTATAAGTCTATAACCAGTTCCAGTTTATATCATATTGTTTATTTATAGAATACATATAAAAATTAAACTAAATTAATATTATAAAAAAAAATCAGGCGTAGTCCGGAAAATCCCCTAGTTAAAACTAATAACAACGAATGAATGTCAAAGAGACACGTTAGTTTAAAGTCTCTGAACTCATGGCACAAACCTCTTCTCCTAAAGACGTCTCTCGTATTTTTCCACTCTCTCTTATGTTATTTATTTTTTATTATTATTTTTGAAGAGAAAGACTCCCTAAAAAGTGTTTCACTGCGGGTGCTCTAAAGTCTCTCCATGGGAAATCAAGCATTTAATGCCTTCATCAAACATTTTCAAGTCAGCTTTTCAAAAACACAAAAGCCAATGTGAAATAAATGAATTTGTTAAGACAATATTTTTTTAATAAGTTATGTTTCTTTTTTGATTAATTATCATCATATTTCGATATAAGTTCAAATATGATGATTCATATGTTGACTCAAAGCCAAGAAATTGGAGAATCAAGCATAAAATCTTCGAAGAGTCTACCTCAGCTTAGTTATCATAATGAAGCTAATGATTCAAAATTTTCATCTGGCTTGCTAGTGAGCTATGAAGGTTCTGTTATGTCCAAACCAAACTGCAATAAACAAATGGTCCAGTCACCAAAAGAAAATTTAACCACCAATGCATCTGGTAGCTTCAGATTGTTTGGAGTTGATCTAACGACTTCCACCAAAGCAAGAGATGTTTTGCAAACACTCGACTCATACCAAAAGACTAAAATTTCTGAAATCTTTGAAGAAGAAAATCTTGATCAAATTCAAGCAGTGACATCAGCAACAAAATTCCAAAGGAAATCAGTTCTACTACAAGTAGTATATCAAGGTATGAAAATATCATTCATCTACTTATTCTTTACTTCTTACCCAATTATCAAACTATTTATTATTAATAATTAGAACATTATAAGACACAGGTTTTCGTAAAACTAATCATGTTTGGTATAAGAAAATACTGGATTTTATATATGGTTGCACACACGATTTTATTCTAATACAGTAGATATAATATTGATAAGAAACTTGCATAACTTTAACAGATTGAGACGGCTATATTTAGTTCACAAACACTTTATATGTTTATTCACTAGGTTCACATGGAAGGTGTTGCTAGATCTGTGGATTTAAATGTTTTTGATGGATACAATCACATGATTGTTGAACTAGAAAAACTCTTTACTATCAAAGGCAAGCTGCATATGAAAAGTCAATGGAAATTAACTTTTAAAGATAATGAAGGAGTTATGATGCTTATTGGAGACGATCCCTGGCCGTAAGAGCATGTTTAATGGGAGGTTCTTAGGGTAGGGTTCTTTGCGGAATATAAGAACTCGTCTCTTAACTTTTAATTAAAAAAACTAATAACCAGTTCTTAAATATCTTATTTAAAAACTGGTTCTTAGCTTTTTTAGTTAAAAGTTAAGAAACATATTCTTATATTCCGCTAAGAACCCCGTCCTAAGAACCTTCCATTAAACATGCTCTAAGTTTCCTCCTTCTTTTTCTCTTAATTTTTGGGGAAATAAAAACTTAATGTGATTTTTATTTTGTGTAGCAAATTTCACAACACCGCGAAAAAATATTCATATGTTCAAAATAGGATGCCACCGGTGTTGGAGTAAGCTTGAAGTAACTTGAGATGGAAGTTACCTAATCCTAGTAAGTTATGAAAATCTATAAGGATTAGGAAATATTGAGTTATGTTAAACCTAATGAGTTTAGGAAATTATGAGTCACTACAAGAAAACAGGGGGATTCTGATGGCCAAAATCGTCGGTAATTCGTCGGAATCGGTCTATTCCGACGAATTTCCGACGAACACGTCCGTCGGTATCGTTTCGTCGGAAAAAAAAAATTCGTCGGAATTTCTGACGAAATTCCGACGACTTTCTGACGAATACCAAGAAACGTCATTCTGACGAACTTCCGACGATATTACGATGCGGCTACACGAGACCAGAGTTCATCGGAAAACTACAATTCCGACGAACGTGGTTCCTCGGTTTATTCCGACGAACTGTAGGCGTCGGAATTTACCGACGGACATCGGTCGTCGGAATATACCGACGAACCACGTTCGTCGGTATATTCCGACGGAAATGAGTTTGTCGGTAAATTCCGACGGATATATGTCCGTCGGTATATTCCGACGACCGTTGTCCGTCGGTATATACCCTTTTTTTTT
>NC_027756.1:23782401-23799156 GCF_000695525.1 Brassica oleracea var. oleracea
GTGTCCTGATAACGAGGTTTCCCACAAAATTTGCATATATTCCGTGTCTCATCCGCTCTCTAGTAGATCATGCAGTTGTCAATACATACATCTATCACTTCATACGGTAGTTGAAGACCTGCAACAAGTTTCTGAACCTCGTAGTATGAACCCGGTGCAAGGTTATCCTCAGGTAGAATACCTTTGACAAAATCAGTAATCGCATCCATACATTCTTCAGCCAAATTATAGTCTGTCTTAATACCCATTAATCTAGTTGCAGATGATAAGACTGAATGACCATCTCTACAATTTTGATACAAAGGTTGTTTTCCTGCATCCAACATGTCAAAAAATCTCCTAGACTCGGGGTTTGGTTCTTCCCCTCTATAATGATCATGTACCATCTGCTCAGTACCTACACCATAATCTATATCCGTTCTAGATTCTTCTAACCTAATATCAGGCTGAGGTTCACTAACAGGCTGAGGTTCGCTAGTACTACCATATTCATAACCAGTTTCCCCATGAAGGTACCAAACTTTATAATTACGTGAAAACCCTTTCATATACAAATGAGTCCAAACATCAAATTCTTTTATAACCTTATTATTATTGCAAGAAGAGCAGGGACATCTTAACATACCACTTTTTGCATCCGGTTGCTGTTGAACAAGCCTCATGAATTCTCCAATCCCTTGAACGTATTCTTCCGTAAGCAAATTGGTGTTCGGATCCAAATGAGGTTTATCCATCCACGAACGATAATAAACTTCTGAAGACATGATTTTCACGGAATTGTTATGACTAAAGAGAATGAAGAGAGAATGAAGTGTGAATGAGTTGAATGAGGAGGGGTTGTATTTATAGGAAATTGCTTACGGACCTCCGACGACTTTCCGACGGAATTCCGACGGATGTAAAGCAGTCCGTCGGAATTCCGTCGGAATTGTCCAATCTCAAACGGCTATACAACGGTCATATATATTTGTCGGCAACGGTCACATAGTTCGTCGGAATTCCGTCGGTATTTTCCGACGGAATTCCGACGACTTTGCTCTTAATCGGAATGTCGTCGGAAATTCGTCGGAATATACCGACGAACTTCCGACGACTACAACGGTTACATTTTTTATCGGAATGTCGTCGAAAACTCGTCGGAAAATTCCGACGAACCAAATTTGGTCGGAATTCCGTCGGAAATGGCCGACGGAATTCCGACGACTTAATTTTTTTGTATTTGGTCGGAAATTTGTCAGTATTCCGTCACAAATTTCCGACGACCTTGGTGTCCGTCGGAACCTCCGTCGGAATTCGGTGTGTTTTCTTGTAGTGAGTTATATATAAGGAGATGCTAATGTGTAGCATAACTTATGAGTTTTGAGATTGAGAGATTGAGAACTTGAGTTTTTGAGTTATTTTCCTCAAGAGATTAATAAGAGAGTTATTTTTATTATTGTGATCTATTCAATTCGAGATTCTACACGTGGTATCAGAGCTTCTAGACAACGATCAAACTTACAAAGAGACCGTAAGTCATGGGGGATATAACGACGATTTCAACAAAGGGAAAAGAAGGCGGACCTTCTTCTATCAGTTGCCCTATGCTTAATGCAACCAATTACACTGTATGGGCAATAAGAATCAAGGTCTTGCTGAAGGTACACAAAGTATGGGAAGTTATTGAGCAAGAAACTACTGATGGAGATAAGAACAATACGGCAACTGCATTACTGTTTCAGTCCATACCAGAAACACTAATCCTACAGGTCGGCGAGTTAAATTCAGCAAAACAGGTATGGGAGACCATAAAGTCATGACATATGGGCGCATATAGGGTTAGGGAAGCTCGACTTCAAACCCTAATGGCTGAGTTTGACAGATTGAAGATGAAGGATACTGACAAGATTGATGACTTTGTGGGAAAATTATCGGAGATTTCATCTAAATCTGCTGCACTGGGAGAAACCATTGAAGAATCCAAAAACGGTCACTTCGCGTCTGTGTGTCCTGATCGACTGCTTAAGTTGCAAGAGGCAACCGAGACAAAAGAGAATGACACGCAGGAGGCCGAAGAGTTAATGATGCATGAAGTCGTTTACTTAAACGAGAAGAATGTCAATCCAAAAGATTTTGAAAAAATCTAGATAATGTTTGGTACTTAGACAACGGCGCAAGCAACCACATGACGGGAAATCAGAGCTACTTTAAAACTATTGACCAGTCAATCACAGGAAAAGTACGATTTGGAGATGACTCTCGCGTAGATATAAAAGGGAAAGGCTCTGTATTATTCTGTACCAAGGACGGAGGAAAGAAACTCTTGGCCGACGTCTATTATATACCAGATCTTAAGAACAATATAATCAGTCTCGGGCAAGCAACAGAGGCAGGTTACGATATTAGAATGAAAGACGACTATCTTACACTACGAGACAAAGATGGGAAGCTGATAACCAGGGCAAAGAGATCCAAAAATCGGTTGTATAAGGTCCTCATTAACATTGTTGAGCAAAAGTGTTTACAAACTGCCGCTGTGATGAGTGATTCAGCTAAGTGGCATGCTCGACATGGTCATGTAGGAAGAGATTCAATGAGCAGAATGATCAAGGAATGTCTGGTCACCGGCATACCTACTATTTTGGTCGAGAAGGATACATGCTCGTCTTGTCTACTTGGTAAACAAGCACGACATTCTTTCCCACAAGCGACCACCTATCGTGCCGATAGGATACTTGAGCTAATTCATGGTGACCTCTGTGGACCTATCACACCTTCCACACCCTCGAAGAAAAATACATATTTGTACTTATAAACGATCATTCGCGATATATGTGGTCAATTCTTCTTAGTAAGAAGGGAGAAGCGTTCGAGAAGTTTAAGAAATTCAAAGCTGTGGTTGAAAAGAAAACTGGAACTATGATCAAGACTTTTAGAACGGACCGCGGAGGCGAGTTTGTGTCAACAGAGTTCCAAAGTTTCTGCGAGTCATAGGGTATAACAAGACACCTAACGGCACCATACTCTCCTCAGCAAAACGGAGTGGTAGAGAGACGCAACATGACGTTGTTGGGAATGACAAGGAGTATTTTGAAGCATATGGATTGTCCAAACTATCTTTGGGGAGAAGCGGTGAGACATGCCACATACCTTATTAATAGAGTAGCAACCCGTGTGCTCATCTCGAAGACTCCATACGAAGCTTTGAAGAACAAGAAACCCAATGTTGATCACCTGCGTATTTTTGGGTGTGTTAGCTACGCCAAAGTTGATACTCCGCATCTTAAAAAATTGGATGACCGTTCTCGAGCTCTTGTACATCTTGGTACCGAACCAGGAATGAAACCTTATAGATTATATGACCCCATCACTCGCAGAGTAATTGTAAACAGAGACGTCATCTTTGATGAAAACAAGAAGTGGAACTGGAGCAATGCGGAAACGGCTAAAGCTATACCAGGAGGTTTCAGCATTACTTTCGGTGACTTTGGGAACAAAGGAGTCGATAGGGATGATCATATTACAGAACAAGGAGAAGATGATGAAGTCGACAATACAGAAGAGCAGTATCAAACCGTACCTGATCACGATGAAGGAGAATAAACAGAGGACAATGAGCATGACGAAGAGACGTTGAGAAAATCAACGAGGGAAAGAAAGAAACCGACTTATTTGGATGATTATATACTCTTAGCTGAACTCGATGGAGAGAGACTTCTCTTGTCTATCAATGATGAACCTTGGGGTTACAATGAAGCAAAAGAGAAGAAAGTTTGGAGAGATGCATGTGAAGATGAAATCAAGTCAATAGTTAAAAACAAAACATGGGAGTTGGTCGAACTTCCTGCTGGTGCAAAAGCCATTGGTCTTAAGTGGATCTTCAAGGTTAAACGCAATTCAGATGGAAGTATAAACAAATATAAAGCCAGGTTAGTAGCGAAGGGTTATATTCAGCGTCATGGGGTTGATTTCGACGAAGTATTTGCACCTGTAGCACGCATCGAGACAGTGAGGTTTCTAATTGCTATGGCGGCTTCTAGAGGTTGGGAAATTCATCATCTAGACGTCAAAACAGTGTTTCTCCATGGTGACTTAAAAGAAGAAGTCTACGTTTCTCAACCAGAAGGGTTCGTGACCAATGGAAAAGAGAACAAGGTATACAAGTTAAAGAAGGCTCTCTACGGTTTGCGTCAAGCCCCAAGAGCTTGGAATGAAAAACTAAATAAAGTTCTTGGAGGCCTGAATTTCGTCAAGTGCTCAAAGGAGCCTGCTCTGTATCGGAAGCAGGTACACGATGATCTCCTCCTAGTTGCAGTATACGTCGATGACCTACTGATAACAGGGACAGTATGAAAGCATACTCGAGTTCAAGAAGAATATGTCAGCAACTTTTGAGATGAGCGACTTAGGAAAGTTAACCTACTATCTTGGTATTGAAGTGGTTCAACATGAAGAATGAATCACACTAAGACAAGAGAGATATGCTATGAAGATTCTGCTTGAGACTGGGATGAAAGACTGCAGTGCAACTCAAGTGCCGATGGATCCAAGTACAAAGCTGTCGAAAGCACCAAAGGAGAAGGGTGCGAACGAGAGAGACTATAGAAGAAACATTGGATGTCTTAGATACCTGATTAATACCTGGCCAGACCTCTCCTTCTGTGTTGGTGTTCTAAGTAGGTATATGCAAGCGCCAAAACAGTCCCACGAAGCGGCATTGAAACAGGTCTTACGGTATCTTCAAGGAACCTTAACGTACGGACTTGAGTTCAAGCGAACACATGGAATGAAGATTGAAGGTTACAGTGATAGCAGCCTTAGTGTGGATGAAGATGATGGTAGAAGCACAACCGGACACGTTTATTACTTTGCAAACAGTCCTATTACGTGGTGCTCACAAAAGCAAGAAACAGTTGCACTTTCGTCTTGTGAAGCCGAGTTCATGGCAGCTATAGAAGCGGCTAAACAAGCTATTCGGTTACAATAATTACTTGGAGAGATAACAGGAACTGAGAGTGAGAAGGTGGTCGTCAAGATAGACAACAAATCTGCCATAGCTTTAACAAAAAATCCTGTGTTCCACGGACGGAATAAACACATTCATCGACGCTATCACTTTATACGTGAATGCGTTGATAATGAGATGATTGCAGTACAGCACGTACCCGGCGCAGAGCAGAGAGCTGATATTTTGACTAAAGCGATGAGTAAGATCAAGTTCAAGGAAATGAGAGATCTCATAGGAGTTCAAGATGTGAAGACAAATGACTTCAAGCTTAAAGGGGAGAATGTTGGAGTAAGCTTGAAGTAACTTGAGATGGAAGTTACCTAATCCTAGTGTGTTATGGAAATCTATAAGGATTAGGAAATATTGATTTATGTTAAACCTAATGAGTTTAGGAAATTATGAGCTATATATAAGGAGATGCTAATGTGTAGCATAACTTATGAGTTTTGAGATTGAGAACTTGAGTTTTTGAGTTATTTTCCTCGAGAGATTAATAAGAGAGTTATTCTTATTATCTATTCAATTCGAGATTCTACAACCAGATGATGAAATTTGAGAACCAGTTTTCTAAAAGTGACTCAGCATTTACAACAATAGTTTCACCATGAGATGTCAGCGGCAGTCAAATAGGAGTTTTGTTATTTTAATGCTTGTTTTATATAATACTAACGATTGATCCGCTCTTTGCCCGGAAAGTTTACTTCCATTTAGCTTTCGTTTAACATTTGTTTTTGAATTGAACAGTTTGGTTTTATGTTATTTGTGAATCTCTGTTATTGTGGTTACTCTTCTTTTTTTTATTTTTTTATTATCATCTCTTTTCGTTGAACTTGTTTGTAAAAGGAGATTAAGCCTGAGTCTTGTTGCATTGACGAAATTTCCTTGTACGATTATTGAGATAGTCTGAATGGGACTATATATGTTCTGTTTTTATTTTCTAATCAGTTTTGAGACCTCTAGTAGTCTTTTCATTTGATTCTTATGATTGTGTGGCGCGTGAAGACCGGAGGGTATCAATTTTCTTTACCTGACCAACACGTAACATAATAGATATCGGAAACAACGTCGTTATTTTCCATGTTGAAGTTTCGAGCAGACGTTGAAGTTTCGAGCAGACGTCGAACGGTTTACGTTACGATAGAGAAAAATCTCTTCCTTCCTCGTTTTGTCAGAGTTTCTATAAGGTTTTCCCACTGATGAAAACGATATGATGAGATGAAAGTAGATCTCTTCTTTTTACGAATCATCTTTTTTTTTTATATAAAGCCAAACTACAGGTTTTAATAATCAGAACGTCAAATGTTTATATAGATGGAAAATTTACTTCTCCTTCGCCTCTATTGTTATCTTTGCTTCTTTCTTCTCCTAACCATCAACGGCGTTCACACCATAACCTACGTCTGCGGCGATGAGAACTTCTCCCCAAACACAACCTACGACCAAAACCTCGAAGCTCTCTTGCGTTCTCTTGCTTCAAAGGTTATCACAGAAGGCGGTTTCTACAACGCTTCGCTAGGCCGAGTTTACGCTCTTTCCCTTTGTCGAAAACACTATGAAGCTCAAGACTGCGGGCGCTGTGTCGATAGAGCAAGTAGGAATCTCTTAACACAGTGTCAAGGCAAAACAGAAGCGTATCACTGGGATTCCGAAACCTTTGAAAACGTTTCTTGTCTAGTACGTTACTCAAATATCCCTACATTTGGAAAGCTAAAGCTTGAGCCCTTGTTGAATATTCCTCACTCAAATGTTCTCCCCTCTTTGAACGTGACTCGAATCGGCCAAGAGTTCAGCGCCAGGGCTAACCAAACACTCGAGGTTGCATCCAAGGCTGATGAGTCTTCGGTGTTGAAGTACTATGGAGTCTCAAGTGCGGAGTTCACAGATATTCCTGAGGTCTATATGTTGATGCAGTGCACACCTGATCTATCTTCCGCCGACTGTTACCATTGTCTAAAAGAGAGTGTTGCGTATAATCAAGAAGAGAACCAGAAAAGAAAAGGGGGAACGGTTGCACGTCCTAGTTGTTATTTTAGATGGGATGATTACTCTTTTGCAGGGGCTTTCGATGAACTAGAGAGAGTTGCAGCGCCTCCTGGACATCATCAACATCTAGAAGATTCTCCGGTCAAGAGAGGTACTACAAATATATTTCAATATCTTTTTGCTAAAATCTTGAACTGACATGACTGTTTTGGGGGTCTTTAATTAGGAAGAATTTTTCAACCGTGGAGTGTTGTGGTTATTGTTATTCCTCTGGTCATATATCTTGTCGTGTTTGTTGCTTTTTTTCTTGCTTATCGCCGGATGCGGAGGAGGTTTCGTGCACAAATCAACGGTGAGTGTAGTTCCATGTGGCTCATAACCTCTAAATATTTATTTTTTTAAAAGTGTAGTTCTCAGTTTTTTTAAGTAAATGTTCGAAGTTTTTTTCTTGAAGGAAAAAAGTTTCTATATATATATGTGCAGATAGTTCTGGGTTTGATGGTCAATCTATGATAAGATTTAATCTTGACATGATCTTGATCGCAACCAATGATTTTTCGCTAGAAAATAAGCTTGGTCAAGGTGGATTTGGATCGGTCTACAAGGTAAGACCACTTGTAAAAAGTCTTATCAGTATATTTAGATGGGTCACTGATGATCTTATTGAGTGTGAATCGTTTTTAGGGTATTTTACCGTGCGGGAAAGAGATAGCTGTAAAAAGGTTAGCTAGAGGTTCAGGCCAAGGAGATTTAGAGTTTAGGAATGAAGTTTTACTTTTGACAAGACTCCAACATAGGAATCTAGTTAAGCTCCTTGGATACTGTAATGAAGGAGGTGAAGAGATTCTTGTCTACGAGCTAGTCCCTAATTCAAGTCTTGATCACTTTATATTTGGTAAGCCTTCCCAAGACCAATGTAAGGAATTTTTCGTCTCAATATACTTTTGTCAACTAACTAAAAAAACGTTTTCTCTTGAGAAAATCTGTAGATGAAGACAATCGTCGGCTACTTACTTGGGATGTGAGGAGTAGAATCATAGAAGGAGTTGCAAGAGGGCTTCTTTATCTCCATGAGGATTCTCAGCTGAGGATTATTCACAGAGATTTGAAGGCAAGCAATATCCTTTTAGACGCGGATATGAACCCAAAAGTTGCAGACTTTGGGATGGCAAGGTTGTTTAATATGGATGAGACTCGAGGAGAGACAAGCAGAGTAGTTGGAACCTAGTAAGTATGTTTTGTTATAGGCAGCGATGCTGTCTTTTTATAAAATATTTTTGAGTACATATAGATTTTTGTAATAAGCATCACCATTGATGTAATTTTGGTTCTTGCAGCGGATATATGGCTCCAGAGTATGTGAGACACGGGCAATTTTCAGCAAAATCTGATGTTTACAGCTTCGGTGTTATGCTGTTAGAGATGATAAGTGGTGAAAGAAACAAGAACTTTGAAGTAGAAGGACTTCCTGCTTTCGTAAGCTCAATTGATTTTATTGTTTATTTTTATTTTTGATAATCCAAAATATCCGGTGGACCGAGGTTCAGTTGAAGTTCCATGAAAACATCTTCACTGGGGTCGGACAGATCCGGTTGCTCACAATGAGAATTAGAAATTCATATCGTGTGGCCACGCATGGTTAGTATGTGGGTTGTTTCGAATCCGGATCGCTTAGTTCACCGGAATTTGCTAAACCACCCATTTGTGGTTAAAAAAATATTTTCATTGTTTATTTAATTTCACAATTTATGTAAGGAAACGTTTAACAACATTTTATTTGGTTCAGGCATGGAAGAGATGGGTAGAAGGAGAACCTGAGAGTATAATCGATACTTACTTAAGCGAACATCCGATAAACGAGATAGTAAAGTTGATTCAGATAGGTTTGTTGTGTGTTCAAGAGAATGCCGCAAAGAGACCAACCATGAACTCTATAATAATTTGGCTTGCAAGAGACGGACCTATTACCATTCCTAAACCTACAGAAGCTGCTTTTGTCTCTCTCCCTCTCTCGGTGAAAAGATCAATGAATAAGTCTAAAGACAAAGATTCTAAGTTTTCAGTGGACAAGGTTTCGATCAGTGTGTTGTATCCTCGGTGAATCTTCAACCTTAACTATCCCTTGCGAGGTTATATATAGTTCTTAGAGACAAGTTAACCTCATCAGCATTCGAAGACATAATAACGGTGTTGGATAGCTTAATAAGATATATGAGAGTTCGGTTCAGTTTGGTAATATTTTGTCACCAATTTATTTCCGTTCGGTCAGTTACAAAAAAAAAAAAAAAAATTATTATTTCCGTTCGGTGCAATTCGGTTATTAGCTACGTAAATAGTCACTATATTCTCTTTTTTTTTTTAACATAAGTAGTTATTATCTTCCATTTGTCCCCAAAAAAAGTAGTTATTATCTTCCCTTCTAATTATATCAAATTAAATTTATCTTGTCTATATTTTAATCAAAATAATGTGTTCTAATTTGGATTTTTAGTTACTTAGTTCAGTTCTTTTATGTGAAATTTCAATACCAATCGGTTTATATTAGATTCCTATGATTTAAGATAGTTATAAATGCTGAAACTTTTTTTTTTTTTGAAACTTTAATACTTCATTTAACTTAGTTGTTATAAAAATATACTAGAGCTTGTCGTTTGATTTTTACCTTTTTATAAATTGTTTAGTGATATTATTAAAACATATAAGTTATTTAGATATTTTTAGGTTCCTACAAACTTACCCGGATTCGGAAGAATCCAAGTTGAACCTTGTTCGAAAATGTATAATACCCGAACATAGTTTAACTTTAAATCCAAAAAGTCGATATCCATAAATACTGATATGTATCTGAACGAATACATGAATGCCCATGTCTAAATAATTTAGTAAACAAATAAAAATAAATTTTTTAACCGGTTTGACTTCTTGTCACTAATGGAGTAATTTCATTTAGACACGTGAAATTATTATGGTTAATACGTAAAATAAATGACATTGAATTATAATGGTAAAAATTAATGAAGTAATTTTGAAATGTAATAAAAAGAATGTGAAAACGTGATAAGATCTTGTGCTTATTCCGTAAATGTTTATTTAAGATTTTATGCTTGTTCTTTTATTATAGGCGTAAATCAAAGATTTTGTGTTTGTTTTAATATTCTGGATTCTAAATTGATGTAGTTCCTTTATTATAGTCGTGGAAATCACATTTAGGAAAACAATGTAGTTCATTTGAGTTATTAATAATTTTTTTCCTTGTTTGCAGTTCGTTTGAGTTATTTTAGGAAAACAATGAATATGTGGAAAAGACAATCATTTTTAATGTGAGACTAATTTAATTCTCAATGGCATTTGACTGAAAATTTTATGTAATTTTTAGGGTTATTCTATAAGTGTACTCCTGTTTTAATAAAGTAGATAAATAATGTGAAAACAGATAACAAACTCAAACTAAAACAGATATTTCAAATTACAAAAGGGTTACACGAGGACAAAAAATGATATTCATCTCATTTTTACTTTAGACATCTTAATTAAAAAAAAAAGCAAAACACGACTATATTTTTCAAAAACTCATTTTCAGTAGAAAATTTATTCAGTTGATTTTATTATTAATTATTTTGTTATATTGTTTTTTAACTTCATTTAACTTAATTGTTATAAAATATATATAAATAATGTGAAAATAGATAACAAATTAAAAAAAGAATCAACTTAGGTATTGAACTGACGACATCCGATTATAGATATCTTATATATTAAAACAGAAGTCACAACTTTGATTCATGTATGATTTTTTTAAAAATGGACCTAATGGACATATTCTTAGAAAATCATGTTACATTTAGTCTCTAATTTTATCATTTAAATTTTGGGCATACCAGAAATTTTTATTGGGCTATCACTAATTGTATTTAAACAATAGATGATTCATTGGATTTATAGATAGTATAAATTAAATATATATAATTTAATGTTGTAATACTATACCTCCATATGTTAATTATTTAAATATTTGTCGATGTTAACTTTTAAAATTATAAATAAAAAAAATTTTAAATACCAAAAATCATATTATCTAACAATGATTAATCTTTACTACCTTAAACCAATGAAAACAAATTTTAAACTATATAGTTTATTTTAAAAATTAAACAAAAACTAAATGTTTAATTATTTACTCGATAATATAAATCTATGAAGCGAAAAATTTAATTTTTTAAAAACTTTTTAAATTTGTGAAATGTTACAATATCATTGAATATGACACTAAAACAATATTTTACTAATCTTTATACATATAGTTACGTTTTTAATAATGAAATAATAATCCGAAAATATATATATAAAAGAAGATACAAATACATGTGAAAGTTTGAAACAATCTATTCAATGAAAAAATATACCGTAAACTTATTATGTTTTAAAAATTGATAGACACATATATATTATAATATATACCAATTTAGAATTAAAAAAAAAATATTTATATAAAAATAAATGAAATCAAAAATTCGCGCAGATTGCGCGGGTCGAGAACTAGTTTCAAATTACAAAAGGGTAACACAAGTAGAAAATATAAATGATATTCATCTCATTTTCACTTTTCACATCGTAAAAAAAAAAAATCAAAACACGACTATAGTTTTCGAAAACTCTTTTTCAGTAGAGAATGTATTCAGTTAGTTTTATTATTAATTATTTTGTTATATTCTTATTTTGCTATTTAAGTGATAATAACCAGTCAAACCAATAAATATCGGAAAAATAGTCAATATTATTAATTTGAAAGTCTTCATCATGAGTACAGTTTATATAACAATACCAAACATTTTGACCGCACAATCTATTCATTAGTTTTCTTGTGAAAAATATTCAGAATATTATATTCCCTTCTTACCATTTATTTTGAGTTTCATTGTATGCTTCGAATTGTTCCAAATTCCATTCTTACAAGCAATTGCAATATGAAGATTTCTAATAAATCAGTCTTTTGATTTGACTTCCATTGTCTTCTCATCATTTGACCATATATATGAATCAAAAAAAAAAAAAAAAAAAAAAAAAGAATCACTGAATCACGTAGGCCCTTGACTCTATCTCTGTTCATACACTTGAGGGAAATGAAGTGTCTCGACGTGTCCCTTACGTCACAGCAGAGAAAAGTCTCTTCCTTGCTCTTTACGTAACTACACAAAAAGTCAGTATTTCTAAAAAGTTTTTTTTCACTAATGAAAACGATATGACAGTAGAAACGTCTATTGCTTCATCTACTCTTGTTTGATTTCAAAGAAAAAATTTACAAATCAACATCTCTTTATTTAAAGCCAAACTAAGTGTGTTAATAATCATTACGTGAATTGTTCACATAGATGGAAAAGTCAGTTCTCATTCAGTTCCTTAATTTTCTCCTCATCGTTCTCTTGACCATCGATGGCGTTCACACTAACTTCCTCTGCGGCGACGAAACCTTTTCTCCAAACACAACCTTCGGCGACGACCTCAAGACTCTCTTGCCTTCTCTTGCCTCAAACGTTATCGCACAACGCGGTTTCTACAACGCTTCGCTAGGCGGAGTTTACGCTCTCGCTCTCTGTCGTAAACACTACGAGGATCAGGATTGTCGTCGCTGCGTCGATAGAGTAAGTAGGAATCTGTTAACACAGTGCCAAGGCAAAGCTGAAGCGTATCACTGGGAAGCTGAAAACGATGCAAACGTTTCTTGTCTAGTACGTTACTCAAATCTCCCCACGTATGGAAAACTAAAGCTTGAGCCACTCGAAAACATTCCTCACTCGAGTCTTCCCTCTACAAATCTGACCCGTTTCACCGAAGAGTTTCGTGCCATGGCGAATCGAACAATCGAGGATGCATCCAAGGCTGATGAGTCTTCAGCACTGAAATACTATGGAGTCTCAAGTGCAGAGTTTACTGACTTCCCTGAGGTTTATATGTTGATGCAATGCACACCTGATTTATCTTCAGGTGACTGTAAGTATTGTCTGGGAGAGATTGTTAGGTATAATCTAGAAGAGTACTGGGGAAGAATCGGGAGCACGATTGCAGTTCCTAGTTGCTATTTCAGGTGGGACTTATACCCTTTCGTAGGAGCATTTGATAACCTAGAAAGAGTTTCCGCGCCTCCTCGAGCTCCTCAACCTTTTCAAGAAGATGCTCAGACCAAGAAAGGTATTCCCACAATAAGATCTTTTTTAAACATTTTTTTTTGTTTTCTAAACAAAAATATCATTAATTATTTATAGTCCACAATTCCATCAATGATAAACAAATTTCATAATACAAAATTTATAGTATAATATAACGTTATCTAATTTGGTACAAAAAATTTCCTCTAAAACGTTAAGTTTTAGAAAATAGAGGGGAAGTACTAAAATAAATATTTTTATGCTGAGTTGACTGACTTGCATGAAACTAATTAACTGCTTGGGGACTCTTCAGGAAGAACTCTTCAACCGTGGAGCATTGTGGTTGCTGTCGTTCCAACAGTCATTAACATGTTCGTGTTTGTTGCTTTCGTGATTGCTTATCGCCAGATGCGGAGGAGGATTTATGCTGGTATCAACAGTGAGTTTACTTTCATGGCTTTTGAGTAGATGTTTTGGAGTTCTGTAATGAAGGAAAGATGTTTTATATATGTGCAGAAAACTCTGATTCGGATGGTCAATCTATGTTAAGATTTGATCTCGGCATGATCTTAATCGCAACCGATGAGTTCTCTGCGGAAAATAAACTTGGACAAGGTGGATTTGGATCTGTCTACAAGGTTAGAACTTCCATAAAAACCTGTAATATATGTTTTTTTCTTTTTTTTGTCCCTGATAATATATGTTTTCAAAACATTTATATGTGTCCATAATGTCATGCCGGTATTCAGGGGATTTTACCGAGCGGACAAGAGATAGCGGTAAAGAGATTAGCTGGAGGGTCAGGACAAGGAGACTTAGAGTTTAAGAATGAGGTTTTACTCTTAACAAGACTCCAACATAGGAATCTAGTTAAGCTTCTTGGCTTCTGTAATGAAGGAGATGAAGAGATTCTTGTTTACGAGCATGTCCCTAATTCAAGTCTTGATCACTTTATCTTCGGTAAGACCGAGTGTCATGTATTTTCATTACAAAACTTTTATCAGATTAGAGGAAAATAAATCTCTTTTTTCTTCTGTATGTAAATTTTTAGATGAAGACAAACGTTGGCTACTTACATGGGATGTGAGGTGTAGAATCATAGAAGGAGTTGCAAGAGGGCTACTTTATCTCCATGAAGATTCTCAACTGAGGATTATTCACCGAGACTTGAAGGCGAGTAACATTCTCTTAGACGCTGAGATGAACCCCAAAGTTGCAGATTTTGGGATGGCCAGGTTGTTTAACATGGACGAAACTCGAGGAGAGACCAGCAGAGTAGTTGGAACCTAGTAAGTATGCTCTGTTTTAGACAGAATCTCGTAGACAAGACAGAGATCCTCTGTTTTTGTTTTACATAAAAGTTTACAAATTCATGAAATTAGTATCACCATGAATGTGATTTTGGTTCTTGCAGCGGATATATGGCTCCAGAGTACGTGAGACACGGGCAATTCTCAGCAAAGTCTGATGTTTACAGCTTCGGTGTTATGCTTTTGGAGATGATAAGTGGTGAAAGAAACAAGAACTTCGAAGCAGAGGGACTTCCAGCTTTTGTAAGAATCACATTTTCTCTCTTTTTTATCTTTACACCTTCTGTAAACAAAAGGGTAAGAGTTATTTTCTTTTGATTCAGGCATGGAAGAGATGGGTCGAAGGAGAGCCTCAGAGTATAATCGACCCTTACTTAAGCGAGCATCCGAGAAACGAGATCATAAAGTTAATTCAGATAGGTTTGTTGTGTGTTCAAGAGAATGCAGCAAAGAGACCAACCATGAACTCTGTAATAGTTTGGCTTGCGAGAGACGGTACTTTTGCGATTCCTAACCCTACAGAAGCTGCTTTCGTCACTCTCCCTCTCTTGGTGAAACCTGCAGAAAGATACATGAATATGTCTAAAGATTCTAAGTTTTCGGTGGACGAGGTGTCGATTACTGTGTTGCATCCTCGCTGAATCGTCCACGTTATCGATCTGTTGAGAGTTTCATGTTGTACAAGTTTCTTGGGATACAAGGTAACCTCATCCGGATTCAAGACAGAACTACGGTGTTGGATAGCCTAATACTGTATATTACTAGGGGCATTTCCTCCGCGCAAGCGCGGAGTTGTGGACAGAGTTTTTGTTTTGTCTCAATATTTGTTAGAGTTATTGTAGCAGTGAATTTTGTGTTTTTGGGTTGATCATTGTTTTTCAAGTTTTTTATTGTTACAGGGTTAGAGTTGTGACGATGAACTGTGTATGCACTGTTTTCAACTCATGAAGGACTAAAATGTGTTAGTAATGTGATTGATATAGTTCGTGGTGTTGCTTGCTGTGTCACTGAAACTTATTGTTTGTTTGTCTTTTTAATTTGTTACTTGTACTGTTGAGATTACATAAATTATATTAAGGTTGTTGATAGTACTGATATCTTGCATATTCACATTGTTTTATCCATTTATTCATGTGCATTTTCATCATATAGATTAGGATTTAGCCATGTCTAGGTTGCATTTTGCATACAGATGTCTCTATTAGGTATTGGAGTACCACATGGAGTTCCTGAAGACATTTGGGTACATTTGGAGCTCAAGGGAGGTGATTAGAGTGATCTTTGGACGAGCACTGCCTGGAGCGACTTCCCGGAGCGACTACATGAAGTCGCTGTGACACACATCTCAGAGCGACTTGACCGGAGCGACACAGCGAGGTCGCTCGCGTCTCCATCACCCGGAGCGACGTAACCGGAGCGACACAGCGAGGTCGCTCGCGTCTCCATCACCCGGAGCGACGTAACCGGAGCGACACAGCGAGGTCGCTCGCGCCTCCATCACCCGGAGCGACGTGACCGGAGCGACACAGCGAGGTCGCTCGCGCCTCCATCACCCGGAGCGACGTGACCGGAGCGACACAGCGAGGTCGCTCGCGCCTCCATCACCCGGAGCGACGTGACCGGAGCGACACAGCGAGGTCGCTCGCGCCTCCACATCTCAGAGCGACTTGACCGGAGCGACACAGCGAGATCGCTCGCGTCTCCTTCACACGGAGCGACGCGACTTGGAGCGACACAGCGAGGTCGCTCGCGCCTCCATCACCCGGAGCGACGTGACCGGAGCGACACAGCGAGGTCGCTCGCGAAGAGCGACGTCTCGCAGCAACCCCTCCAGGTAACTCCCGAAGCCTGACTACTGGAGGTCGCTGCGCGCCTTCTGTTTGCTCGCATTCATTTCTACTCAAGGGCCTTTTGGTCATTTCATTATGCACGTTTTTACTTCTGAAAACCTATGTTTTAAGTACTTTTGTAAGTGACGAGAAAACAATCTCTTTTTCCAGAGAACAACTAGTAAAAACTTCTTTTGATTCAGATTTGATTTGTTTTCATCTTGTGTTCTTGTTGATTTCTTATCTATTTCTCTACATGATTAATCTGAAATCCAATATGAGTTTAAGAGGAATCTTGGAGATTAGTGAGTAATCACCTTTTGAATTCATGGGTTAGGGAGATCAAGGGTGATTAGGTTAGTTCTAGGATGTTTTAGTGTAGATCATTCTTGTTCCTTGCTAGTAGAGTATTCATAATGCATCTTCTGAGTTGGCCTTTCAAAAGTTGATCTTTAGGCATTTCCCACCCTGTGTTTGATGAAATGCCTGAGACAACTCTCCTA
>NC_027756.1:23800057-23801897 GCF_000695525.1 Brassica oleracea var. oleracea
AGCTCAAGCTATTCCCTTTCTCTTTGGGGGATAAGGCACGTCAGTGGGAGAAGTCTCTACCCAGCGACTCTATAACCACCTGGGATGACTGCAAGAAAGCATTCTTGGAGAAGTTCTTCTCTACTTCAAAAACTGCTAATCTGAGAAATGAGATCTCCAGCTTTCAACAGAAGAGCTTGGAAGGATTCAGTGAAGCCTGGGAGATATTCAAGGGCTACCAAGCTCAATGCCCTCACCATGGTTTCTCTAAGGAAAGCCTGTTGAGCACATTCTACAGGGGAGCTCTTCCTAAGTACAGAGCCAGATTGGATACAGCTAGCAATAGGTTCTTCTTGGGAAGAACTGAGGAAGATGCAGAGGAGCTGGTTGACAACATGGTGAAGAGTGATGCAGTCTACAGTGCAGACCACGACAGAGGCAGTAGGGGTGATGATAAGCAGACGAGGAAAGAGATCAAAGCTTTGGAAGACAAGATCGACCTACTCATTGCTGAAGAAGCCACCCAAGAGCAGCTGAAGTTTGTTGGTAACTCCAAGCAGGATGATCCACCTGCGGTCAATGAGGTTGAGGGTTTGGAAGGTCAAGAGGAGTTGTGTTTCATTAACAACAATGGTAGCTGGTACAAAAAAGAACTCAACTTTCAATACAACAACTACCAACAGAAATCCTACCCCAACAACCAACAAAGTGGTTATCCGCCTAGAAACAACCAGCAAGGCAGCTATCAGCCTCACCAAAACCCCTCGTCTGGTTCCTCTTCTCCTCAAGAGAGCAACACTGATACCTTACTGAAACAAATCTTGGAGTCTCAGATTAGAAGTGAGAAGCATGTTGGTTATGAGTTGAAGAACCTTCATTCCAAGATTGATGGGAGCTACAATGAGTTCAACAACAAATTCTCACATCTTGCTTCTACGGTCAAGAATCTAGAGAATCAGTTTGCTTCCATGAACACTCACCAGAATCACCAGCAAGGATCTCTACCTGGAAAATCTGACCAAAACCCCACGGAGGCAAAAGCTATCACCCTTAGGAGTGGTAAGCAGTTACCTCCTACAACCCTCACAAGGGATGCTGAGAAACTAGGTGAGGAGGTGGCCATCAACTTAGATGATGAAAGCTGAGAAACGAGGTGAGGGGGTTGCCATCAACATAGATGATGAAGTGGTGATTGTTGATGAGAAAACCAATGCTGAAATCTTGGAGAAGATTGTGGAAGCAAAAGGTAAAGGAAGGGTTGGGGAAGAGAAGAAAACAGTGAAAGATGGTGAAGTTGTTGCTCCTGCAAGTGAGAATTCTTTTGTCCCTCCTTCCTATGAACCCAAACTTCTATTTCCTGGTAGATTCAAGAGGCAGTTGCTAGAGAAATACAAAGCTCTGTTTGAGAAGCAAATGAGTGAAGCTCAGGTTGCAATGCCCATCATCGATGCTTTCATGTTGATTCCTCAATACAACAAGTTCCTGAAAGATGTTGTAGCTGCAAAGAAGAAGGAAATGGAAAGCATGATGATTCTTACCCATGAGTGCAGTGCTATCATCCAGAGGCTTGATGTTCCAGAGAAGTTAGAGGATCCAGGATGCTTCACACTACCTTGTGCTCTTGGACCTATGGTATTTGAGAAATGTCTCTGCGATTTGGGATCTAGTGTCAGCGTGATGCCTTTGTCTGTTGCAAAGAAGCTTGGATTCACTCTGTACAAGAAGTGTAGACTCTCTCTGGTGTTAGATGATCGTTCAGTGAAGTACCATGTGGGCATCTTAGAGGACCTCCCTGTGAAGATTGGAAGGTATGAGATACCTACAGATTTTGTGGTGCTTGAGATGGGTGAGGAGGCTCAAG
>NC_027756.1:23802145-23805732 GCF_000695525.1 Brassica oleracea var. oleracea
TTTAAATGCCTTGTAAAGAACACTACTTTGCACCTGAGTAGCTTATGCACCTCTCAAAAAGACTTGTATGCTTCGAGCCTTGAAAACTCTTCCTGAAACTTGTTGATTGCTGAAACTCAGTCTTTGAAGCCAACTACAACCTTATTTGAACTGAACGAACTTAATGCATCTTGCTCATGGTCCCTTGTGTACTGAATCATGGATATACACACTTGAGTTGTCACATCCTTTATGCCAATCTTTTTGACAACCTCTAGTGGTAGACCTCTCCCCAAAATCCCTTCCTCCGTTTAAGCCTTCATTGATTGATGAGTGAGGCCTTTTTCGGAAAGTCTTACATGCACATAATGTTGAGAGTATCGAGAACGACAATGCTTGATCTTCATTCTTGTTAGATTAGGCACATTATTGTCTAGCCATAGGATGGGGGTGAGTGTTGTAAAGATTGATTTGGGAGTATGAGAAAGTTGAAGGAAATGAGTGAACTCTTGTGTTTAATTGACTAGTCTTTATGGGATAAGTAGAGAAACTGTCTAGCTCGAGTTTATGAAAAGTCTTGGCCCCCGAAAAAAAAAAAGAGAGAGAAAGAAAAAGGGGACTAGCAAATTTGTTTAGAGCTAAGATTTGTTTAGAAGTTGAGAAAATCCTTTATAAATTTCAAAGAAAAAGAGTTTAATGTGCAAAGTATTCTTTGGATATTTTGGTGAGAGATGGGAGTTGGGTTTGACATTCGGAAGTCATTGTGTAACCTGTATGTTTGGGAAAAGGGTAGAACAATGGAGATTGAGCATTGTATGCATGAGTTGGTCCCTTTCTTAGATATATTATGTGCAATGTCAAGGCTATTTGTTTTGAGAGTAAACCACTTTAAAAGATCATGGATTTTGAACCTCTTGACCCACTTGAATAAAAGTCTTCACTTACTCAACCAAATGATTTGGACCAATTGACCATTTGCAAGAATTCACTTGATGCTATGCTTAATGAACTTGAGAGTTGGCTGATTTGAATGTGTGAATGCATGATGATGAGTGTAAGGATGAAAAGAGTTGAGATAGGCCTAGAGAAGCTAGAGTATTTCCCGGAGCGACTACATGAAGTCGCTGTGACACACATCTCAGAGCAACCTGATCGGAGCGACACAGCGAGGTCGCTCGCGTCTCCATCACCCGGAGCGACACGACCTGGAGCGACACAGCGAGGTCGCTCGCGCCTCCATCACCCAGAGCGACGTGACCGGAGCGACACATCGAGGTCACTCGCGTCTCCATCATCCGGAGCGACGTGACCGGAGCGATACAGCGAGGTCGCTCGCGAAGAGCGACTCAGAGCGACGTCTCGCAGCGACCCCTCCAGGTCGCTCCCAAAGCTTGGAGCGACCTCCCGGAGTGACTACTGGAGGTCGCTGTGCGCCTTCTGCTTGCTCGAATTCATTTCTACTCAAGGGCCTTTTGGTCATTTCATTATGCACGTTTTTACTTCTGAAAACTTATGTTTTAAGTACTTTTGTAAGCGACGAGAAAATAATCACTTTTTCCAGAGAACAACTATTAAAAACTTCTTTTGATTCAGATTTGATTTGTTTTCATCTTGTGTTCTTGTTGATTTCTTATCTATTTCTCTACATAATTAATCTGAAATCCAATATGAGTTTAAGAGGAATCATGGAGATTAGTGAGTAATCACCTTTTGAATTCATGGGTTAGGGAGATTAAGGGTGATTAGGTTAGTTCTAGGATATTTTAGTGTAAATCATTCTTGTTCCTTGCTAGTAGAGTATTCATAATGCATCTTCTGAGTTGACCTCTCAAAAGTTGATCTTTAGGCATTTTCCACCCACAAGGTGTTTGATAAAATGTCTGAGACAACTCTCATAAGCTTTTAACATACTTTACCAGAGACATTTGTTGTTAAAGGTGTTAAGATAGCTAATAGACTTGTTAGTAATGATTGCTTTCATATTATTCAACCAAAGACATTTGATGTTTGAGATATGTTAGTGAATGAACATTCATCTAGACATAGAGTTTGTTTAAGATTGTGTCTAAGCTTAAGGTTGACAGTTTGATTGATCGTTTGACATCCTTAGTTTGAAACTTGATCACCCAAGGTCTAATCCCTATGCCCATGAGTTCTCTTTTCCCTTAGTGAAGAAAGTATCATTCTGTAATTGCTTTCTAGTATTAGTAGTAGTTTAAAACTCATCTAAATCATTGGTTGCATTTAGATTAAGTGAGTACTTGCATTCTCAGTGCTTTGATATCCCTCAGAACTGGTTCGACATTCACTATACTACAACATTTGTCTTAGGAGCCTTGAAAACTCCTTATATGATAGTACCTTTTGTTTCTGAATATTTTTTCTCCAGTTTATTTGTGTAAGTTGTGTGCATTAAGTAATAATTTTTTTTATTCTTATTACTTGGGTTATATGTTTTTTATCTTTTAAACTTGTTGCTTTTACCGGACTTTTAAAACAAATTCATGAAGACTTGTAAAAATAATTATAAAATGAGTGACAATTAGTATTTGAGCCTTAATGAGTTTTAAACGAATATATATATTTCTCATAAGAAGACAATAGCATTGGCATGTTGACATTGATCATGCAAGCTATTTTCATAAGACAAGAGGAGTGAGCAGGTGGAGATGTTGTTGCCGCCTTTGTGTCTGTTGGGATTGTCTCTTGTATCTCCTGGTGTGGTTGTGTTTGTTTCTCTTTTATTTGATGAGTAATATGTAAACAAAAATCATTGTTAGTTGTATTTATCAGAGTTTGTAACTTACTCTGCTTTTTTGTTTAGGTAATTTCACTGATCTTGGTTGTCGTCTTCGTCTTCTTCGTAAGCATCTGCGAAAGTAAATTTGTAAACTGTTAAATAGCTGGTCGTGTAGTTTGTATTTGTTTAGCTGGATTGATATCGAAACATAATATAAACCCAGATGCAATATGATAATATACTTGGGAGTTATAGGTTTGTGTTCACAATCACTTAGAGATTGTCGAACAGTCTAATCTTGACTGGAAATTGATCTTAAGAGCACTCGTGATGACTTCATCAATAATGGTTAGTGAGAAGAAACGAATGAGGAATGGATGATCAGTTATCTTGTACATGCTTGAGCACCTAGCAACCTCAAAATGATCGACTTTCACAATAGAACATGCTTTTAAAGATGGCCTATAATGATTAGCACGTCCGACGGGAGTAAACCCATGAATCACGAAATCTACAAATAATATTATTCAACAAAGAATCAGAAAATCAATTAAAACAATTAAAACAATTATGTTAAATAAATATGATAGATCTAAGATTAACTTACCTTTTCATCAAGGAAGAGAACTGTGATTCCCACAAACTCCCTGTCTTTCTTGAAGTTCAGGGAATCCCATAAGCGGAGGAAGCCAGAGGCTATGCTCTGACTACTGCGACCAAGACAGAGAGACTCGAAGGTTGAGTGATGGACGCCAGGACACCGGTTTGAGGAACTGGAGAGGCAGAGAGAAACATTTTCTAGAAGATGGTTAAAGCTAAGAGGAATCAATGAGTTTTGTGGAGATGCAGATTGGGTTCATCAAAGATG
>NC_027756.1:23805776-23814991 GCF_000695525.1 Brassica oleracea var. oleracea
GGACATGAAGAGTTCACCGGTGAAAAGCTAAATCACGAACATACACACGGCACAACTCTGTAACTCAGACTTGTTTGAGACAATAATGAAAAGAACCCGAACTCATGTTAAACGACAACAATTTACAATATAGGAAAACCATAATCGTTGCAAACTTAAGCTTTTTTCATATAATGTGATGAATTACATTTAAAAATGAAACCCATAATACACTTGTAGGTCCGACCCTCATAGGAAGCCGAAGCAGCAAGGGCTTCCGACCTTCATAAATATATATTAGGTTCGGTCATCAATGTACAAAGTATCATTTAGCTTAGTGGTATAAATGTTGGTGTTTATATCTCAATAACCCGGGTTCGAGCCATAGGTTTGACGCTTTTCACACTTTTTAAAAGTAGAGCCCACAAAACGCAGACGTGGCGCGCTGAGGAGTGAGAAACTCAACTATTATAATATAGATAGATTGTTTGAGATGGTTATTCAGAGAATTCGGTTCACTTAATATCTGTGACCGATTAATTTTGGCTGGGTTCGATTTGGTTATCTTACAATACTAAAAAGGGATAAAATCAACATTCAACATTCAGGCTATCCACGTATGCAAATAAATTCAAACCAATAAAAGAACACGATTTTTGACACGTCCTCTATAAACATTAAAAATCGGACCTAATCGTTGGGCCTTACAAAATTTCTACTGAATCATTTAAGTTAAAGTCCACAATATCGACCTACCAGTTTCCTATCTCCTTCGTTGCTTCAATCTCTTTCATCCGTAACACTGAAGATTTCCGTTTACGTTTCACCTTCATTCACTCCTCCTCATTCAATTCCATCCTTCAATCCTATCTTCATGAGAGAACCAATATCCTCCTTTCACCTCCCTTTGTTTCTCCTGTTATATAAACCTCCTCCTCCTCGAATCTCACTTCGATCCACTTTCTATGACCTCATTCATCTAATGGTGCTCCACGATATGAGCCTCAACTCAAACCAGGTACAGCTTCCGGAATTTCAAGCAATGGCTATGAAAATCTGTTCAATCTCGGCCAAATTGGGCATCCCTGAATTACTAATAAATAGCTATGCTTTTCTGGTGATTCCAGGCAGTAGTTGGGAAGCTCTCAGAAAATGGTGAAACCAGTTTCAGAGTCCACATATCAGATTTCTCATAGGTTTGCTCTAAGATTGATTTCAGTAAATTAACAAGATATGGTTGATCGATCACTGACATCAGTGCATTTGCTGACTTTCTTACACTGTCTGTCTATTTTATCTCCTGAAGACTGTAAAACCAGTTCTATGTTAATATGGTCTCCGCTTCTTTTGTTCAATCGGCACACTCACCCATGTTTATGATTTTTAGCAAGATTCAACGAACCCGTAAACGACAGTGATTTGCTGTAAAAGGTGAGGATCTTTTTGTAATATTTCCTGTGGATCTATATTTATTTACTAACGCCAGGGAAGGGCAATAGGATTTGAAACTGTTGTTTGATCAGTTGATCTGATCTGATTTGCTTTGATAGTGTTTTGTTTATACTGTGATAGTTAAAGATTATGCCCGTGTGGGAGAGTCGGCCAGGCGAAGAGATGTTCGAACTGCCAAAGCAACATGAAAAGTGTAGTATTCACTACACCAAAGGTACAATTCAGATGCCTTAAATTGCGTTTTTCGATTTATCTATTCATGTATCTGAGACTCTTAACTATTTATTGGTTAGTCGTCGTCTGAGTTACTAAAACTAATACATAATAATGTTCAACCAGGAGTGAACCAACAACTTAGCAATACAGTATCATATAACTAATAATTTGACCAGAAGAAAACAAATAGCTAAATCTAAACTCAAAATTTGTTTTGTTTCGGTGTTTAAATCTTCCTTGGAGCTTGGACTTTATAGTCACTAGACTCAATAACCAAGTTTGAATTTATATTGCTAACTATTATATTTCCTTCCCGTTCCAGTGGTTGTATATTCTAGGTGGTAATAGGTACAGAAGATGGTGGCCAAAGAAAAAAGAATCTACATATTTTACTTGAGTACGTAACTAGGAGAAGCTTTCATATGGGTATGGGAGTTTGAATTGATCAGTCAAAGTATACGTGGTCATATACGGTGGTGTTATATAGTGATATATCATCCTTCCTTCCAAGAGCTTTAGTGGCTGAAACAGAGTGGGGTTACATACCTATGGTGTCCATAAGATGACAATTGGATAGGAAACTTGGGACATGTAATGGTCTTTGAGATATTCAAGAATAAAAAGCATAAATGCATTAATCAATTTACAAAGTTGTGATATGAATGTGTGATTGATTTAGTAGTTTTTTTGGCACTTCGATTATGTTTTTCTGGTTTTATTATTGAGCTGAAGAAATAAAAACCAATACGCAGAAAATGAATATCATGCTAATAGGTGATAAAAACGATTAGTTTATTCTAATAAATTTATAACAAGAGACAAGTGTAACTATGAAAAACTCTATACTGACAAAGCAGGTGTAGGAACCGACCAATGTCTAAGGTGTAGAGTCTTGAAATTTATAGAGATGGCAAATAGTTATTGAAATCAACTGCGAA
Source organism: Brassica oleracea var. oleracea (assembly GCF_000695525.1). Classification (NCBI taxonomy): domain Eukaryota; kingdom Viridiplantae; phylum Streptophyta; class Magnoliopsida; order Brassicales; family Brassicaceae; genus Brassica; species Brassica oleracea. Next base: position 23,808,362 of record NC_027756.1, read on the forward strand.
GCTGTTGTAAGCTATACAAATCAAACAAATAAAGATAGACGAAACACATTGTGATATAAAGAAAAAAAAATAGTCAAAGAAGAGAAGAAATCCATCTACAATTCTCTCTCCGTCAAATCCACCAAATCCATGTCTTACCTTCTCGCATGATCATGATTACTGCATCGTCGTCTCCTATCAATTTCACTTTTTCGTCTCTTTCAATAAAAACATTAGGACGAATTCTAATCAGACTAGCGGCACCGATTATAACTTAGATTATGTATTGCTATGTTAATAGACACAGGTAAATCATTATAAATAAATGTTTAAAAAAAAAACAAAAAAAAACAAATTCTTTCTTTGTGGGCTCTTTTAACATATCCAATTTTATGGAAAAAAATTATTTCTTTGTATACAAAAAACAAAATAGGAGTTTTCTTCTATGCGAAGAAAGATTTTTAAGAATATAATATTAGTTTATTTTAAAAGAAAAAATTATTTTTACATTTTGATATTATTATTTTTATATTTTAACTACATCTGAAAAGAAAAACATAAATATACTTTTTACTATTTTGTTTATTTTGATAGTTTAACTATTTCACTTTATTTTTTAAAAAAAAAAATTTAAGAGAGTTAACATTATTTTTTTACAGAAAATGATATTATATTTAATGATTATTTATTTTAAATGTATCTTATTCCTTAATTTTAAATATGTTTTTATTTAAATATATAAATTTTAATAAATTTTACATTTTTGTTTTCTTTAGTTAAAATATGTTAAACTGGTAAAAATCAGTATGTTAATTAACCTAATAAACCGATAAACTTAAATAAAAATTGAATCAATTAACTATTAACAATTTTTAATTTGATTGTATTGCTTTAGTTTTGCATTATCAATGTTCACTTACAGTTAATTTTGATAGTATATATATATATATATATATATATATATATTTATACCAAATATGATATATAAGTTGATGTAAAAATTTATTTGTAATTATATTTATTTTATTTTTCACTATTGTGATATATAGTTTTAATATCAAGCACCCGCCAACATGCAGAAAATTCAGATCTTCTAATTTTCAGTAAAATATGAAAAAAATTTAGGTAATCAACAATGTTTTAGTTCCAGTGATGATGATAACAAATATAGTCTTATTGTCTGTAATGTGATTTGGTTAACTTTTCTCAATCTTTTATAAGTTCATTACGAAGTGAAGAAGAAGACAGAGAGAGATAATAAAACAACCCATAGGCGCCAATCCATTGGAAAGAATGCTTTCTAGGAGATCCCAAGTTATAAGAAATTCATCACCAAACCGGAGCTCTCGAGGCTCAAAACCATCATGTAAAGTTTCAAACACTAACATTACTTTTAGGAGAGGGAGAAGAACAACAAAGGGTAACCAGGTTGCACTATTTTCTTTTCCAATTTATCTAATATTAAGAAGAAAAAAAACAATTTTCACAAGACCCAAGTGTTTGTGTTGAATAATAGTAAGGAGAATTGTTTGTTAATGTTTCTTACAATCAAACCGGAGATAATGAGAGGAGCAAGTGGGTCACAGGTCGTACCACCTCTGCTGCCATCTCACCATCTGGGGTTGGAACCCTACAACTGCCTCTAATAAGAGGAACTACTAGGCCATTGTGCCACAGATGATAAAAAAAAATTAAGTCGAAGATAACTGATGAGTATTAAGATTTTGAATAAAACATCTATCATCTTTTTTTTTTTTGAAAAACAGATGAATTTTGTCGGCCAATTATGTATTGCCCGTATCCCCTATTCAATAATTCAACTTTCTAAATTTGACTTACAAATAAGAAATTTGTGAATTTATGACACGGGTGAATTGGATATGAACACGAAGAAATAATATTTTACCATTGAATTCTGATCAATTAAGATTATTTATTTTTAAGATTTTTTATCATTTAAATTAGTATTTAAATATCTAGATGAAAGAAATTTTAAGTTATTATTAAGCTACAGAAATGGTATATTAGTATCTTAAAAATGTTGCTTCATAAATTTGTAGTAGGAAATAGTTTTCATAATTTACGTCCCATGTTACAATATAAAAAACTTGCCCTAACAATAAATAAAATTAAATAGCCAACTAATCATGGCAACTACAGTAAATTTAGTTGGACACATTCTCATGATGTTAGAAACTAACCACTACAATCCAAAAATAGAAACAAACTCATAGTTGGACTGCTTTTAAATAGGTACATGCGAATTACAATATTTACATTGCAAAACATACATTCTAACTCATTTTAAACTATATTATTGATCAATGATGATGAAGCTTACACTATAGATCAGCCAAACATCTCTATTCAGGGAGTTGCAAAACATAAGTAATTGAAAAGATAAATTTGTTGTGGTGACAAGAAATTATCTCCAAAATATTTAAGGTAATAACAAATATAAATTTAAAGGCTTATAATACATACTGATTAATAAATTTTATTTAAAAAGAAATTATTATTTAGCTAAGAAGATTATCATCAAGAAAACATAACTAAGAACAACTTTAATGCTACATATTCGGAGCTTTCTATGTATTCTAAACTCAATTTTAGTATTTTGGCAAACAAATAAAAAAAATATTACAAAAATGAGAGAAAAAAGAAGTTTCATGCAACATTTAAACAACAAAAATCAGAGCATGTCTCTCCTAAGATACTATATTCTACACACTAGATAGTTTATGAACACAAAAACATTGCACAATATTTGATATTAACATAACAAAATCATTTTTATAATTTAATTAGTAATTATCCGCGCGTAACACTGAAAACGACCTAGTTAATCTAAAAAAAAAAATTGGAAGCTAAAGGCTTTGTATTAGATGATAAATAGCAAAACGCAAGACCATCAGTAGTTTTGCATAAAACGACATGAAAATCAATAGAAACTATGTAAGGAACTAAAATAATACAACTAAACTTGCCCCCGTATGTTTTCTTTCTTTTCCTTTGATTAAAGCGACCTTTGTGTGTTCCTCTTGGTTGATTCCTAATTGCACTAAACTTGGAACATAGGAAGAGAACACAAGTGGTTCATCAAGTACATGGTTTCTTGATTCTCCTATACGCACAGATTTCAGGTATCCATCTTGTCCAATGATGTGAGCGGTTTGAGAGTAACATATCTGGTGGCTCTTGGTTGGTTTATCTTCGAATACATTACATACGGAAGCTCTCAGTTAGAGTTTCGGTGTTATAACCAAAGTCATCCGGAAAACCGTTGAGGGGTATCATCTCCACTTTCAAAAACTTGCTCCAGGATACGGCATCGTGCTCAATGTTAGTCGTAATCCAAATCTCCATTGTGCCTTCATGTTTATACAACACAGCCAGCTTCTCCTCTCCAACACAAGATAGAGCCACGTTTTCAAACTCAGCTGTGTAGTGAAACGGCAGAGGCTGACAAAATCTCTCTGTAGTGAAATCAAAACAGAGTAAAACGTTTACAAGCTTTGCTGTGTTATGTTGAGCAACAAAGTAAGTGTTTCCCTTCACAGACACGCCAGTTTGACAAAAATCTAGATCAAAGTCTGGTTCGATGTCAAGAAACCTCCAAGAACTAGTCTTAAAATCGAACAATTCGAAATAGAAAAGGGGGTGGTCTTTGTCATAGAAAAACCTTAAGATTCTGTGGTTACGATTGTTCTTGTCGTATCCGAAACCAAACATGTCATGTAATCCGATATCACTACTGGCGGGTGGAATACATCTGGTTTGCCCCAGATACGGGTTCCACACCACCAGGTTGCTGTTTTTATCGACGCATAACAATAAGCCACCACCGTGGAAAACTTGATCAATAATGGTTTGATCAAGTTTACTTATTTACTTTGTAGATTGATTAACCATGTCTCCTTCATAATTATGGATTCCTTGGAGTTCAAGTCTCAAGGAACAAACCCTATAATTGATTACAGTGAACCCTAGAAACTGATTCCTTGCTGCTTCTTTACCAAAAACCTGAGTTTTCGATAAAGCGTTCACATTCTACAAGTACATCGCAGTTTTCTCAGAGATGTCAATGGAATCCTAGAGAGTATCTCCCTTACCAATTCCTCTGGAAGATTCGACATTGCCGTCATTATTCAAAGTTGCAAACAGAGTTTATAACTTCTAAGAGCATGTCCAATTAGTTTAATTATTAATTGTGTACTTTATGAAGTTTAGAACCCTAATTAGATTTGTCAAGGTCCCTTTGAGATTCTTAAATTTTTTTTTTTTAGAAGTTGAATTATTAAATTTAAATTTTACAAAACTTATAAATTATTGGATTTCATAAAATTTAAATAAATATGACATAAAAACATATTAAAAATAGAAATACAAATTTATAATTAGAAATTTTAAACAAACACGAAAGAGGTAACAAAAGAGGGGTGTGAGTGAATGAAATTACCATCTCTCTAATAGCAGTTGAGGCAACGGAAGGGATGTTTCTATAAGACAAACCAGGCACATCAATGACATTTGATTGCTCCACAAGCTTTATGTCCAACTCCACAAGCTTTATATCTTCGCTCCACCTGCAAAAACAGAACATGGCTCTCACGTTACATGTTTATGTAAACCAATGAAAGGTAACACAAAAACAGAACATGGCATAGAGGATCAACATCTTTCGATCATGGTATAGAGATGTGAATCTAACACAGAAAGAGAAACCAAATCCAACCAAAAAGATGGGCACTGATCTTAGGACTCTGTCATCTTTACCTTCACACACATTCAAACCAGTCATGTAATAATATCTCTATGTATTGCTCTATAACAAACTAAGCCTTATTTTCTCTATATTTATTCTGAATAAACCAATTGCAAGAGACGCTTCAAACTGAACAGCAAGAACCAATAAAAAAAGTGAATCTTCAAACCTACGGGAGGAGAGTAACCAGGAAGAACTTGAGAGTGTGCAACCAAGAAGTCTCCGGTTTCAACAGGACAAGTTGTCTCGGAGAAAAGGTCATGAGTCTCAGAGTGAATGTGCCATCCAAAGTATGTACACTACAAGAAAACAACAGCGGTTTTCCTCGTGAGTTCGTCGTAAAAGAGGGTTTACGAGGAATTAGCGAGGAAAGGGGCTTTGTCGTTATACGTTCGTCGTAACGCATATTTCCTCGCTAATTCGTCGTAAAATAGCGAGGAAACCATTTCGTCGTAAAGACGAAGAAAACAAATCGTCGTAAAGACCACATAGATAGCCCACGTAAGAATGTCGCTAGCGTTCCTCGTAAATACCACAAAAGCATTTCCTCGTAAACGACACATACATATCTCGAAAGTATTTCCTTGTAAAATTCACGTAATTACCTTGAAATTCTTTCCTCGTAATTTTAACGTAAATACCTTGAAAGTATTTCCTCGTAAAATCCTCGTTTAACATTTTTCCTGATTTCCTCGTAAATGTTCAACGTAAATAAGTCGTAGATTAGCTACGAATCTACTTCGTTTTATTATTTAATAAATTTAAAAATATAATTAAAAATATTTAATTTATTAATAAAATTAAAATTTTAAAAATAAATAAATACGCAAATATTTTATATATAAATAAGTTTTGAATTTATAATACAGCCACGGAAAAAAAGAACTAAGAGTCGTGCATCGTCCGGAGGAATTCATCACTCCTCCTGTCTACATCCTCCTCGGCGTGTGTGTCGTCAGATGGTCCCTCGCCTGGAATGGGATTTTGTCGTCACATGTTCCTCAACATGGTCTTCCATTCCGGATTTGTGACCGCTATAAAGTCCATGAAGCCCTCGAGTCCACCCACACGAGCTGTGAACGCAGATTGCGTCGAGGCCAACTCGTTACGCAGCTGAGTGACTTCATCATCCCGTCGCTGACCATAAGACGATGTCGCTCTCGGAACATCGTTGACGGAACCAATCCCCAACGTCCGTCCCTTTTTTTAAGGGACAACCTTAAAAACAAAAAAATAAATATTGTTAGTAAAAATTTAAAGTTAAATTAGATGAATAATAAAAAAATTAAAATTTTAGAAAATTTACCTCCTCGTAAATCTTATCCCCTTCAAGTGTAGATAAGTTGACGGGTAATCCGTCGGTAGACTGCTGGGTCAGCTGAGTCTGGCGGTCTTCAACCCGAGCAACTACGTCGTTGTAGATTTGCTCGGACTTGCCATCTACAAATACGCCCACCTTGTTCTTGTGGGTCCTTTCGTTAGAAAAAAAAAAAATATATATATATATATATATATATATATATATTAAAAAATTATTTAATAAAATATTTAATTACCATTTCCAAACGGACACCGGCGTAGGGTTTTTGGCCCGTAGTGTGAAGCATCGGCCCGTTCTCGTGCTCATCGACCGTGTTACGGGAGTTAGAGCAAGACTGGGCGATTCTAATGGAATCAAGAAGACGCCAATTAACGGATGAGGCCATCCCACATATTCGTGGTGAGCTCAGCGGTTTGCCACGCTCATATCCCTTCACGATCCAATCACCCTTCCAGTTGGAGACAGTGTCCAACAAGCGAACTTTCACCTTCGCGTAAAATGCTTTCCTCACCCTCTCAGTGACCCCCAAGGCCCAATGATATTTTTGCTGTGGAAAAAATTAAAT
>NC_027756.1:23815106-23855791 GCF_000695525.1 Brassica oleracea var. oleracea
GAGGCGTCTTACTCCAGTTCGGATGTGGCATGGAGAAGTAACCTTTGATCGTGTCGGTTACGTCCGATGCAAGACATCCGTCAACCCCAAACCTGGAAAAAACAAATTTAAAATATAAATTATTTTATAATGTTATAAAAGAATTTTAAACGAATTAAAAAAATTAATGTAACATACCACAAAGTTCCGGTCGGTCGGGGTCGATGACTGGTAAACCTTCTCTGCCTGGCAGACGAAGAATATCCTCGACAGTGTACTGCGAGTAAGGAGCACTCGGAGGCACCATCAAATCGGGATGAATATCGGCGGGCATCGGAGGAGCCATCGGAGGAGGCACAAGAGGAGGCATCGTCGGAGGAGCCATCGGAGGAGGCACATGAGGAACCGATGGTGCACTAGAAAAAGGAGACCGAGAGACTCTCTGAGAAGACTGAGTCTCGGGGACAGTCTCCCCAGTAGATCATGCAGTTGTCGATGCAAACATCTATCATCTCCGAAGGCAACCCAAGACTATAAACCAGTTTCTGAATCTCATAATAAGAATCAGCAGACACATTGTATTCCGGCAAATACTCTTTAAACAAGTCTGCCCATTCGTTCATGCAACTTTCAGATAGATTGTGATCAGTTTTAATATTCATCATTCTAGCAGCTAACGACAATTTAGAGAGACCTTCTCTACAACCACTGTAAAGTGGTTGATTCGCCGCGTTTAACATTTCGTAAAACTTTTTTGCATCTATATTAGGTTCTTCATCTTCATCATGAGCTACGAATGCATCAGCTACCATATCATGAACCCTATCATAATCTACCATCTCCTCCTGATGGTAATTATGTTCATTATGCAAATGATGATCAACCGGTTCTTCCTGAAAATTGCTATTACTACTACTAGCTTCATTCTGATCATAATTATAATCTTCTCCATGTTGAAACCAGATATAGTAATTTGGCGTGAAACCTCTATTTATTAAATGCTTCCAAACATTTTCACGATTTGCCAATTTCGAATTGTTGTATTTCCGACAAGGACAGAACATCTTACCGCTTTCTTGGACGAGTGGTGTGGAATCTACTTGATGCATAAATGTCTCCAGCCCTTCAAGGTATTCTTTCGTCACTCTCCTGTTAGCATCTCTGTGCATATACATCCACCTCCGCAACTCGAAAATATTTCCGGTGCCCGACATTTTTTTCTTTCATGTTTTTTTTCCTTGTTTATGTGTTTAAAATGATGTTCAAACGTCCATATTTATAGAAAATTTTTTAGTTGAAAGTTTACTAGGAATTTACGACGAAATTTAGTTAGATAGCCGAAACAAAAAACGTGTTACAACTATAAAGTTGGTGGACTCGGAACTTTGTCGTTAAGTAAACGTAAAATATTTCCTCGTAAAGTAGACGCTATTATTACGTCCACTACAAGAAAAAGTAAACATTGTGACTAGATATTATGACAAAAAGTTTGGTCACAATATTGCGACTATTTACGTACGGGGTAGTGACTAAATTTTTTTGTCACAAAATCGTGATTATTTAATCATAATTGTAACATAAAATATTACTATATTCCATCACTATTATAAAAGCGCAGTGGCAAGCAAGTTTTGACTTGAGCGCTGCCACCGATCTTATATTCCATCACTATTACTAGCGATTCCGGCTTCATGCAGGCGAGTTGCAGCCTGCAATCCCCATGTTTATTTTTAAGGTTGGTCATTAAAATTTGGTTTGGGCCCAATACTAATAATTAAAAAAAGTTAAGCAAAAAGCATCCTTCCAGGATTTGAACTAGCGATTTGGTGTGTCAGAATATAAGGGTACGCAACCAACTGACCTGCTTCATCTTTTCTTGAACATGATGAAAACACTAAAATTTATTTTTAACCTGTGTCAGTTGACACCCTAATGGACAACGTAGGTCCGCCTCTTAAAAACGATATTGCTTTAAAATTCAGACTCAAAATTTTATCTTTTCAAATTACTCTCACATCTATAATTGAAACCCCAAACAACTACCCCAAACTCTAATCATTAAATCATAAAGATTAACCTTACACTTTAAGTAATAAATTACAATTGCTAAAATATGCGTAAAACTAATATCTAACACTCATACAAAATTATAACATTATAATCTAAACTTTAACTTCATACTTTATATCTGAACCTCAAAATGTATTCTCCAAACTCCAAACCCTAAATAATAAAGATAACCCTCGACACTTTAAATCATTGAAGTTAAAATCATAATAACCAAAATATAATCACTAATTATATATAAAAATATTTTAAAAAGTTACATATAAAATTTAATAAATTTAGTTAAAAAATATATAAATTGAATTCACTACGTATAATATTATTAACCACCAAATTTAATATTTTATAAATCCTAACAGCAAACATTAAAACAAACTTGAAATCGTATACCCTAAACTCCAAATTCTATATCCTAACTCTATATACTTGAACTTATAACTTTAAGTCATATAAATTAAATCACAAATCCTTTTAACAAACCTTAACTTTAAACATGTACATGAAACCCTATACCCTAAACTCTAAATCATAAATTATGTCTTAATCTTTAAAAAATATCATACAATTTTAAATATTAAACTATTACACCAACATATAATCATTGATTAAGAATATATTTATTTTTAAAAAACATATAACCATTGAATACGTACACAAAATTAATCTATCTCTATCAAGAAAATCAATTAATTAAACTACAAAACCAAAACTTAAACAAAACTAAATAACCATGTTTTGGTTTTGGCTCCAAATTATTTGGAATTGACATTAAATATTTTAGGTTTCCCACGTCAAAAAAAAGAAAGGTTTCCCACGTTTTGAGAATATGCTCTATCTCATAAACTCGACGTCGAGTTTACGAGGAAACTATTTTTCCTCCTAAAAACCAAGTTATGTTACGTCCTTTTTACGAGAAAATCGTTTATTTTACGACGAACTAACGTTGCTTTTTAATTTCCTCGTAAGATACTCGTAAAGTAGACGTAAATTTACGAGGATTAAATTTCATCGTTATTTTTCTTCGCTATAGTTGTGTTTTCTTGTAGTGGTAACTTCAATCATCCGTAATCCCACGCCCTTTTATTTAAAAGAAAAAACACATATCATAAACGAATTGTTCATACTCCTTGAGAATCTAGTAAGAGCCTACAACCCTCAAAACCAGTAATCACATTGTCTCTCTCTATCATAAGTTCATAACTAACACATTCATCATCATCACAAAGGAACCATCTTTCATTGGTATCAATGTAAAGTAAAAAAAGAAGCAACCTGTGTTGGCAGAGATGGAAAAGGTAGCTGGCTCGCCTCGAGCTATAGGATTAGGCGCTATATTAACCTCTTTCACTTTTAATTCATACTCTGCATTCTCCTCTGCAATTCAAGAAGAAAAAAAAACGAAACTTTGAAACTATGAAACGATCAATTACAAGAGGCATGCATCACAAGAAGAAAGAGTAAAAAAGCTAAAAAGAAGAGACGGAGGAGTGTTAAATGTACCACAGTATTGGACATCAGTGGTGGCGGCTCGAACAATCGTTGAGAAGACGAGGAGAAGAGAGACAAAGAGAGGAGGTTACAGAGTCAAAGCTAATCTCAAAGAGAGAGGGACGTGAGAGACGCAAGACTCGTCACAGCTTCACCCTCCCAGACTTAAAGTGGGGAGTTCAGCGAAGTCTCAGGTGCATGAAGGTCCAATCTCACGGCGGTGCTGACAATCAGAATCGAAGATTGGAGACGGAACGGTGGAGATCAGAGGAAGGGTTCGAAGAGTATAGAAAGAAGATGAAGGAATCGACCAATACAAAAAGGGCACGTATGGGGTGCTCAGCGGTTCCAAAACTCCTTAGTTAGACACCGATTCTCTTGCCTTTTTCTTTTTTTCATTTCTTTTTTCGGTTTTTTTTTAAGAATCCCCTCTAAAAACGTCCATTGGAGGTGGTCTAAGCTTACCCTCCTTTGTTTTCTCTCTCTTTAGATTATAATTTATAAATAAAGTTAGGTCTCCTTTCTTTTCCTGTCATAGTTGTTATCTCTTTAATACATTTTAAGTTAAACTGTAGTCTGTAGATAATTATAAGGAAATATGCTGTCAATAAAACTAGGGGAAACTTTAGAAAAAGAAAAGTATTTTAATTATTTTATGAGAAATTGCATCTCATATCTCTATCGTATTATTTGATAAATCAGTTTTTTACGATTGCGCTCATGTTAATTCTCACAAAAGTCAATAATATGAGTATCCTTAATGAATACAAAATTAATCCAAGTGCAAGAAACAAATTCTTCAAAAGCCTCACCAAATATATAATAATACTAGGTGATTTTCCCGTGCTCATGCACAGATATAAATATTTCTTAAGTAAATATATTATAATAATTGATTGCTACTTACTTTTAATTTTAAATTAATTTATAATTTATATGCATCATTTATATTAATATTATTGTATTACTTTAATTATACATATGATTTTATATATGTTATATCTAATTGGTATTGTTGTTTTTCAGTAGATATAGTTATCATTTGGGTAAATTGGATTGCATCTATGAATTCAACTGTAATATTTTTTATTCTATATATTAAAATTTTGATTAATTTCTTATTTTCATTTAGGTGGTTGTTGTCTTAGATATGTAAATATATTTTATGAAGATTATATATAACTTAAGATATATTGTGCTTAGAATGAAATAAAAAATAAACTAAACTATCTGATTCCAAATTACTTAAATTAATATAACAAAATGATAATATTCTGAAGTCTCGTGCATATAAATAAATTTTACAAAAAAACTAAATTGTAACAGTTGGTTAATATTTTATTTTCATTTTAATATGTTTTGAGTTGTCCTATGATTTATATTTATAAAATAAATTACTATTCTTATAAAATTAAATATTTTTATCGTAGTTAAATCTATGATGTTAGATATAAGTTGAATTAGTCGAATCACTCATGTTGTGAGTATATTGAGTTACATATATTCTTTCAAATTCAAAATGAAGTATAATTATTTTTTACTCTAATTAAGTCAAATGTGCATGTATTTCGTAATATTTATCAAATTATATGTTAATGTTTTTTTTAAAAAATATTAGAAAATAAAGTGATGATCAATAGGAAGTTACATGCGTAATTAGCTGATACATTTTTGAAAGCTCATGAACAGGTATTAATATTTACAATAATTAAAATATTCAATAAATTCTAAATAATTTATGCCTTTGATTTATTGAATGGAAACTAAAATTTATTTTAAATAATCTTAAAAATTAGAATTCTGATTTTCTTTGGTATTTTGATTATGGTTCTATTAAGTTCCACAAACATAAAAAAAATAAAAGTTAAAAGCAAATTTAATATTAAGAAAAAAATATCTTTAATAATGATAAAATATAATATATGTATCTCATTAAATTATTTTGTAACTATTTGATCAAACCACGTTTATTTTAAAAATTTATTTTTAGTTTTTTTTAATATCTCTTAAAAATAAGCCGTAAAAAATTGTGATTTTATTTAAAAATAATATTATATAAGTGAAATATAATTTATCAATATTTTTTGTTGTACTCGAAAAATATTATAGTCAACTAAATATATGAAAAATAAATAAAGCATTACAATATTACTAATTATAAACTATTTTTAGATAATTAAACATATATCAGTTTATGTTACTTAATTATTTTATGTAAGCATCTAAGAAAATATATAGATATATAAAAATATTTTTATTACTTTGAAATATTTTGTATTGTTTAAAATTATATTTTAAAAGAAATAATATTTCTCTTTCTAATATCAATATTATATGTGTAAATAGTTTTTTAATGAAATCACATTATATAGAAATTTATAATTTTCATCTAGGAAAATATAGATATAAGGAAAGTATTTTATTACTTCAAAATTATATTTTATGTTATTTAAAAATATTTTTTAAATGTAATCTTACTATTTTGTGAACTTTCCTTTTTTATGAAATCATATTATATATACATATAGTTTCGTTTTTCAATTCCTTTTTTTAATTTATAAAAAGTTTCCCTTTTTATTATATGTGTATATTTTTCGAAATTTTTTTAAAAAGAAACTAAATAAAAAAATAAACAATAGTATTTAAAATGTAAATTAATTCAGTAAGGGTATCAGTGTAATCAACCATCGTGAGAGTTAACGTGAAAGCGACACATAAGAAACTGACTTCTCAAATAATATTATAGAGATAGTTCTTATATACAACGTAAAAAATAGATATATGTACATATATATATATATATATATACATATATTTGATAAAATAAATATTAATAGTTAGCTACTAATAATATTTAATGATATGACGTAGGACTGCGACTTCAGGTATTCAGGTTGGTTTCGGGTAAGACCTTTTCGGTTTTGGGAATATCGGTTATAGAGAAATTATATCCAAATAGTATTTGGTAGAATTTTGGTTTGGATTTGGGTCGGTTAATTCGAGTATATAATTTCAAACCCAAAAATATAATGTTTTTATCTATTTTTTATTTTGTAAAAAGAAAAATCAATTAAAATCATATATATATATATATATTAATAATATGCAGGTAATTACAATATTGAAGCAGCCTAGTGGTATGTTACATATTACTTCAGCTTTCCAACCCGGGGTACACGGATCTAAATCTAGTATTGGTCTCTAAATTTTAATTTTTTTTTGAAACAAGTTCTATGATCTGGTTATTTTTTTGGTGTGAAAATTTCATACCAATCGGTTTATATTGTCTTTTGTAAAAGTAAAATAATTTTGTCGATAGAAATAAATCAAAGAATGAATGAATTCATCTATACAAATCAATGGAAGTGATCTCTACAAAAACCTAGAAAAGCTTGCTTGCAAATTCATTAGCCTTAACCTGAGAGATTTTAGATTTCTTTGCGAGATCTCTCAGCTCAGACAAGCTTCTCCCTAACTTCAACGCAACTTTTGTCTCAAACACTTGTCCGTGCTCTCTCTTCTCTGTCGAGTTCAACGTCTCTTCTAACAGAGAGAAGAATCCCGCTGAGTTTCTATACATCTCAAACACCATTCCCACTTGACCACCATGCTCCAAAGTGTTGACAATCGCAGCCAAAGAAGCACAAGTCATCGCCACAACTCCAGCTAAACCAGAATCTTGACCGATAAAAACAGAGCTCACTGCAGAAACTCCGGTTAAAACCGGTCCAGAGATAGCCAAGAACCGGTTTAGCTTCAAGGCCACGTTACCTAATTTCTCATACTCTTCTGCGTCTCTAGTCTTAACCACGTGAGCTACTTCTCTCATCTCCGTCTCCAGCTCTTGACTCCACCCGTTCGCAAGACCGGTGTTAGGGTTTCTCTGTTTCTTTTCAGGCCACCAAGTCGCCGGTTTAAACTCTTCTGGAAACTTCTCGAGCATTGCTCCGATTAGAGGAAGAGGGTAAGCTTTGTCTAGAGCCAACACTCTCTGTATCGCTTCCTTCACATCTTCCTCGTAGATTGCCTCGTTTTCTCTCAGAATCATTTCGAGCTCTGTTCTCAGCTTCTTGAACAGCCTCGTGGCGTTTCTCTGTTCTTCAGCGAGCTGCGACGGTTGAATCTTGCTCATCAAGGCACTGATACTTGTGGCAGAAGCTAACAAAACCGTCGAAGCTATCTTCACGGCCGTTACAGAGTCTCCTCCGTGAACATTAACAGAGGCTATTCCAGCCATCAAAGCGGCTGTGAGAGTGATCATGTTGACGGAATTGAGCAACAAAGAGTTCCAATTGTTCCGCTGATCTCCGAGGTTCTTGTGCATCTCGATCCTATCCATAACTGCTTCAAGAACCGCATTGAGGCGTGCCCTTTGGATAGAATCAGAGTCTCTCCTCTGTTTCAACGGAAGAGGAAGGGTTTCCATGAACCCAACTGGTTCTTTAACCGACAAAGTCGGATTCTTTATCGGTATTTTCGGAACAGAGACGTTAAATTTCGGCAGTTTCGGGATGGAGACGGCAGCTTTAGGTCTCATGCATGAAGAGGAAGAAGACGAAAGAACTAATCTTGAAACGTGCAATGAAGCCATTGGTGTGTGTATACAAGAACTAAAACCGGTTCTTGATTCGTTTGTTTCTTGACCTTTTCTAATTGTGTTTTGTAACTCTGTTTGATGAGAAGACGATGATGGTAGCTCTAAATATATATAGTTTTTTTGCTGATAGGCAGAGCATACACTAAGAATAGAAAATTAAATGAATTGAATTGACCAAACAGAGAATTAAAATTGAATTTTGACCAAAGACCAATTATTCTCAGGCGTTGATAGCTTCTCCTGTGGCGGTTTTGGTCTAAACCGGAAGCCTCCCAATTTTACCCGCCATCATACTCGTAGAACGAGTCTTTAATACTACTATCAAACCGAGATCAATAGATTCTCGTGTGGCGGTTTTGATATAAACCGGAAGCCTCTCAATTTTACTCGTCATCTTCGTAGAACCAGTCTTTAATACTACTATTAAACCGAGATCAATAGATTCTCTTGTGGCGGTTTTGATCTAAACCGGATGCATCCCAATTTTACCCGACATCCTCCTCGTAGAACGAGTCCTTAATACTATTAAACCGAGATCAACCGGATCGGTTTGCTTGATTGTATCAGTTTGTCAGGATTGAACCGGTTCGGTTTTGTGTTATTGAAGTGTTGTAGATATTTTAACCAGGCACTATACACTCTATAGAGAGAATCAAAAGAGGAAGAATCCAAGAAATGGGATCTCCAGCGAAGAAGACGACTCTGCAACGATACTTGTCACAACTTCAGCAACATCCTCTTAGAACAAAGGTTCGATCTTTGGTTTCCTCTTATACTTCTTCTTCTTTGTGAATGATATGGTTGAGATGTAGTTTCATTTCTTTGAAATTAGGGTTTAGTCTGATCGATTGAGAGAATATTATGTTGTTTTCGATTGAAAGTTTGTGTCTTTGAACCAGACCCAGTTTCAGAATCCGGTTATCTTTGAGAATTCAATAGCTCGTTGACTTTTTCTCTAATGAATTTAGGTTTTGTCTTGAAGTGAGTTATGTAGTTGTTATATAAGTATGTGTTATGAGGTTGGTGCCAATGTGTCCGTACTTTGCAGGCGATTACTGCTGGAGTTTTGTCCGGTGTGAGTGATGTTGTTTCACAGAAACTCTCTGGGATACAGAAGATTCAGCTGAGAAGGGTTCTTCTCAAAATGGTAAAAAGCTTGAATCTTTCTCTCATCAATAACCCTATTTTCAAAACCAATCCTTTAGTTCTGTTGCCTTTCTCCAACAGATATTTGCAGGGGGGTTTCTCGGACCAGTAGGGCATTTCTTTCATACAACTCTAGATAAGATTTTTCAAGGGAAGAAAGACACAAAGACCGTCGCAAAGAAGGTAAATGTCCAATAATGTTTCAATGCTTTCGTTTATGCTAAATGTAAAACGTTTGGTTTTGGTAGGTAATCGTGGAACAACTGACATTGTCACCATTGAACCATTTGCTTTTCATGATCTATTATGGAGTAGTCATTGAAAGTAAGTTCCTTTTCTATCACTCCATTTGTAAAACCATCTTGTGGATGGTGTCAGAAAGTTAGAATGAAACAGGAACTCCTTGGAATCTTGTTAGAGACAGGATCAAGAAGACTTACCCAACAGTCCAGCTTACAGCATGGACCGTAAGTGATAGAAAGTGTTTTGTCTATTATCAATGTATTGGAAGTGTTACATATTTAATGTCTACTGATTTGATTTAATCACAGTTTTTCCCCATTGTGGGATGGGTAAACTACAAGTATGTGCCACTGCACTTCCGGGTCATATTGCACAGCCTCGTCGCATTCTTCTGGTAAGACAATGACTCATATTTGCCGCAGCCTCCACAAACCAAAACTTAAAGCTCAACATTCTTCTTGTTTTGTTTTTTTTTCAGGGGAATCTTCCTGACCCTGCGAGCAAGGTCGATGACACTAGCTTTGGCAAAGGCTAAGTGATCAGGGAAACACATCAAGCAAGAACTAGCTATGATCTTTGTTTTTTCTGTAAGTTAAAGCATGTCTAAAAAGTAAATTAAAAAGGGTGAAAACGAATAAGAATCTGTATTAAGATGATAACAATGGTTTTTAAGTTATTACAAACATTTCGTATTGTTCAAACACACATTCAGAAACATATAAATAAATGGTAATAAAAGAAGAGATCCTTGTTTTAAGTAGCTTTGGCGAATCCAACTCTTGTTTTCCCATAATCAAACACAGTATGGTATGGTCCCATGAAGATGTCACCCAAGATCCTGCATTTTTTTTAGCAGAAATTACAAAACAAAAATTAAAGAGTTTTAACATATTTGAGTTGTTTGGTTAGAATTTGGAAATGAGAAATTACCAAAGAGGTCCACGAGGTGGAGGTATATCCATGGCTGTGAAACCACTGGTGCACTGAGCCTGAACTCCATCACCAATCTTGAATATATACTGATCCAAGAAAAGATTGAAAGTGATGAGAAGTACTTTTTTTTTAATTAATAGAAATTTTATAAATCAATCCGAAAACCGGGAAATTAGGATCCCATTATAAACCGACTCGAACAAAACATCTTCAGAATGAGAAGTCTTACATCTTGCGGTGAGAGATCAAAGGGTTTCCCACCAATTGTGAATGTTACTATTGGCATTGAAGAAACCCTCTCACAGTCTACTGCTGATTGTTGGTTTGGGTTTGGTATATGGTCACAAAGCTACAAAAAAAATTCACAGAGTTTAGAGTTTTTTCACATGTTTTTGTCCAAAACAAGTCTTCAAGACTCACCTCAGCAGCATAAGCGAGTATGCGTTCTTGTGTTTGATTCTGAGACAATTCACTCTGCATCCACACAGATGCCATTTCACAAGCGCTGCACATGGCTTCGTTTAGAAGACCCGATACTCCATCTTCTACAACCGACTTAATCCCCATACTGCATACAGAACATGAATCAGTTTGAGTTTGCTAACTAATGTTCTAGAGACATCTCCCTTTTCTCATGGACTATGTATGTACTGACCTCACACTGTGTGTACCATCAAAACCGCAGAGTCCTATATGTGAGCATACCTTCCTCGGATCCACCTGAGAGACAAGGGAGTCCAACATGGTTTGTCCATATTGACCTATTACAGTTTTGCACTCTTGGCTTGCGATTCCTACTGCTCCAATGGCATGATTGATCATTGTGATGACAGTCTATTCATCACAGAAAAAATAACAAAAAACTATTCAGCATGTTTCATAGTGAACAATCTACAAAACCCTCTCAGCTCCTCTTACCGATGGACCGGTGAGAAGAGAAGTTCCGGAATCAGCAATGGCAGAACAACCTTTAGCACAATATCCTGAATGACATAGATGCACAGATTGCGTCAACTTACAGACAATCCATTTTTGAGACTGAAACTGTAACATCCTGGTTTGTGGTGTATAAGCATGGGAGGTTCATTAGCCGCGGGGTGTTATTGAAACATTTCAAGAAGCTTTGACTTACCGGTTGGTTTGTCAGCAATGTTGAGATCACCCATGTCGAATTGCCAGTAACCTTTACGTGTCACTGGAACATAAGTGTGCTCTCCTTTGAAGTGCTTAGGGTCAACTCCACCGAAAACAATCTGACCACCTTCTGGATCTTCCGGGTTACGGTTAAGCCAAAAGGAAAAAATAGGTTCCTTAACCAGACCTTTCTCTACCATGTTATACCTATTTATGATATAACATATTCACATCATATAATCATTCGTAATCAAATGAATAAAGAAAAGAAAATGTTTTTCATACCAAACTGGAGTTGAGTTTCCTACAGCGATCTCTTTGAAACCCAACCCAAGGATACCATCAAACTTGGCTAGCAAGAATGTAATACCAGGCTCACTAGTAGCCTCTATGAACTCCTGTGGTAATATAGAAGTAGCAATAAGATATGTAAGCAAAAACAAAACAAGTTTATTCTGAGATATGAAAGCTGTTGAGTAGGGTTTTTACCTGATCCTTGATAACAAGACCACCAACTTTAACATCATCATTGCTAAAGTAACCAGAAATAGCACCTGTCCCATAGCGGATTGACGCAGGCTTTCCTGTAAATGTAAAATAATTTTAGTGCCAAAAACTATATGTTATCAAATGAATATTATTGTTAAAAAGCTCAAGAATCAAGTAACCAACCGTTCCTTTTGTAAGTGGATGAGTCCCTAGCCTTGTACTTTGAATGAAAATAACAAGCAATCTGAAAAAAAGGTGTTATGTTTTCATACATTGAGATAAAGAAGACAATAGGATATAAAACATTTTAGTATGCATTCCTAAGAACAAGTAATTAGCGTACCGAGAAGTAGCAATTACTAGATGGTACCCAGAGATTGGAGCTTCCAGTATCAAAGATCGCTGTAAACTTTTGAGGTGGAGTACCAATGGTAATCTCACCATAGTATTGAGCATCCAAATAGTTTTTCAGTGGAACAATGTCTGAATTCGCATCGTTCAGGCAAAAATAATCTTTGGGAGACCAAGATCCTCGGTTTTTCAAGAATAGCTGAGAAGCTAGCCTGTTGGCCCTGTCTAGTTTCCTCTTTTTCAATCCAATTCTAAGCGTTCCATCGCCTTTTTGCTCAGATGATGAAGCCGCGGATATAAGGATTAAACATGAAAGCAAGAACGCTAGCAAGGACTGGAACCGAGTTCCCATTTTAACCTGTCATCAAATAACAATATTACATAAAACTTTAGTTGTTACTGTTTTAATAATGAAAGAAACACATGTGCAACAATAAAAGTCTAGTTCTTCTAAATCAGACCATTATAGGTCTTATTCAGACGATCTTGTACACCTTAGAAACGATATACTAATCCGAGTTTCTCAACAAAAGATCAAAGATTCAAGATTGGTTAATTACAGGACCAGAACACAGGCCCTTGGACTTCTAACATATTTACAAATTAAGGTAGAAACAGAAGATCTTAAAGATGTTAAAGGAGTTAATAAACTGAAACTGTTTTGTTCATCACTGCAGCATAATTGTTACCAATCACAGATGTAAAAAAAAATTGTTACTACATACCAAGAATCAAACAGATTTTCACTAAGTTTCTTATTTACCAACTTTAATATTGTTGATTAAGGTATCTCTCAAGTTTCAAGCCAATAAAAATGTAAAATTATTTTTGAGCTTTTTTACTTTTCAGTTTTCACAAACAGAAAGAAATTGATGAATAATCTGATAGTCCCTGAAATTTTTGGACAAAGATAAGAAATCTGGAAAACAGAGAAGAAGTGAAACAACACTCACCAAGAATGATAGTACCGATTCTGAAACCTTAAGAGGATGAAGAAGAAAACTCGAGTGCAAGAAGAATGGTGGATGGACTCTTTATATTTATAACGTAAATGAATTGAAAGAGAAACTAGAGAAACAAGAATGCAATATTTACTAGTATCAATCCATTGGGTATCAATTAATGGATACTTGTTGCTTCCAAATGTAAGGATATGAAGGAATTAATTAAAACTAAAATTAATTGTGTATTACATTTATAAGCAAGCGTCACGTTAATCAAACCATGTTTGGGTTGCGTGGGCCTATAGACAGATCAGCAAAATTTGCTTCTTTTAAACAAAGTGCATTTTCACTTTAGTATGTCCACTGTTGTAGTATCTTATTTTCCTTTTGATCCCAAATGTTGTCATAAATTTTGTAAAGTAAAAGCTTATAACATTTTGCATAAACTTTTGTAGAGCAATTATTGCACAATATATGGGATGCTTCAAGTAATTTAGTAATAAATCTAAGTAATTTCAAAATAAGAGATTAAAACTTAACAAATAATAATAAAAGAGTACAAATCATGATATGGAAACTCTTTTATTTCTCAAAATAAAAAGAGTAAGATATATTTAACAAGTAAATAATATTATAACCAAGAGCTCTTGGCCTAGTGGTATTGGAACTCCGGCTGGAGTGCCCGCCCTGGGTTCGAGTCGCCTTGGCCACCTTCCCGCCTATAACCGTGCGTGTCCGGATAGAAGGCCTCGTGGGGATTAGTCTGGGCTTACCGCCTGGGAACAAAAAAAAAAAAAAAAAAAAAAAAAAAAAAAAAATAATATTATTAATTAGAAACAAATTTCCTGATTTTTTTCATTTAAAGTACTTTACTCCCTCCATATCAGTTTAATTGGTGTTTAAGGATTTTAATTTTGTTTCAAAATAAGTGATTTTTTCACAATTCTAGGTGAAATTTAATGTCATTTGAAAATTTTAACTAATTATAAAATACTGCATCTTTTGAATTAGTTTTATTTAATGTTATTTTATGTAACCAAAGTCAATTACATAAAAGTTTGTATTTTCTTAATATTTGTGCAATTACAATACTTAAGAAACTTAAAACTAGAATGAAATTACTTTTAAAAAATTATTATTGTTGTTAACTATTTTTTTTATCAAAAAATAAAGATCGATGGTAATGCTGTTGTTAATAAGTTGTTAATTTACTACTTGGAATTTTGTCTGGGTGACTTTTTTTATAAATGCTGTTTATTTTTTATTGTTGTAAATAACTTGTTAATATTGGCTGTTTTAAGTTTGTCTAGCATTAGGTACGTTTCACGTTGATGAAACCATGAGTGTCTACAGCTAAGCATATCACTCTGTTACAGTAACGTCTACAAATCAATTTCTTCACTCTAATTATATTATACACCATTTATAGTTACTCCATACAACCAAGTTGCTTTGGTCTTGTGGTATAGGAGTTCCAGTTGGAGTGTCCGTCCCTCGGTTTGAGCCTTTGCCACTGCGGAATTTACATGTGGGCTGCAGCATCCGAGACCTGGAACCGTTACACGGTGAGCTACATGGTGACGCCCTGACAGCGTTCATGCTCCCTTCGATCTCTAGTCTGCACCACTTCGGTGGGGCCAGGATATTCGGTTAGCAAAAAAAAAATAGTTACTCCATACATCATAGAATGAAAATGATTAAAAAATATAAATAATGTGCACATACATATATCTAAGTCATAAGAACAATGTTAAAAGGTTAAACAGATTTCGTTTTTTTTTAAATTGAAAATAAATAGATGGGTTGTTTGATTGGTGTTTGCTGCAAATAGAAAATATAAGGTTGCTTTGATTTGTGGCACAAGCAAAACCGCCTTCACGTTGTTGACACTGCGTGGGACCCTATAAACGTAAATAACGTTTCGCTAAAGCTTCAATTTTCATATTTATCCATTTAACCCCTTTAGGTTTCATTAGGTTCATTCAGACCCTGAACAATGTACTGCCAAATCTTGGAACCAACTTAAGAAGTTCATCACCGCATTAGCTTAATAACTTGAGCTGGTAAACTACCAACCATCATGTCATTGGGTCCGATTCTGTTTGGGCCTTTGCTCACTCCTTAGTTACTTCAATAGTTTAATGTACTGAAAGCTTGCGTTACGCCTCAAGCTACAAGCCTCAACCATAGCACTTCGTTAGCCCACATAACTTTTTAAGAGATTGTTTTTCTAAAGGCAGTTTATATTCCAGGACAAAATTGTCTAACAAGCAACGAGAAAAATTTGCTATCAAGACTCTTATTGATAGTAAAAAAAGAAGAAGCTAAAAGGCCATAACTAGAATCCAAAATCGGCCGATAAACAAACCTAAAACATTTTTTATAAAAATGTTATTGCCTGTCACCGCTGCTCGTCGTAACATTATTATTACTACTGTTACTGCTCCCATTCTGGTGATTACTCGAACCGTTGATAATAGACGTGATGGCTGCGGCCAGAGCCGCTGCAAAGTTCGGATTGGCGGGCATAGCAGCATTGACGCTCTCGCCAGCGTTCAGCGACTGAGATGGTATATGCAAACCGGAGAACTTGGACTGTTGTTGGTTATAATACAAAGCCTGGCCCATCATCTGAGGCAAGCCCGATTGGTTCAACTCCGCGAAACCAGACCGTTGAGCGAATTGCATCAGTGGGTTGTTATTCGTCGGACCGTTAACGTCCGACGCTGATTCTGTGAGGTCTAGTGTAATGGTTGGGAATGGGGCCGAGGCTGAGATCGTGGCCATGCTTGAGGAACAAGTCAACATGGTTCGAGCGAAGAGGTTTGTTGGGTTCATTAAGCCGTCTTGGTTCGACATTGTGGAGCCTGAGAGGAGCATGCTTGCGGCTGCGGTTGTGGTTGAAGCCATGTACATAGCTGCCGGAGGTAATGGATGGTTATGGTTTCCTTCGTAGGTTGTTATGAGAATAGATCTGTCGTCTGCGCAACGTTGCACCTGTTGGATCATTAATCAGTTAAAAAATACGTCAATTTGTATTTGTGCATTTGACTGAACCCGAAAACATAGGTTTGAAATGTATAAATATGATCCAGTAGGGATGTATGCTGCCATGAGGGAGTATGAGATCATTAAAATTGGCCCTCTCATACTTGTGGTAAGCATTAAAATGAAAAGATGGGAAATGAATGGATAGAATAAACAGAAATATAATAAGATATAAAAAATGAAATAAATTTATTTCATTCATTTTCATCAAAATTTGAGAAAAATATTAGTATTTAAAAAATATTTTGTCTATTTTGGTGTAGAATTAATAAAATAAGCTTTTTATTCAATAAATTGATAATCCAGTTTCATCCGAGATTTCTAAAAGTGTACCCTTTTTTTAGAGCATGAGATCTTGAGCCAAAAATTGACTAAGCACCATAATAATAGGAGCAACATGTAATATTATTCATTTAAGACATCTATACTGGTTAAAATCATGGATTCAAAAATTTTAGTCTAATGGTTTACATTAATGTAGAAACCAAATGTTAAATAACGTACTTGCTTACGAACGGGACATCCAACGGCCATCGTGCAGCGGTAATAAGCTCGAGGGCACGGGTTCCCTTTTGCCATTTTCTGTCCGTATTTTCTCCATTGACATCCATCGCTTAACTGTAAATCACTATCACCGAGGTTAGCATGTTAGACCTTAAATACATTTGATAGGTCAGTCTTTAAAAGCTAGAGAGACTAAGCCTTTTGTTACCATGGGAGCTTCGGACCTTGCACGGACCGAAACACGGGCTTTACGCATGGTGGCTTCAGCGGCCGATTGATCGATAGCATTTCCATTGCCATTGCTGGAAGAGGCATTGTGTTTCGAAACTTTGCTAGGGTTTCCCCAGCCGTTCGATTCGTTCTCTGGGCTTTCTTCTATCTCAAGTACTCTTTTTGCGCGCTGACGTGAGCTAGAGTCCTCTAGAAGGGATTGGGGAGATCTTGACGTTATCCTCTCATCGGATGATACTTCAGCAGATGGTAGTCCCAAATCAATGAACTGTCTTGGAACCATCTCAGGAGCTTCATGTCGGTTAGTGTCCTTGTCTTTGCTCTCGATCGTAGCCTGATGAAAACAAGAGTTCAAAACCTTAACTAAAGTTGCGAGGAGCTTGACAATTGTTTCAAATGATGATTAAATTAAATATTAAGATGGATATTAAAAATAGTATTAGTTACCAGGTGATGATGATCTTCTTCTTGCCTCATGACAGCAACAAGTTGCATCTGCAAGGAGTTGAAGTTGTTGGTTGTTTGACTTAGCATTTCCTTTAGTCTTTGATTCTCTTCATTCGACTTCTTTAGCTCTTCTCGAAGTTGTGTATTCTTCATTTGTTGAACACCGCCATAATAATAGTTTAGACTAATTAAATATTTTCTATTGATTTTACCCGAAAAATATATTGAAAAGGGCAAATCTTTCTTGAAATACAGTGAACTAATATACAACAATGTCTACTATACAAATTATATATGAAAACAGATGCCAGTTAAAATTACAAATATAATTAAAAATCTTAAATCTTTACTATATATATTGATATATCGTTTTCATTGATTTTGACAATCTATTTTCGTTTCTGTTCATATTGGCTGAGAAGATATATATTCTAGTGCTCAAAATTAGGTCCCCGTAACTAAAATTGATTAGTTATCTTGAATTTTGGTTTCGTAGTAACTAATATAAAAAAACTAAAATCAGTTAATTTTTTATTTGGCAAAGAAAATGAGCCTACTAGTTTGATAAGTGTACCTCAATCTTTGTACGTTTCTCCTCCATATCAACAGACAATCCATCATCCACCAATGACTCGTCGCTTCCCGTATTCGCAGTGAGAAGATTAAGTCCAGTCTATTTACAAGAAATATAGTAAGATTAAGGCACAAACTTTCCATATATAACGAATTTATTGTTTAAAGTACTTTATAATATAATTGCTAAACACTGGAAAAAAACTTATAGGATGGTAAGGAAAATACTTACATTGATACCCATGGAACGATCATCATCATCGTCAACACGTGAATTTTCCCTTTTGACATGAAGCCTATGAGTTTCCTCGGTGATGACATTCTGATCATCTCTCTTCTCCGACCTGAAAAAGTCAACCTCATCCATTATTGGCCGATGGTGCTGCTCATCCGATGGTTGTGTCTGCTTCAAATTGTCACCTTGACCTCCAAGACTCACTGGAAAACGAAACATCTCTCTCGATATATATATAGATAATTCTAAGTTCTTGATAGACAACTTTGATTTTTTTTGTGTATGATCAGTAAGTACGGACGATGATCTTGCTTGATTTGTTATCTGAAACCCTAGTAAGTAAAGAGGATGTGTAAGCTGCCGGATAAGAAAAGGTAAGTATTTATCTTAGTGTGTGCGTGTGTGTGATTGTTCTGCACCATATCCAATCCTCCATATATAGAGAGGTGACGAAGAAGATATCGTAGAAGAAAGAGAAAAGAGATACTTTGTCGAGTATGTGGTTAGAGACGAGGATATGAGACCAAATGCTTCGGCTACAAATACGGTATTCACGGTCGACTCAGATATATATATATATATATATATATATATATTACATTTTAATCTTTCTTTCAGAATATTATTATTTAAGTATTTTTTGAGAAAATGCATAAGTTATTATTTAAGTATTGTTGTGTCTATATTTGTTTTACGTATTTATATATTATTAATTAGTAATTTAGATTTTAATTTGGATTCTCGTGGAATGATATTTGTGGAGACTTGTTTTCGTTCATTTTTGTTTTCGTCAGTATCGACGTCATTTGTCTACCATCTAGCATTGACTTATATCAATAACAGATCATCCCATCCAACGATTGAGTTTTATAACAGAGACGTGTTATTGCTGCTTTTTTGGGTCAAACCATTCAAAATGAGAAAAAACCTTAATGTTGCTTACCAGATGAGCTATGTTTTATGAAGGACGTTTTATTAGTTTTACTTGTTGCTGTTTTATGCTCTTCTTATATAAAAATTGCGTTCTTTAATCTTAACACTTCACCCAAAAAATGTGTTCTTTCTTCTAGTACGGAAGCTCCTTTATGCGTAAGAGTTTGCCCCAGTTCTATGATGCACTATCTTAAGTTAGGATTGACGAGTGTTGCGTGTTCTACATCTAAAATGAGATGGATCATAAAGTAATATTTTATATACATATATATATGGGTTCACTTTACTATCAATTGCTTTTAAATTAAATTATCGTAAGACTTAATATAGTAGCTTATCATAAGTAGAATAACACAAATAATATATTATTAATCCATGAGTTTTGTTATACTAAGTGAATGAAAAATCATTCTCTATAAAACATGTCAAAAATTCATATTGGATTTTATATTTATTAGAAAACTCAGTGTTATATATATTATTTTATATCATCTTATATGCATTTTAACTAATAAATCATCCTATTATTTTATTAATTTTTTTAAATAACGGTTAGTTATATTTGGATTACATTAGTATATATATTATATATAGATTAATCTGCTCTAAATAATATCACCTATATTAATTTTGTTCAAAGACTTTTTCCAAATAACTAAAACTCTGAATCATTGGTTGATCAAGTCAATGTGGAAGCTTCAGAGAAGAAATCTATTTTTAGGGAAGAAGTTTTTTTCAAGGAATTCTTATCATAGGTGAAATGTAGATTTTGCTATTTTTTGACTAAATTGGTAAATTTTCTTTAAAATGAATTTCCCTTCTCTCTCTTTTTTTATAAGAAAGACTTTTGACTTGTTCATGGATTTAATAAGTCAGAAAATAGAAATGAATCTCACCGATAGCAATTCAACCGGCGGTTTCCACGTGATTGAAAATATTAAAAGCTTTATTTACAATTAAAGCCTGTTAAATAAATCACATAAACTCAACACATGGACGAAAATGTTGAATTTCTTTTGTTTAAACTAAAAAGACTCGGTACACTGTATTACCTAAAAATGTGTATATCATATCTCTACAATCTTACATAGCTAATAATAGTTCAACTGTAATAAAACAAAGTAAATTTAACATCTTTGATTTAAATATTTTTTCTTTAACAAAAAATAATATTTTAAATATTACCACAGTTTTCCAAAAAGAAAACGAACAATAGTTCAAAAAAATATCATGTGGACTGAAAAAAGGTTTTAAGTTCTCTTAATCTTCTTAAAAATACTAGTATACAGCCCTGCCTACATACATCCTGCCTACATACATACGTATGTGTGCATGAAAGAGTAAAACCTTAGTATTTTTAATTTTACTAACAATTTCTTAATCGAAAGTAACATGAACACCAACACTTAAAAATTGCTAGGTGAGTGAAATTTAGATATGAAACTGGCAGAGGTTTAGATTTTAACAGATTGTTAATGTAGAAACTGAACTTTGACCAAAGTATTGTAAAAAATAATTCTAAAATTGCTGCTACAAATTTGGAAATGAAAATATATGTTAACAAAAATACTTCTACGTGTACAATCATTACATTACAGATTTCATTTATGAGTCATTTAATATGTCACGACTTTCAATGTATTCCATTTATTTCAAAATACTTAAAATTTTGATGGAGAACACATGAACTGAGAAATCTATTTTTACCTTAAAAAATAACATTAAAAATATAAATTAAAATTACTTTAGCCAATCATAAAAAAAATTATAAAGCATCATTGGTTACACAGTTTCCAATAAAATTAAAATTAACATAAAAATACAAAAACATCGTCTATTTTGAAACATCAAAAACTCTCCAAAATTTCATGTATTCTGAAACGGAAGGAGTATAGTATTAGGTTGCATATTGTATATAGTTTATTTGTTCCTCCACGCATAATTAATATCTGTTTCAGAATATCATGTAAACCAAAAATAGACAATGGTCGAGTTAAGTCAACGAGATAAAACTTATCAAAAAGTCAACGAGATAAATGAGATGGATAGGCTTGGGCGTTCGGATACCCATTGGCATTCGGATTTTCAGATTTACGCTTCTAGGTCTCATACAAAAATTTTATTAGTACGGGTCGTGTTCGGATAATAACACTTCGGGTTCGGTTCAAAATTGTATTGCATCATAAAACCCATAAAGTAATCATATATCGTACGGATTCGGGTTATATCGGTTCGGTTCGGATATAACCAAATTAAAAAACAAAATTTTTGAAGTAAAACATAAAGAAAAACATCTAAATTAAATAAAAATTAATCTATCACATATAAAATTGATAAAATAACAATAAAATGTTAAATCAAGCATGAAAACAAACATCATTTGTAAACAATATGTATTGCCTTATAGAGAGTAGACTTTTTATTTCAATGAGCAAATTATAAAATACTTGTTTATAACTAATTGTGTTCTTAAAGCATTTATTAAAATTTTAATATTTATTATTATATATAATATTACCACAAATATTGAATTTGATAATTGGAATACTTATATATATTTCAAAATATTTATATTGACTATTAATTTCGAATTTTTCGGGTTACCCGTTCGGGTTCGGTTAATTACACTTTGGGTGGGTGTAATATAATCTTCTGTACCAAATTTTTCACTCTAAATTTTAGAGAAATTCTCTAGAATATTTTTTTTTCACAAAAATAATTTTCAAGAACAAAATTATGGCAGTTTTTTTTCCTATTTTTACCATTAAACTCAGGGTGCGGAACACTAACAAAAAAATTGAGGCAAACTATGACAAAACATTACACATAACTTTTACCAAAAAAAAAAACATTACACATAATCAAAACGAATATGAAATACTAAAAACATAATATAACAAGGTATAATATAATCTTCTATACCAAATTGCCTATTTTCACTGTAAGTTTAGAGAAATTCTCTAGAATAATATTTTTTCACAAAAATAAGTTTCAAGAACAAAAATATGACAGTTTTTTTTTTCCTATTTTACCATTAAACTCAGGGTGCGGAACACTAACAAGAAATTGAGGCAAACTATGACAAAACATTACACAGAATCAAAACGAATATTAAATATTAAAAACATAATATAACAAGGTATAACAAATAAAAGTATCCAAATAAATTTCATTTTTTAAAACTTACATCTCAAAAACATTTCAAGCATAAAGTCAATATTGATATGAAAATAAATATATATTTACAAAATCCGAAATACAGATACTATACAAAAAAACATAACAAAGAAATAGCATAAATAAAAGTACATGAACTAAAAAATTAACATATCAAAAGATCTATATTACCAAAATAAAGTAGAACATAGTCCACTAAAATCATCTCAATAATGGAATTATGAAATTTAAACTCAGGGTGCGGAACACTAACAAGAAATTGAGGCAAACTATGACAAAACATTACACAGAATCAAAACGAATATTAAATATTAAAAACATAATATAACAAGGTATAACAAATAAAAGTATCCAAATAAATTTCATTTTTTAAAACTTACATCTCAAAAACATTTCAAGCATAAAGTCAATATTGATATGAAAATAAATATATATTTACAAAATCCGAAATACAGATACAATACAAAAAAATGTAACAAAGAAATAGCATAAATAAAAGTACATGAACTAAAAAATTAACATATCAAAAGATCTATATTACCAAAATAAATTAGAACATAGTCCACTAAAATCATCTCAATAATGGAATTATGAAATTTAGTTAATAGTAATGGATTGAGGTTGAATATTTCAACATTAAATTTTTTTAACCAAAATTAATATAAAAACAAACAATCACGAAAATAATGATTCACACATAATATATAACCAAATCATTCACAGAAAAAAAACTAATGTTAAACAAAATTAATAAATTTTTGTTGAGAATCGTGGACGAATCCCTAATCACAAATAAAATAAAGGGTAGAACGTAAGAAAATCATTAAATTACCCAAGTGTCTCTTAGCTATTTATTTAAGCAGTTTTCATGGTTTATGGATTTGCAAATAGACTAATGGAACCCTAGACTTTTGTTCTCTAGGTCATCTTTAGTGGCAAAAATATTAAAAATAAGAGAGATAGAAGAGATGTTTTTAATGGAAAATTCTATTAGCTTTCTTTCTCCAAAAAACTATGTTAGAGTTTTAATTCAAGTGACGCATGTCTTTCAGATAGTTATAATAGTTGAATTTATTAGCAAAATTACAATAAGTTGATTAGAAAGAAAATTTGGGGAAAGGCGTAAACTCAGCGATTTTGGATTTGAGTCCAGCCATAAACTAAATTGTCGTTTGCTAGTCTATACTCAGATGGAGTCATGCTTTAGGCCCTTATTAAAAACTTGAGATCGGACTAGTCATCAGTATTATCTCCATTCCATTGGGGGATTATTTGAGTTTGAGTCCAAATAACTTTATGTTAAACAAAAAAATTACAACAACTTAAAAATATTATTCTTGAGAAACATTTTTTTGATGTCAAAAGGTTATTCTATTACTCAAACTTGAGGTGGTCTGGCTAACCAGACCAGAATATAACAACCAATAAAATGTAACTCCCTATGGATAGATCTACCAGTCTTAACTAAAAAATTTGAAATCTGATTGCGCGCTTGTGGAACATGAATGATGTTGAAATCCGAGAAGCATATCTGCAGCGTATCTATCATTTCCAATTCTGTCGCAAAACTTGGCCAGACATGAAGTTCCTTTATCATTGCTATCAGCTCTTTACAGTCATTCCCGAAGCTCTGGCATGTTGAATGTTGAAGCATGTTCTCCATTGCCCACCGCAGCGCTTCTACTTCCGAATGCAAGGCTGATTCGCGTCGAGTGAAATTTCTTGTCCCCATCAGTTGAATGTTTCCTTCACTGTCCATCCAGACCCATCCACATCCACTAAATTGAGCAGAGGCTGTACAAGATCCATCTAACAAGCAAATATTACCCAATCTTATGACTTGAGGTTCCTCAATATTGTTATCTTGTACCACTGGTTGTACCACTTCGTTCGCATCAAACCAGGCTTGACATTCACTTTCTGCATGTCGTACTAGCTCCAAAGGATCTCCGTCGATCCCCCTGAAAAGTTTGTCATTCCTAGTCTTCCAAATGTACCAAATTAGCTAGGGATAAGGATCTCTGTCTGTTCTGGTTCGATAATACTGTTTTCCCTCCAGAATAGGTAATCCATATTTGTGTAGACGCTTGGTAGTGGAAATATATCTGGGCTCGTTGGAGTCGATGATAAGGAAAAAACTTGTAGAGCAGGTGGGCACTCAAATATTGTATGGGTTACAGATTCTTCTAGTTCTCCACATCTCGAACAGTAGTTATCACATCTCATATTGCGTCTTGCTAAGTTTCTCGTTACTGCCACATGACCAGTTAATAATTGCCATATAAGATGACATATCTTCTTTGGCGCCTTTAACTTCCAAGCAAATGCTTGAAGCTTAGTGATACTCGGCTCCAAGACTTCCTTCTCCTCCTCTGTCTTTAATAAATTCTGAGCCACCCAATATCCAGACTTAACCGTGTATTGGCTATTCCTTGTGTAGTTCCAACATAATGACGATGAGTTGAGCTTATGGCCAAACTCCTTATAAGTGGTATGTCATCAATGTTGACATAGTTCTCCAATAGATCAACATCCCAATCCCTCGATCCCTGATTAATGAGGTCGCTAACTCTCATATTAGGATGCATTACTGGCGCAACAAGGATAGCTGGTCTCGCATGGGTCGTTGGAATCCACAGATCCTCCCATACCTTGACTTCATAACCTGAATGTATCTTCTGTCTGATTCCCAGTAATAACAACTTCCCTGCAGCAGAAATGTTAGTCCACACATACGATGGGCTGCTAGCAGAGTTTACTCTGAGTGGTGAACTCAATCTATAGTATCTTCCCCTCAAAACCCGGGCAACCAAAGATTCAGGGAATTGAACTAGCCTCCATAATTGTTTTGACAATAGTGCCAAATTGAATTCATGGATCATACGAAAACCAATGCCGCCCTCCTCTCTTGGTAAACAAACTTTTTCCCATTTCGCCCAGTGTATTCCTCTTTTTGGTGGATTTGAACTCCACCAGAATTGAGCAATGGCACTTGCTAGGTTTTCACATATCTCCAAATGGAGCAGGAAAGTAGACATAACGTAAGTCGGAAGAGCTAGCAGAATGGATTTAATCAACACTTCCTTTCCTCCTTTTGAGAGCCATCTACCTGTCCAGCCATTCACTCTATGCATCAACTTATCCTTTAGAAATGCAAAAGGTTTACAATTGGAGCCACTTATGTCTTCCGGGATACCTAGGTAAGTTCCCATTCCTCCTTCGTTTTGTATTCCCAGTGCATCTTTGATCTCTTGTCTAATAGTTGCATTAATTCTCTTACCAAAGAGTAAGGATGATTTGTCAAAGTTGATACATTGGCCAGATGCTTTACCATACTTCCTGACTACTTTCATTACTTCTTCACATTCACGGGGATCCGCCTTACAGAAGAAAAGGCTATCATCAGCAAATAGAAGGTGGGATACCGAAGGACACGCGCGTGTGACGCGCATCCTCGTTATCTTCCCTTGGCTCTCTACATGATTGAGAAGGCTAGCGAGCGCTTACGTGCATAGAATAAAAATGAAAGGAGACAAAGGATCTCATTGGCGTAGGCCTCTACCAGGAACAATATTTCCTCTTGGCTGTCCATTCATGAGTACCTTATATTTCACCGACGTAATGCATCGCATTGTCCAGGTGATCCATGTTTCCGAAAAACCCATCTTACGCAAGACAGCTTCAATAAATGACCATTCCATCCTGTCATATGCTTTGCTCATGTCTGTCTTAATGGCCATCCTTTTATTGCTTCAACTTGGTTTAATTCTCAGAGCTTGGAACATTTCTTGAGCAATCATAATATTGTCTGAAATCTGTCTTCCAGCAACAAAAGCTGACTGGGTCTCCGATATCAAGCGTGGTAGCACTTTCTTCAATATTTGGCATAAGACCTTAGAGATTATCTTGCAGCTTAAGTTACACAAGCTAATGGGTATAAATTGAGTCATTTCATTAGGCTTTGTTGTCTTTGGGATGAGACATATATTCGTATTATTCAGTCCATTCGCCACCGTTCCCTCAAAAAGGAATTTACTAACCATAAGAGTTAAATCCTCCTTTACAATATCCCAAAATTTCTGATAGAAAAGTGCAGGCCTTTTCTGGATGCATAGCAAAAAGCGCTAATTTGACCTCCCATTCAGTGACTGGAGCTGTAAGGTTGTCATTCATTGCCCAATTGATCGTCGTAAGGACTTGAGCCAGTGCCTCTTCAATGTCCTCTGGGTTAGATGATTCAAAGATCTGCCTAAAATTGCTAGTAGCAATGACTACTAATCCATCTTCATCCTCAACTATATTTCCATTTGCACCAGGAGCTGCGTGATTTTATTCCTTGCTCTTCTTTGCTTTGTTAAGGCATGAAATTTTTTTGTATTTCTGTCTCCTTCTCTCAGCCAAAACACTCTACTCTGCTGTTTCCAGAACATTTCTTTTGCTTTAAGAGCATCAGAGAGATCCTTCAACGCTGCTGCAATTTTCTCAGTTGTAGCATTATCCTCTGCGTACAGACCCTCCACTTTTTCTTTAAGCTCCTCCACTAATTTCGCCGAGTTAACATTATGTTGTTTCCTCCATTCGCTCAAAGATTTTCAGCAGCTAGAAATATGTTCCATAATAGTTGCATTGGGATGGAGATCAATAGATTTCCATCCCCCAAGAATGACTTGCCGTAGCTCCTAATTATCCAGGCATCTTTTATCAAACTTGAACTTTTTTTATCGCCTCACTGGCTTTATGCAAGAATCGGACGATAATCTGATCCCCATAACCTCATATACTTCACAGTCGAGTGGGGAAACTTCTCATGCCAATCCGCATTTCCTACTGCTCTGTCTAAGCGACATCGAACAGTTGTTCTTCCTGCTCTCTTTCCTACCCATGAGAGCATGTTTCACGTGAAAGGAAACTCTAGCATCCCACAATCATTAAGCATCTGCTTAAAGGGCAGGAATGAACTATCAGGACGTTGTCTCCCCCCTTCTTTCTCATTGTGACACGTAATTTCATTAAAATCTCTTATCAGGAACCAAGGTCCAGTTCTTGTTGTTGAGAAACGCGTAAGACGTTCCCAAACTTGATCTCGTCTTTCTAGTACAGGATCCCCATAAACAAACGTCATATAGACTTTTATTCCATCAATGACTGCCTCAATGTCAATCATACGGTTATTTGAAAATAAAACATTAACTTGAAATTCATCCATAAAAAATAAAGTTAAACCTCCGCTGAGTCCAAGTAGCTCAACAGTAAAAAAATGATCAAATTATAAGTCGGCCTGAATGTTTTGCAACAACAGCCTTCTGTTCTTCGTCTCAGAAAGGAACACAAGTCCTGGGTGATGCTTCTGACACATCTCCGTAAGGCGTCGAACTGTGAGGTCGTTACCTATCCCTCGACAGTTCCAACTGATTGTCTTCATGGATGATGTTTCGATGGGTATTTAGGACCCATCAAACCAACACCTTTTGACGAACCATCTCCCTTAGTTGAAATTTCTCTCGATTTCCTTGATGACTCATGATGACTAGGCCAGCTATGTCTGTTACTGCGAGCAGACGGAGAACCTCGACAGAGGAACCAAATTTTCTTGCTTTGAATGCTTAAAGGGACACACATTTTGGTATCATTCTTCTTACTCTTAGACCTTCCGTAAGAAGTGTCACCAGGATGACGTGATGATTCAAAAATGTTAGAGGAAACATGCCCAGCTTCTATCTCCATAAATCAATGCCCAACAAATCATCATTCTGAACCTCACCTTCCATCATCTCATCATCATGTTTATCAGCTATCTACATATCAGACAAAGCTCCAATGACAAGTGCATCCTCATTTAAATATGACGTTTTGGGTGATAGTGAAAGTGATTGAGCTATCTCTTTAGCTCGAAAGGTAACGTTCGCAGTCAACGCCACCGTGCGCGACGGAGTAACGATCGTTCTAGCTAGCCTCTTTTCTTGTCGCTCTACAACCAGGTCATCATTTCCTTTTGATTCCTGGTGTCCACCAATCTCGCGAGGACCTTCTGTTGATAACTTCCCACTCTGAGTAATGCCACTGCTGTTTAAAGCATTGGTCAGATTATCATTCTCCATCTTCCTTGGCTTTTCAGTCCTCTGCCTTTTGCGCCAAGTAAGCTCTTGCTTGCGGACGTAAGGTCTTGTTCGATACTTAGAGTTACTGTATTGATTGTTACCTGGTCTCCTATCTCGTGTTCGGATAACTCTATCAGAGTGATAATTGGCCTTTTCGCCAGCTAGAGAATGATAGGCCCCATCTCCAGATCGTGAGTGATAAGTCTCAATTTCTTTGTGATACTTCTTTGCACCATCCCGCGAGTTGTATCTCTTGTGGTTATCATCATAACGAGATCTCATCGCATATGACGATTGAGAATGAGATACAAAGTTCGTTTGACCCCTCAGCAGTGGCTGGGTGTTTGTCTGCTCTTGAGGTAGCTGTACCCGATCAAAAATACCAGCTCTTTCAGTATGGTGTCGAGTAGTAGGATCATTAGCCGTCGAAGGACAGTAACCTTTTTTCGTGAGTAAGATATCCACATGTCGTACAGTGCTTAAAAAGCATGTCATACTTGATCTGAATTGTTACATCACCTTCAGGAGCCTCAAGTTTCTTGCTAAACTTAAGAGGCAAGCGAGAATCAATATCAATGAGCATCTGTCCCTCTGACAGCTCGATTGTATCAATATGGCCTAGTCTTTCACCTATCTTCCTCAGGTTTTTAAGTATCCAATAATGAAGAGGAATACCAGACAGCTGAACCCAGAAAGGGATGATCCAGGGGTAATCATCGTATACTATGGGCTCCCATCGAACCAGCACAAACATACAGTAATTGTAGTGGAATGGTCCCTTACTCAAAACCGATTTTAAATCCTCTTCGGAGGTGAAGTTGAACAGGAATCTGCCATTGCCTACGTCATTTGCTGTGATGAGATCCTGCATACCCCATTGTGTGGGCATCGTTTGAATCAGCTTCTCAACATTTTGTTTCTTGGGATTAAGTATTTTGCCGATGAGAGACATAAGGAATTTTTTAATGACATGATCATCTTCCTCTGCGGTTAACTGAATTGGCTCGTCATCATCATACTGAATTCCTTTTCCTTTTAAATCAGCCATATGGGCCGATCCATGCTGAGACAATTGCCTCATTACCAGAGATTGGTTATTCACTCTGTTTCTAGTATGGAGAACAGAGCAAAAGCGAGAGATCGTGTCAACAACGGTCGACAATCATCAGAGAAAACGTTAAGTAACCACCAAACACAGATCGTGTCAACGTTTGAGGCCATCTTGATTGGGGAGTAATTGAGTTTCCAATGAAAATCTCAATACCGCAGATCGGCTTCGATGTCGTGAGAGATACACCAGAGAAGAACGAAAGAGATAATGATCACCGGAGCACCAGCAATGAGGATGTCGTATAGCCAGGTAATCCACACGCCAATGAACGTGTCGATCAGAAAAAGATCAAACCTTCAACGAAAGATTTTGATATGTAGAATCGTCATTTGAGTCACCATGGAAGCCCTAGCCGCTCAATATCAATGCATTTCCAATTATAATTTTGTTTTCTTTTTATTGTTGATAAATTTTTATAGTATACCATTAAAAATTCCCTTGAGTTCAAATATAAATTTTTATCATTATATATGGTTAAATGAATATAGGAGCGTCTGAACCTTAGACACATTCAGCCTATATTCTTTGTTCATTTCAAAATTTAAATTTAAGTATATGCACTATATTTTAAGAGCATATATATTAATCTTTAGTTGTCTAACTCTCATTAGCTGGGTGTTTAAACGCTGATGCTTGTATAAACCTGTTTTCTGGCAGATTATATAAAATCGCAACAGTCATATGATAGGAGGCTTCTTAACAATTATGTGTGTGCCAGCCAAAAAAAACTCATGCGTGTCTACCGACGTTCGAGCTTGTCAAAGTGAGAAGACATTTATTTAGTCATTGTATTTTGTGATAGGTAGAGCATATGAATTTATAAAATATCTTGCAGTTATTGTATTTTGTATGTGTACGTGGATATATGTGTATAAAATACTAAAATAGTTAATACACTACTAAAATACCAACGTTTGTTAGAAAATGAGAAGTTAGTACAAATCATGATATCATTTAACCCGATAAAAAGGTTTAATCATGTCCTCTTGTTATCAACTTATCATATATCCATTTATTATCTTTACTATATAAAATGAACTATTTTCAAGCCTTCTTAGACTGTCTACATAGGATGAAA
Organism: Brassica oleracea var. oleracea; assembly: GCF_000695525.1. Lineage (NCBI taxonomy): Eukaryota > Viridiplantae > Streptophyta > Magnoliopsida > Brassicales > Brassicaceae > Brassica > Brassica oleracea. Next base: position 23,845,913 of record NC_027756.1, read on the forward strand.
TATTTCTAGCTAATCATTTGTCCTTGTCATCAAGGATTCTTGGGCCATGAATCTGTGTTTTCATTTGGGTTGTGTTTACATTTATTAAACTACTCGAGTCCAACTCATCTCGCCATTTCTGAAACGTGACTCTTCCCAGACTATTCCTCTTCGTCATTACTGATCAATTTCTCAGCACCAAACACTTCGCCGTTACAGTTATCCCTCTTCATTAGTATATTATGCTCTTTAATATTGCTTTAATGGTTTCGTTCCACCTTCCCCTTTCTTTCCTTCTATATAAAGGGCTCCATCTCATTTTCAACCTAATTGAAACTCTGCAGAAACAACTACATTTACCGGCATGAAATCCACTGGATACTCTCCCTCTCCACCGGCAAGTCTTCCGTCACTGTTTCTCTCTCTAATTGAAAATGACGGGCTCAAAGAAGGACGAGGAGGACCATCTTAAAAGAAGGAGGAGATGAAGAATCTACTCCTCCGTGATGATGACAGCCCGAGAAGTAGAAAAAAAATTTTCGATCCAACTTCTTTTGGTATGATTTCTACTGTTTCATATGATCAAATTTCAGTTAAGTTTCAAATTTTGTGTTAGATTGTGGTGACAAAATATGATTTCGGATTTTGAACATATCCTCCAAAATAAATTAAGAGGCTACACGATGGGTTATAAAGTTTTTGATTTTAGCATTGGCCATTTTAATTATGTCGTCATAGCTTACAAGTTCTAACCATTTTTTTTCTTCTCAGTTTTCAAGATCATTGACTTGGATGGATATGGACCTCCACTTAGCAAGTTGAGTGATGAAGAGCTTACCTACTTACAAAAACATTTTTCTCAAGCTTTACCATTTCATTTCATCCTTGGTAATTTTCTTTACCTATTTTTTACCCAACTTCCTCGCCACTTTGTGTGTCTTCTCTATAGTTAAGCTTCAGAGAGAGTTGTGCATAATCATCTTGAAGAATTCATGAGAGAGTGAGGTAACTTGCTCAAACGAGTTCTTTTCACAAAAATAAATCAGTTCATGAGTAGGTTTATAGAATGGGAAGAGATAAGATCATGAAATGGTTCTAATGGTTTATACAAATTGCAACAGAGATTCAACAATACCATTTGTGTTATAAGAAAATTGTCTTTTCTTTGCTTCGAAGCTCATGCAACACAACTGAAGTGGTGAAGATGAGCACCAACACTACTAAAACTTTATATCTATTATTAATATTTAAATAAGTCACTCTTTTGTTTAGCTTATTATGATATTTATATTTTATCTTATAAATAATATTAGATTCATATAATATACTAGCTAATTTTCTATTTATAAAGTAACCACACTACAACGATTACTTTAAACAATATTATGTTATTTTAATTAGACATGTGCTTTGCATATAAAGTATCTGGTCGGTTTGGTTATTATTAAGGTATGTTAGATTATATATATTTTTCTTAATTCAACCATAACCATAATATTATTATTTTTATAAATTTGATTATTTTTGTTAATGCATTTAGTTTAGTTATTTTGTCTTAGATTTGTAAATTTGATAGAATTATATATGATTTGATATATTTTGTATTGAGAATTGAATATAAAAATTAAAGTATTGATCAATTTAAAATTTATAATCTCATGCTTATATATAAATTTTCAAAAGAATTAAATCATAACAATTTAATTAAAAGTTCACTTTCATTTATCAATGTATCTTGAGTCATTCCGTAATTTATATATATAAAGTAAAAAAAATATTATTAAGTTAATTTTTTATTTTTTATAAGAATGTAGATTGATTCGATTAGTCATTTTCAGATATATTGAATTACATATCTCTCTAAACGGAATTAAAATATTTCTGATAATAACAGTATCTTCCCACGAATTAGTGAATTAGGGAGGATTTGAGAGAATAAGAAAAAAATCTTCATAAATTAGAACTCATGGTAAAATTGAAATTCATAATTTTACTGATCTTTTTAGTTGATATATTTTGGTAAAAAAACATATAAGAAAAATGTATGTTTTTTTGAAAATTAATATGCAAAATAAATAAGTGTATCCCAAAAATACTTACATAATTAGAAAAAATCAAATAGTTATTATTTTAGTTTACAAAATAAATATTTTAATAGACGTGTTTAAGTATAAGATAATAAGTTGCTATATTTTCAAAAGAAAGTTATAAATTCATTAAGTTTTAGATAGTTTTAGAAGTAATTAACAATAAACCAAATAATTAACCCAAAAATACTATGTTAATTATTTTGCTTCTGCAAAGCACACATCTCACAACATAAAGTTGTCTTCGCCACAAACTAATCAAAAATTATGAAAATTAAAGCATATAAGTTTTCAACCTTAAACAATATCTTCTAACTACTTTCATTAATATTAGGGAAATTAATCTATGTATATATTGTATATGTGTAAGTAGTTGTGGGGTCCATTATTTTGTGGAGAACCCCTCCAAAATCTCTTAAGGAACCTGATTTTACTTCAACAAGAAGATGGAGAATGGTTCATACAAATTTGTAAAGATAAAACCAGAAATAAAAACAATGGAACCAAAGTCTACGCCACCACAAATCCACAATTTGATTTAACAAAGCCAATTTTTTCGGCATAATTTCTTTCACTAGCCTATGTTCTTTATATGTTGACATCATGTATTGAAATTATTCTTTGCTTAACAAAAATTCTATAATAATTCTTACTTTTATGCTATACCAAGTATAACCACTAACCATCTCTGATCAATTATATAATTTATTTCTCACTCAACCCTATTCAAAATGAGCAATACTAAGTTTACTCTACCATTATGTGCAGATTGGTACTTATATACATGAATTTAGCGTTACAAATAAAATTTACGCCCATATGAAATCATCAACAAAACATTAACAAAATGGAACCCAAAATCTTATTGTACTTTTTCATGTACAAAGTTTGTAGGTTCTTTTGATACAAAATGATGAAACTATCAATAACACATATTCATATTTATCTAAACAGAAAAAAATATAAATACGTAGCGCGAACACGAAACTAGTATTAATAATTTGCTAAGAACATAGAGGCCGTAACACATGCGCCCCCAATTCTTCTCTCCTAGCCCTACCTTCTTCGCAATCCAATTCCCATGTTTTGTTTGCCTCTCCGGCGCCGTTTGGTGCTGTGAGAGGACTCGTCTCGACCCCATCACATCCAATCTTTTCACCGGTGTGGGTGTATGTAGTGAAGTGTTTCCGTTCTGGCCGTCGTTTGCGCAAACGACGATTTTCCTTTATGAGTTGAGAAGATTTTGCGTTCTTTTAGCGATTGAACCACCACTTGTGGCTCCTCATCGCCGCTATGGAAGTCGTCTCTCCTGACTCCGGTCGCACCCTGACTGTGTGGATCCCAACATCGCTTTTGGCCATCTCCTTCAAAAACTTTTGGGTATGCAATGCCTGAGCTTGAGTTCTCAGGAACTCAAACCTGGATGTGATGATGATTTCATTGTCTTTCCACTGGATCAATATTAGGCGGTCTTGTTATTGAGTGATGCATTAATTTAGTTCCTCGTCCCTTTTTTGTTGTTTATATGGTGTCGCTTGTTAGTATGGATTTGATTTCCAGGTTGCATTTAGTCGGCGAATGGAGGTTTTTTGTATTCTTGGATCTTTGAGTCACACTTTGCGGTTGGAGGAGGTAGTAAGACTCGGGAGGTGGTGATGCTGCCCCTTTCTCTTTTCCGACTTAGAGGATGAGTGCGATTGAGTTAGTTGAGCGCTGTTAAACACATGTTGTGTGTTGTCCCATCTTTTGTTGGAACTTGAGTTCAGTTCATTTTCCTAGCTCGGACCTTGAGGGCAAGGATAATCCTTGAGCGGGTTTAATTATGCTCCGAGGAAAAGCAATTTGTTTAGGCAACCGTTTGAATCAGATTCTTGCTAGCGTTGTGTTCTGGTTTGTCGGGTCTCTCCGTTTTTGCTTGTCTCGGCCAATCTATCATCCGATTATTCAAGATTTTATTGTTATTTGTTGTAAGAGATACAAATCTAAGCAAACGAAAGACAGACTCTACCTGCGTTGACTAGTGACCAACTTAGTGTATGTGGATGGTTGAGAAGTTCGAACATTTATTTTGTAGCAGTTAAATTTTTAAGATAAGGCGATAAGATCAAGGAACAGACGACATCACCAAGGACATATTCATAATCATTCTACAGCTTACCTAGCTCGTATGATTAACAAAAAGATAACAAATTGTATCATTTCACTCCAACATGAACCGGAATCACCTCTGTCCCATAGGGAAAAATAGACATTTAAATCCCTAACTATTTGAAATCAGCAAGTTTAATACCAAAGTATTGCTTGCTCGATTTTATTTCCCAACTAATAGTTTTGACTCAGTAAATTAGTGACTAAAAAAGTTAGCTGTTAAATTATAACGACTCTCGTTAGTTTTATATCAATATCATCGCCACTGAACATGAAAAATTCGAAATCCCCAAACTCAAACTTTAACTTTGAGTGGAGACGATTTCCGGTGACGGAAAAGATAATTTTTGGTGATCTCCGTTTCCATGATTAGGCCTGATCTGCTCTCTTATCATCGGAAATCGAATTTCTCATCGCCGGAAATCGTCTTCACTTAAAGTTAGGGTCTAAATTTAGAGATTTTGAGTTTTCCATGTTTAATGGCGAGAGTTGTTTATGACTTAACGGCTGAATTTTTAGTTACTAATTTGTCAAGTCAACTATAGAGAATAAAATTGTGCAAGTAATAATTCGGTATTAAACTTGTTGATTTAAAATAGTTAATTTTTTTAGTCACCAATTTGCCAAGTCAACTATGAAGAATAAAATCGTGCAAGTAATAATTTGGTATTAAACTTGCTGAATTCAAATAATTGAGAATTTAAATGTTCATTTTCTCGTATCCCATATTAGGTTTTTATTTTGATCTCCCTTTGTTTTGTAATGAAAAAGTCTTTTTTGATATTCATGTTTTGGATATTCTCAACTCTTGTAACTGAAATATAGTTGACAAAAAACTCCAAAAAAAAAACAAACAAAAAACAATTTTTTCAAGTGAATTTTTTTGGTTTAGTGTTGATTAAAATAATCTATTAATTTTCTATAAATAAGTTTATAAAAAGGGTACCACAAAAAGACCGTTTGTCATTGTTTCCAATGTACACAATAAACAAAAAGAACAGATATACTTGTTTGTTGTAAAACTATTTTCGTAGTTATTTTATATTTTTTTCTCACTAATAGCATAATAATTCGAATGATTGCAAAAATGATTTCTTCAAAAGAAAAATTCTCTAAAATTTTGCAATTTTATTATATAAAATTAAAAGGTGATATAAAAATATTAAAGGTAGCAAGAAGGCCCACTTCTTACAAATAGCCCGTTAAAATACTAACGATCACCAAACCCAATAATAAAGCACCATTTTGCAACGGTAAGATTCAAATAATGGAGCCATGATCAAACCATCTTCTTTGCTCAACTCCACCAAGACCTTCAACTCTCTCATCAACCATCTCTCATCTCATGGAGCCCACCACCAAGTCCTCTCCACATTCTCCTCCATGCTCGCCAACCGCTTCCTCCCCGACGCTTTCACTTTCCCTAGTCTCCTCAGAGCCTGCGCTTCCCTTCGTTTCCTTTCCTTCGGTCTCTCGCTTCACCAGCAGGTTCTCGTCAATGGGTTATCTTCAGATTCCTACACATCTTCTTCACTCGTCAATCTCTACGCAAAGTTTGGAGCTTTGGATCATGCTCGGAAAGTGTTCGACGAAATGCGTGAGAGAGATGTGGTGCACTGGACTGCGATTATCGGGTGTTACTCACGCGCCGGGTTCGTTGGAGAAGCCTTCTCTTTGGTTAACGAGATGAGATTTGAAGGGATTAAACCGGGTCCGGTTACGTTGCTGGAGATGCTGAGTGGTGTAAAGGAGATTACGGAGTTAAAGTGTTTACACGCGTTTGCTTTGGTTCATGGGTTTGGTTGTGATGTAACTGTGACGAACTCTGTCTTGAATCTGTACTGTAAGTGCGATTGTGTCGTAGATGCTAAGGTTTTGTTTGACCAGATGGAGCAGCGAGACATGGTTTCATGGAACACAATGGTCTCAGGATTTGCTTCTGTTGGTGATATGTCTGAAATCTTGAAGCTTTTGTGTAGAATGAGGGATGTTGGTTTAAGACCTGATCACCAGACGTTTGGAGCCTCACTTTCCGTGAGTGGAGCAATGAGTGATATTGACTTGGGGAGAACGTTACACTGCCAAGTTGTGAAAACTGGTTTCGATGTAGACACGCATCTCAGGACGGCGTTGATGACAATGTACCTAAAGTGCGGAGAGGAGGAAGCTTCGTTTGGAGTTCTCGAAACGATTCCTGAAAAGGATGTTGTTTGCTGGACGGTTATGATATCAGGGCTTGTGAGGTTGGGTAAAGCTGAGAAAGCTATGAATGTTTTTTCAGAAATGTTACATTCAGGAACAGAGCTATCGAGTGAAGCAATAGCTAGTGTTGTAGCAGCTTGTGCACAGTTAGGTTCTCTTGTTCTTGGCGCATCAGTCCATGGTTATGTACTGAGGCAGGGATATAGACTAGACACTCTTGCGTTAAACTCGCTTATTACAATGTACGCAAAGTGCGGTCGTTTGGACAAAAGCTTAGCTCTTTTTGAACTGATGAATGAAAGAGACTTAGTTTCTTGGAATGCAATCATCTCCGGACATGCCCAGAACGGAGATTTGAGCAATGCGTTGTTGTTTTTTACAGAAATGAAGTTCGCAACCGCGCATGGAGTTGATGCGTTGACGGCTGTTTCCCTTTTACAAGCTTGTTCATCCGCTGGAGCTCTAAGGATAGGGAGACTGGTCCACTGCGTTGTAATCCGAAGCTTGGTCCGGACCTGTACATTCATTGATACCGCACTAGTTGATATGTACTTGAAATGCGGCTACTTAGAAGTTGCAAAGAGATGTTTTGATTCGATCTCGAGGAAAGATTTGGTTTCTTGGGGCACACTCATTGCAGGGTATGGTTTTCACGGTGAAGGGGAGGCTGCTATGAAAGTCTACTCAGAGTTTCTTCTCTCTGGAATGGAGCCGAACCACTTGATTTTTCTAGCGGTTCTCTCGTCTTGCAGCCATAACGGAATGGTTCAGCACGGCTTGGAGACGTTCACTTCAATGGTTAGAGACTTTGGTGTTGAACCGAATCACGAACACCTCGCTTGCGTGGTTGATCTTCTATGCCGAGCCAAAAGAGTAGAAGAGGCGTTTAAGTTCTACAACGAGAATTTTACAAAGCCATCGATCGATGTCTTGGGTATAATACTTGATGCTTGTCGTGCAAATGGAGAAACAGAGGTGGAAAATGTAGTTTGTCGGGATATGATTGAGTTGAAGCCGGTAGACGCTGGGCATTACGTCAGGCTTGCACATTCTTTCGCCGCCATGAGGAGATGGGAGGATGTGAGTGAGTCGTGGAAGCAGATGAAGTCTCTCGGCTTGAAAAAGCTCCCCGGATGGAGCAAAATCGTGATGAATGGGAGAACCACAACGTTCTTCATGAGCCATAGTTCGCATTCAGATGAGACTGCGTCTGTGTTGAAGCTTCTTAGCAAGGAAATGAAGCAAATCAAATAATGCAACTGTAATTACATATAGATTATGTAATTACATACATATCCTTTATAGTTGCTAAAAATAGGATCAAGTAAGTTAGCAAGGATCCAATACTTGGGGGAGATTTGAAGGAGATCTGTTACTGGAGACTCTTTCTCAGATTCAAACCAAAGTTAAGGTTTGCATAGAGATAGAAACAGAGAGATGCCCAGAAGGCAGAAGAAAACGGCTAAGGTGGTTACAGGGGTGATGGTACTGTGCATGGTTGCGTACATCGCAGGACCGTCTCTGTATTGGCATCTTAACGAGACCATTGCAGAGTCTCTCCACTCCTCTTGTCCTCCTTGTGTCTGTGACTGTTCTTCTCAGCCTCTCCTCTACATCCCAGATGGTAATCATCATTATCCTTCTCTTTTTTTTTCTTTTTGCAGGTGATAGAAAATAGATTATTAATGTGTTTGATTCATTGTTTCTTCTACAGGATTGAGCAATCATAGCTTCTTGGGTGAGTGTTTACTGGCAAAACCTTTTCTTATAGAGTTACTAAAGACTTATGTTGGTTTCTTATTTCATTGTTAAGATTGTATGAGACGCGAGGAAGGGAGCGAAGAGAACGAGAGTAGTTTCACAGAAATGGTGGCTGAAGAGCTGAAGCTGAGAGAAGCGCAAGCTCAAGAAGACGAATGGCGCGCGGACAGGTTGCTGCTAGATGCTAAGAAAGCGGCGTCTCAGTATCAGAAAGAGGCTGATAAGTGCAGCATGGGGATGGAGACTTGTGAGCAAGCAAGAGAGAAATCAGACGCGACACTAGACGAGCAGAGGAGAGTGTCTTACATGTGGGAGCTTCGAGCTCGGCAAAACGGATGGAAAGAAGGACCTAAAGTTGTTTCCTCTGATGTTATCTAACAATCGGTGAAATCTTTTTTATTGTTTCAATATTTCTGAAACTCTTAGACAGATATTTTAAATTAGCACGAGGGGAAAATGTTGTCCATTTGAAATGGTCAGGATGCCATCTGAAATTGCAAAATGAGTTTTCTTCTTTAAAACCTCTAACGCATTAGTTATAAATTATAATTAGGCAATTCAAATGGTCAGAGAATGCACCATTTGAAATAAAATAGGTTAGATGCAAAACAAGCAAACATAAAATTGAATGATGAACAAAGAGAGAAAAAGGTACAGTTTACTCTCTCAGGCCAGGCATTCTTCATCTAGGAGAACACACTAACAAGTCTCATGAATTTAGCAGGTAACGTCACGTATCATTTACTTCTATTGTTTCTATATTTTTGTAGAGAGATAGAAACAGAGAGATGACAAGAATTGTTATTGAAGATGAAGAAAACATTTTGTTTAACATGTCATCGCTACAATCATATAAAAATGTTGTGTACTGTTAAAATATTACGATTAAGATTAGTTTTTGATGTGGTGTCAGCTTTTGAACGTTCGAAAAAACTGAAGTGTATAAGGTACTAGTTAAGATTCGAGAGAAGATTTGTGAGAATGTGTTGTATATTTCTTATTGCTTACACCACTATATATAGTGGTTCATACAAGGTGGAGTCAAAGGGAGAATTGATTACAAAGATACTCTACATAATGACATGGTCAAACTCATAAAGACTAAGGTTGAATGGGTCTTCCATGTGGCTGGATGTAAACCCCCAATGGACTCTAGTCTTGAACTTGTATGGTCTAAGTTATGGACCATCATAACATTTCCCCTTGGATGCCATAACTATATAGGGTTTGTAACATGCTAATGTTGCCTCATTAAAACCTCTCCCGGAAAATCCAAAACCCAATGTGGTAAAAAGGGAAACCAGAGAAAGGAAAAAGAGTACAACTCACATTACTCCCCCTGATTTGGACATCACTGAAGGTCATTGAGTCTACGCGTGTCAATCTTGTTGCGTGAACTTCCTGAATGTGCAAGAGGGCAATGATTTGGTGAAGAGGTCGGCTGAGTTTTCACTAGACTGGATCTGAAGGACGTTGACCTCTCCAGTTTTCTGCAACTCATGGATAAAGAAGAACTTGGGTAGAATACGTTTGGTTCGGTCACCTTTGATATACCTGTCTTTGAGTTGAACAATGCAAGCTGCATTATCTTCATATATGATGGTCGGACCTGTTGGGTCGCATATGGACGCATAATGTGGTCCTATACCTTTTGTTCAAAGATGAACTTCGATCTTATAGCTTATCTTTATGATAGCTTATT
>NC_027756.1:23856435-23857482 GCF_000695525.1 Brassica oleracea var. oleracea
TCGATACATATCTTTGTATTCATGTGCTACATACTTGCGCATTTTCTATGAATGTATGTGTCGACACACTTATATATATATAGTTCCTTTTAGTTCCAGACATGGTATAAATCAATTTGAGATTTCATTATTTAGGACCTTAATAACCTTATAACTTGGCGTCCCAAGCTATGTGGTATGGTACCTAGTTGTTCAGCTGGCCAGCCTTATATCTCAATGTCTGGAATGGTTTCCTTTAATAAAACTCGGATTTTATCTCATGCACCTTTTTTTATTTCCGAGGTTCCTTAGAATTTATGGAACTTTATTTGGAACATTTATTTGGTCTATCTTATATAGACTTTGTAGCAACTTGGTTGTGTCTTTAAGACATCAAAACCGTGTGGTGCTGTCTGACATTTTATTTTGCTATCATTGTAGCATATGGACGTCTATAAATTATTTTCTAGTCCGAGGATCTTTGCCAAGACATTGATGGTTGATACCAGATGGTAGATATCATTCTTTATCATTCTTTATACCAGCTTATTACTTTTCTCCTTTCATTGTTGAATATTCGGATTCATAAACCTTATGTAATCCTTGTTCCTTGGCCTATAATTAGATCATCCATTTTGGCTCAAGGTTTCTTTTAAACTTATGGAGAAAGTATATTCATAATATATATCCAACATATATTCCCAATCCTCTTTATGAGATTCTAAGATCACATGATCTTAGATGGCACATATATTTGTGGTGGATTCTTTCATAATATCTTAAGATGATATATGTCTAGACTCATGACCCGTATCAGTCTAAGGTGGGAATATCTATGATCACTTATATGGCCTGATATAATTACTATGGCCTGATGCAGGTTCATTCTTTTATAACTCATGGTGTCCCCAAGCATATGGACTTTTAGAATTTGAACCTTATAGGTAATGGTCTTTATATCAAATTCAACCAATATGTAATATGGTTGTGGACCATGTTTCACGGATTTTAGTATGGTCATGTATCATGGGATTTGTCCTCACTCCCCCTCATGAACATACTCAAATT
>NC_027756.1:23857689-23859084 GCF_000695525.1 Brassica oleracea var. oleracea
TTATCAAACAACAGTTTGAATAAGATAATGATGAACTCAAAGTAATTCATTTTATTAATGAAGTCGTGTATAAAGTAAAGTATCAAAGCAATTCATGAAACATAAACCCAGGAAACATGAAAATGAGAATGTCGAAAGACAATTATATAATATGGCCTTCACAATGCATGTGTTGCCATAAGGCCCTCAAAGCTTCATCAGCTATAGGAGGCCTCATCTCATTATTCTTTAGCTCAATGTATCTTTTCTGAAGCTTGTCAAATCCGTTGACGGTATCTTTGATTTTCTGCTTTCTTTGTTCAGAAGCCAAAAGATATGACAAAAGGTCATTATAAGTGGTGAACTTCTTAGCCGTGTGTAGCAACAGCACATCCTTTGGATGGAATGTGGAGTAGGTCTTATATAATAAAGAATAATGTGTTATCCTTTCACCACATAGTTCAAGACTATAAGCAATATCCATCAGAGCAGAATTATATTTGTCCACGGATTCAAAATCCTGGAATCTGAGGATCTCCCATTCATGGTTGGCCTTTTGCCACGATACCGGTTTGAACCTTTTCCTTAACTGTAACCAAAGGTCACAAGGATCCTCAACATGGAGATACATGTCTCTTAATTCCTTAGTGAGATGATAACAAATAATCCTTATAGCTCTATGCCTTTCACTGTCAATGATATCATTGTACTCATTGATGCATTGTCCGAGTCCTCTGGATCTCAGGGAAACAAGAGTATTTTTTACCCATTCTAGGTAATTATCTTCAGAGAGATTTAGGGCAGAGTAATCTGAGGGTTCAAATCTCGACATCTGAATATTTAACGAGTAATTCAAGCACTCAGAATTCTATGTAAGCAATGGAATAAATCAATGTATATGATTTCAATGAGGCTTTCCTCCAAATCATATAATCTATTTGCTTAAGCAATCTTAGTATGAGAATGATCAATTGATCATTGCATCTAGTAATCCTTTTAATTCTAATTCAAACTGGATTGATTATATATATAGGGTATTAAGGCTCTTTAGAATTTGAATAAGGATCAATCATCATTTTATTAAATGAGATCAAGCAAGATGGATGAAATCAAGCAAATGCATGGATCAAGAAATAGCTGAATGCATGTTCAGAACTAAGCATTGAACTTAAACAATCTATATGTGATTCCTAATGCATGAGGATATTTGGTTTTCAAAGATCATAAAGCAAAAACCGATTCCTTCCCCCTTTTACAGCGTAAACCAAGACAAATTTTGTTTTATAATTTTCAGGATATGTCTAGAACAATTCAATTAGATTTTTAATCAATCGGTTTCAAAGCTGACTTATTATTTCAATTAAAGCAAACATGCTTAGTTTAAACAATAACCGATTTAATCTAATTAAATCAATT
>NC_027756.1:23859134-23859343 GCF_000695525.1 Brassica oleracea var. oleracea
GCAAGCATGCATGATCGGTTTTAACAAAATGACAATCGGATGCATGGAAAAAGGTTGGTTCAAAATAATCCAAGTTTGATCTAATGATTTACTAATCTAATAGATGTTATCAGGTATGCATATAAGATCAGTATATAATTCAATCATCACAAAATCAGTGTTCAGGGATGGTTTTAGATCAACATTAATTTAACAAGCAACTATGTGAT
>NC_027756.1:23859384-23860184 GCF_000695525.1 Brassica oleracea var. oleracea
ATCAAGATAAATTTATATCATTTGTTCAAACTATAATGAACCGATTTCAAGGCCGGTTAAGATATAGATAAATTTTGACAAACAATAATGTGATCAAATGATATCAAACAGGAATTTATTTTATTTTATGGCATATTAATTTAAATCAAGACTATAGGTTATAATATTTAAAATATTATCTAGTCAAAGATATGCATTTATTAAAATCAAATATGCATTTATAAAAATTAAATATGCATTTATAAAATCAGAAAAGTTTTTAAAATTTTATCAGTTACAAAAACAAACATCAATGGTCAAAGATATGCATTGATTAGGATTTATTTCGATTTTATTTGGTTTGACTGATTTTCAAAGAATCTAGCCGAATATGGCTCAAGATGTTTTTGACTGTTTTGAATTTTGGATTTGCTGGTTGAGAAAACCAAGCAAGAAGGATTTAGGGGATTGATATGTATAATGGCCATCAAGATACATATTTAGATTTAAGGATTTTGATGGTGAGGTTTTTCATGGCCGGCTTATTCATCCTGCTAGAATAGCTGGTGATGCGGATGATCAAAGGGTTTGATTATGGTTTTTGATCATTTAGACAATCCGGATTTAAGGTCGGATCAAATAGGAGAAAAAGGGAGAGCCGATTTAAAGGCTTATGATTTTATGATTTTCTCTAATATTTTTTATGATTCAAATAGTTCTTAGAAACAAGATTCATATAGATCTTAGATTATTAATAAGTTTTATAAGTTTTTAGAGATTCTTAGATCTTTAGAGATTCAAATAATTTTAGAATCAAAATT
>NC_027756.1:23860196-23868645 GCF_000695525.1 Brassica oleracea var. oleracea
TCTGAATGGACCACCGTGAGAGAGAGCTGATCCGCGTATGAGGTGGTTGAGAGAGAGGTGGAGGAGCTGGCCGGAAAACCGTGAGATGGATAGACTTTGCCGGCGGAGCAAGGCTGAGGGCCGGAAGAGATGGCCGGAAAAGAGATGATCGCTGGCGGATGGGATTGCTAAGGTGGAGAGATGTTAAGATTTGAGAGAAGATTTGTGAGAATGTGTTGTATATTTCTTATTGCTTACACCACTATATATAGTGGTTCATACAAGGTGGAGTCAAAGGGAGAATTGATTACAAAGATACTCTACATAATGACATGGTCAAACTCATAAAGACATAAGGTTGAATGAGTCTTCCATGTGGCTGGATGTAAACCCCCAATGGACTCTAGTCTTGAACTTGTATGGTAGGTTATGGACCATCCACTTCATGATTCATAACAGTACTTGTGTTCTTATAATATTTGATCGAGTTAAACCTTCTTAGTTACATTAAATCTATTACAATAAAGTTGACAAGTCTGACTTCTCATGAAACCACCTCAGCAGAAGCTATCTTAAAATTGGACACCTGTCATCTCTTATTCCTCTCATATTCCGTGTTTTCTTAAAACAGCAAGAAGAGTTAGTCTGTTTGGGCTACGCAGATATGTTTGTGTATTTGTGGGTTTTTCCAAAACTAACTCATTTGGCCCGTTTCGTTTAAGGTTTTCTTTTCGCCGTATTCGAGTAATCACCGCTCCTTGATGTTCTTCCTTTGTTCTTTTTCTCAGGGCGGCAACTTTCTTCTGTAACAGCTGGCGTTTATGTTTCTCATCCCTTTAATCACAACATTAACACCAGCCCCACTACTCTCCCAACTCTCCGTCAATTAAACATGATAATCTATCTATTACAATAAAGTTGAAAGGCTTGCTATCTGCAGGAGATCCATCCGCTGCATCTAAGCCCTTGGGTGGTAAAACTATGCTCCTCGGTGGAGATTTCAGACAGATATTACCTGTAATTCCTAAGGGAACTCGACAAGACACCGTCAATGCTTCGATAAGCAAGTCCTACTTGTGGCACTCAGCACAAGTACACACCTTGAGCATCAACATGACACTGAGACAAGCTGACAAGAAATTTGCGGAATGGATCTTGAGTGTTGGGAATGGAACGACGGCCACTGTGGAAACATATGCAGGGAGTCATGAGGATGGAGAAAAGATTGTAATAGCAGATGAGTTTATGCTTCTAAAGAGTGATAACCCGTATCAGTTAATATCAGATGCTGCATATCCAAACTTCGTCGAAAACTACTTAAACCGGTCCTACTTGACCGATAGAGCTATTTTAGCACCAACTAATGCAAGTGCACAAGAGATGAACTCTTACCTACTGTCTAAGGTTCCATCTGCAGAAAAGGAATATCTAAGTTCTGATACAATTTCCTTCGAATCAACCCCTACAGACGATTGGACAAAGAACTACACGCAAGAGTACTTAAACTCTTTAGAGTACTCAGGTTTGCTGACCCATAAACTTTGCCTCAAGGTTGGAGCTCCTGTCATGATGTTATGCAATCTCAACCAGCGGAATGGACTGTGTAATGGAACCAGAATGGTGGTCTCGCGTCTTGGTCACAGAGTACTTGAGGCACAGATTATGACAGGCACTCATGTAGGAGAAGGAGTCTTGATACCACGGATTCAGTTATCTCCAAACGACAGTCTCCATCCATTCAATTTCCGAAGAAGGCAGTTCCCTATAAGATTATGTTATGACTATTAATAAGAGTCAAGGACAGAGTCACAAGTCGCTCTCTACCTTCCAAGACCAGTTTTCAGTCATGGACAGTTGTACGTGGCGCTCTCGCGAGTAACAACACCTGAGGGACTTAAAGTACTAGATGATACGGAAGGTACAAGCCAAAGAGATATTGTTACTAACATTGTCTCCAGAGAGGTTTTCAGTAATATGAATACAAGTGAGTCACAGATATAACTCATTCCATTATTCACTGTCTAACAATTTTAAAATATGTTTATCTGACTAACTTTGCTACCATACATTACATGGAACACCTTGGGAAATTAGTGCCGTTTATGAAAAACAAGAACACTGTCTCCAACAAAACATATTTAAGCAATGCTCTGCAGATTGCTATAATTAATATCTCGGAGATGGTTTCATATGGTTTAAAGACAATTATCTTCATATGGTTTCATTTGCGGTATAATGAAACAGACATACATTTTAGTAGTTTTTGTAAATATTTTAAAGCGGAAATTTAAACACACAATTTGAATCCACTCATAGTGTTTGAAAGAAACCAAAGAGTTCCACCAACTCTCCTAAACTGTTATCTTCAAGTTAACCACATTGTGACGCTCAAATGTTCAGACATCACAAGACACACTCCTGAGCCAACCACACCCTAATTAACAAGAACATAAAAAAAGGAAGCATCAAAATGATATTTGAACTCTAATGAGACCATGATCGAAGAACTTCTCTGTCTCAAGGTTCCCCAATAACAATGAGTTCCTTTGTTCCAATGGTTCACAGCTTAGAATACTTGACAAGCACGCCAACGTAAATGCATATGAGTCTTCCGCTAAACAAAATTTAAGCACTTCTGTCTCTCATCAGTTAAGATATTGACATCTTACAAAAAATAGCTATTAAAAAACTCAATGAAAACCCTATCTACAATCACCATTGGATGATTGACTGGCTCCTAATGAACTTAAGCTTCTTAAAGGAAAGACAGAAGCAGCAACAGAGATATTGAATTTATTATCTCGGTCCTATCTATTGTCTTTGTTCTAATGGTTTACACCTTAGGTGACTTGACAAGAACGCGAAACAACAACGCATCAAACAATATGTTCGCAAGTTAAAGAAACAGGGACAATACGGCCGAGTAGGCCAATATTCACATATCTAATACGGTTTCCCCAACATCTTATTAAATAAGCAAATAATAATCCTGAATAATTAGAAAAGGAACCGGCTAAACCAATAACAGCTCCAATCATATAATCATGCTAACTCAAAGATCAATATTGCTCTTTCACTGAGTCAAAACATACAAACTAAAATAATTGATGTTTCAAATGGTCGAACTTGACAAGATGTAGTTAGTAATAGAAAGCTTTAACTAATATTTTTTATTGAGAACAAAAGATGGAAACCAAGCATTGACATGAGTCTAAACCAAACCTTTATATGCATTGACAAGAACCTTTATAAACTCGGGTTAAGCCTAAAAATGGAAAATAAGATGCTACATAGTTTCATATAGTGTATTTGGATGACACGTGTTATTATTATAAGTAATTGATAAAGTTTGTTTACATTATGTAGATGAACAAGAGGTTTGCGACTGAGAGGACCGAGCAATCCCGTGTAACATCCCGAGTTGTGATATGTGAAAAGGTTTAAGAGAATTGATTTGGCTACCTATGTCACCAAAGTTGACTTACCTTTTCCGGAGCACATCCTGAAAGAACTCCAGAGTTAAGCGTGCTTGAGTTGGAGTAGTGGAAGGATGGGTGACCTATAGGAAAGTGATTCGCGATAGCATGCGGGTGAGGCCAAAGCATGGGAAAAGGTCGGGTGGTGATTGCAGGGTCAGTAAACAATGATTTCGAGCCTTTAGAAAAATTAACGGACCGATCGCTGGAACGGGATGGGCCCACGGGCCGAGAGAGCGGGCGTGGGTGGCCCATTAGTTGTGGGCGGGTGGGGCGTTACAAGTGGTATCAGAGCTGGTTAGCCATCTCAGTTCTGACCTGAGAGACGTCTTGAGACCTGTCATGGGGCGCAACGAGGACATTGCGTTTTTTGGGAGGGGGTGAATTGTAACATCCCGAGTTGTGATATGTGAAAAGGCTTAAGAGAATTGATTTGGCTACCTATGTCACCAAAGTTGACTTACCTTTTCCGGAGCACATACTGAAAGAACTCCAGAGTTAAGCGTGGTTGAGCTGGAGTAGTGGAAGGATGGGTGACCTATCAGGAAGTGATTCGCGATAACATGCGAGTGAGGCCAAAGCATGGGAAAAGGTCGGGTGGTGATTGCAGGGTCAGTAAACAATGATTTCGAACCTTTAGAAAAATTAACGGACTGATCGCTGGAACGGGATGGGCCCACGGGCCGAGAGAGCGGGCGTGGGTGGCCCATTAGCTGTGGGCGGTCGGGGCGTTACATCCCGTTTCTCTTATAAGTGGGTCTTTAATTTCCATCTAAGTTAATAAGTAGGTCATTGTCTCGTCAATTCCACTAGTTTATCTATTTCCATGCTTCAAAGAGTTTAGACTCTATGATTTCTGTATTTTGATTTTAAAGAATAAATGAAAAAACCAAAAAGAGGTAATTTTAATTTGCCCAAATAAATTCATGTTTTTTTTCTTACTCTGTCTTGAATAATTAGCAAAACGTATATGAAAAAGTACATATCAAAAATATAAAAGCACCAATAAAATAAAATATATTCATAATCGTGTAGTTAAAAGTACCAAAACATAAGTTAAGCTCCCCAAATACCTTATAAATTACATTCAAACAATTCCCTTTAATGTTTCTCGCAGCCCCGTTCAAAAATTAGTATCTCATATTTATAGATACGCAACTCCAAAATTTTTTTAAAAAGTTATATATATATCTATCAGCCATCCCCTGCAAAAACAAAACCAAAATATTCCACTACAACCATAAATTATATAAAATTCTCAAATAAGATTCATGCAAAGCTTAGCTATGACTCAATTAGTTATAAAACAACACTTCATATACAAACTTTACAATAAAGAGCACAAGTGTCTTTGGTTAGCTAAACCATATACTGCTTAACAATTTAAAAATTCAAGTAACATTATTACTAAAGTTGAACGCTACATAACAACTAATACTATGAAAGTCTTCTTCCAAATAAACACAATATGAAAATAATATGTAGTTTTGATAAAAAAAAGAAACTGTAAAACGTTTAAAAAAAATCAATTCAACACAAACAGATAACTCCAAAAAATTTAACACCCATGAATAAATGATCCTTAAAACTAAAGTTAGAAGAAAACAATAAAATCATATATTTAACCTCACCCTATATAATACATTTCTACAATACCTTATGCTCCCACAAATACTCCAAGAATGGGTAACCAACCACTTATATCTCATCGGCTCTCACATCAAATAAGATGTCAGGTGAAAACACAAAGCAAACACTCCAAGTCTACATCCACATACCCAACATACAACAATCCATCATTGATTTTCAGCTACTATCTATCATTGACAGCCAAGGTAATTTTAATGTCAATAACTGAGAGCATGGAATACATGTTAACATACCATTACATTCATCACCCCGATTCAACATTTCTCTCTGAAGAAACTATCCAATATGTGATGAATGAAGTAAAAGACGGCAGCAATATCTTTGCTAATGATCTTCAAGTTACTCTAATTAGCTATCAAAGACTATAACCAAAACGCAACATCAAGACTAGATGTTGATCTGATCATTAACGATCTAGAGGGTACTAATAGGCCTCTAACTACGGAAGAGGAAAACGATATATGCATTGTATGCTTCAGAAATTACAACGATGGAAACAATCTTTGCTCTCTTACTTGCGGCCATAATTTCCATTTTGCTTGCATTGATCAATGGCTTCGTACAAAAATAAGTTGTCTAGTATGTAGAGAATATGATGCCAACTTAATTAAAAAATAAAAAAAAGAGTTTATTGGATACTAATTTCTAATATCATTTATGTCTTATTCTCTACTTTGATTTAATTTTTTTTTAAATTATACTTCCTCCGTTTCAATATAGATGATGTTTTAGGTGATTGTTTTTGTTTCACAATAGATGATGTTTTCACATATCTAGGTAACTTTAACTTTATCAAAAACTATGTAGTAAATTACCATGTTTTTATTATTTTTGTGTAGAATTAAATAAATTAGTTTTAAATTATATTTTAATGATTTTTTGTTTAGAAAATATAATTTCTTAATATGTGTGTAAAGAACCAAAACTTCATCTATTATGAAACAGAGAGAGTAAATGATTTGTCCTCATTACTATATATATACTCCCTATGTTCCTAAAAGATCCATATTCTAAAGAAAACTTTTGTTTCAAAAAGATACATATTTTATATTTTCAATGTAATTTTTGTGAACTAATAATGAGAAATTGTGAAGTTCAAGAATATTAATTGCGTTTCTTAAAATCTTATTGGTTTAAAAATAGAGGAAATATAAAATTACAAAAAACTAGGCATATATAGCTAAGTTTTAATATGTTTTATTAAAAAATGTGAAAATTCTAAAACATTAATCTTATTGATCTTTTAAAAACGGATGGAGTATTTTTCTTTCTCACCGTTACTTTTTCATAAAAAAACAACAACAACTAACACTTTTATACAATATTCTATAGCTTAAAATATGGCTACATCAATTCAGTACGAATTACACCAAAAGACAGCCGCCCAAAAGTACTAAAGTCAAAGGATTATGGTGTGTCTTATTGCTCCCAATCTATAGTGTTAACTTAAGAAAATATTAAAAAGATCGTCTGTTGGGCTACAGAGGATCAGCTTGGTCTAAACATATAGTGAAGAATAGTTTAAGCTCTATGACTTAAAGGCCCAAACTAGAAAAACACTATGAACAATCCGTTTTGCTTTTACATTGGGAACGTTCCATATTCAAAACTAAACAAGTTACGATACTATAAGAGTATATAAGTAATTAACTGTTCTACAAGTTACGATGTGAGCGTTAAATGAATTTTCAGATTCACGAGAAACTGGGTATCTCAACAGCCCATCCAATGTTAATTTTGAATTCCTTCTATAAATAAGCATCGATACTTCATTTTTAAAAAAATATCTCTGAAAATTTCTATAACGTAGCTTCAAGAAGAGAAAAATGTTTTGGATGAATGTTCTTTGTTTCATCAGGCATGCTGCCAATATTGTTACTACTGTAATGGCGCTGGTTGCAATCTTTTCTCGTTAGGATAATATTAGCTCTATCATTAAATAAGTACGGTATCTTTTCGGAGTTGTTGGTATTGTTTTCTTTAGGATATGAATATGATGAAGGTAAATCTTGTTATCTCAACTTTTTAAATAAGAACAATATTGTTTCTCCATCAGCTACTTCTTTGGCATGTTGCCTGTACGATCATTATCGTTGCTTCAATTTAGCTTTTACTACTAGCTTTGTGCCTTTGCAATTTAGCTTTTACTACTAGCTTTTGTCATTTTGATTCTATATGTAGTCTTATTCTGGAATGGCATTTTTGTAGAACTTGGTCTCTTTTGCTTTGTATATATATTAATGCAATCTATATTTGGTTTTTATTTATATATGGTTGTGTAATTTGGTAAGTCCTTTTACGTTTGAGAAATAAAGGAATAAAAAAGAAAAGTTATTATTTCTCAAAAGAAAAGAAAAGAACAAAAGACCGTTGGAGGAATAAAAAAGAAAAGTTATTATTTCTCAAATTTAACAAAGAATATTTTTGTCCTTTATTTTTTGAGGAATGTTATGGAATTCATTATTCCTTGTCGTTCCCTGGTCACCATTAGTTTTTCCGATAAGGGAATGAAGTTGCAACTTTCCTCCATCGTATTTTTCAACTATAAATCTTTGAACAAACACAGGTGGACAAAAACATATACAAAAGATATTTTCAATTCTTTACTATTTTAACCAAAAAGTGGAAAAATGCTTATTATTCGCGTGTTTTTATATTTATTTTATTTAATATTTTATACATTCAAAGGTATAATAGGATTAACATTTATAAAAGATTTAGGCCCCGAAACTTAACAAAAAGAATTCATTCAATTAGTTTATTTTTTCCTATTTTTATGGTAACCAACTATAATTATGGGAAAAGAAGATGTGCTGATATCAATATTTGCTTTGATTGGATGAAAGAAGCTTTGGAGCTACCCTAATCCTAATAAAATGCAATTGCGATATATGGAAATACGTAAAAAATATCTAGATTAATCCAAAACTAGGTGATAACCCGCGCCCTGCGCGGAGTAAATAGATTTCAAAATATTATCACTTTTAATTTGTAGACATAATAAAAGTTAAAGTTATAGCAAGAAATACTATATGTTATAAAGTAAGGGTTAGACGAAATTTAGTATGTCAATCTAAATTAAGCTACAGAATTTTTGTTTAAAAATTGTATATTTGTTTGCATAAAATAAATTATAAATATAAAATAAAACGAAACATAAGCAATAGACTAATAAAATATAAAAGAAACAATGTCTTGAATGGTTTCAAATCGGAAATAGAGTTAAAGCTAGCCCTTTGATTGCTTGAGAGAATGTTTTGATATGAGCAAAGTCGAGAAGAAAAGTGTGGTGAGTTTTCTAAATTATAGAAGCCGTATATTTATACTAAAAAGGAATCGCCATG
>NC_027756.1:23869242-23874408 GCF_000695525.1 Brassica oleracea var. oleracea
ATTTTTCAGAAAACAAACTTTGATTGATAATCGCACATTAATTTTTTCGCATCTATATTCATTTTGAATAAAAAATTAGACCACTACGTATGTCAGTAATGTTTTTGTATTGAAACAAATTAATGAAAAAACTTCAGTCAAGGTAATTAACATAATTTTAAAATCTTTGATGTAATACGTAGAACTTCGGTTAAGGTAACTAACGCAAGAAATAAATTATAAGGTTTGATGTAATACGTATCAACGTATATATGTGACAAATGTAGACAAAACTAAGGTAATTATAATGTTTTGATCAATGGCATGTTGTGTAATTACTCTAGTTAACAAAAGAGTTTTAAATAGAATAGGTGAGGGAGCTTGTGGAGTTGTCACGTAAGAAATGGCACACTTGTAATAAACACATGAACTAAAAGTTATTTATTTTTAATGCTCCTCAGATAATAATAAAGGGATATACAAAAATATTTGTTAACAATTAAAAATATGGAGATTTGTATCTATCAATACAAAGATCTAGAATGTTCCAAAATATAGCATCGAGACCTAAGGTCTCTACTATATATATGTATACGTAGTTTCAATCGAAATACATCTTATTTCATATCCCTAATCTCCCTGTATCTTTCTCTTGCTCCGCCGCCTTTCACATCGCTCTTATTGACAAGATGGCCGTCACAGAAGGACAACAAGTCATGGCTCTCATCAGCAAGCGTCTCCGTGCTCACCGCAAGAGGTACAACCGTATTACTGAGATGGAAGAGGCGGTCTCTCAGGGCAAAACCCTAAACAAGGAGCAAGAAGAAGCCATCCGCTCGAAGCCAATCGTCACCGCCCTAATCGAAGAGCTCGAAAAGCTCCGTCTTCCCCCTTCTCCTCCTCCTTCCGCGGCCGGTTCAGAAGAGATCAACCTCCCTGCTAAGAAAAACAAAAAGAAAAAGGTATGCCCTTGTTTTACTTAACCTAATATCGGCTGTTAACCATGAGATTGATCTAAACCTAGTTTCTCTCTTTTGTAGGAACGTAAGGAGGAAGCTGAGGAGGAAAAAGTAACTGAGAAAGACGTGACGGACCCTGAGGGTTGCAAGATCTCTGATGGTCTCGATGCTGGTGAGGTCTCGAAGGACAATATTTCTCCGTGCAGCGTGAGCTCACAAGATGGTACGACGTCGCCGCCCCCAGCGACTAATGGAAAGCCACGACGTAAACGGAATAAGGCGAAGAAACCTCAGACTTCGAACTGATCGAGTCTCCGACTTTTGTACGAAGCGGAAGTACATTGCGAAACTATGAATTGCTTTGGTCACAATCCTTGGCAGTTTCCTTTTAGTGTTCATCCGCTTGTTCACAAGTGCTTTTTGCGTTTGAGCTTTCTTTCTACTATTTTTAATTCATTATGGAATTTAGTACTAGAGAATTGTTTGGTCGCCTCGAGTTGAATACAATCTATATTATGCTAAGATTTATTTACTCTGTTGTTTACTTTTTTTTATTTAATTATCGTGAGGCAAAATTATAGACATCATTTAACATTTAATAGAAAACAATTTAATCAAATCAAATACGAAGATTAATTAAATGAATTTTTTTTTTTTTTGTATAAAAAGTTGTCATAGATAAATAAAATCGTAGATCAAATAGAGATTCATCTAAATTAGTTACACATGGCACACTATATATCGAACATACTAAGAATTGATAGTTTTATTCAGCGATTTGTTTTTCCTCTTCATGGATCTGCAAGGCATTAGAATGAAGTATGAAGATTAATTTAAGTAGGGTTTCAGTCCACAACATGATCATAATTTAAACAGAGTTTCAGTCAACAACCAAACTGTGAACATTAATTTAATGTTTTCAGAAGACCTTATATATATTTAATATTATTTTCCTAAATATGTATATAAAACAAACTCAGGAAAATGACATACATATTTAGGAAGAACTTCTTAATTATATATAAAAGATATATTGAAGAAGTCTATTTATAAATTCGGGAAGATATCGTACACGTTTATGAAAGTTTTCTTAAACTTTTTTAAAGAAATTGTTTATCAAAAAAAATGTTTGAAAAAAAAATTTTAGAAGAAAAATTTCAAAAATTAGTTTTGATTTAATTTTTTCGATTTTAATATTTATTTATTATATTTAATAATTTAAATTATAAATGATGATATAATTACCATTTAACTCTTTATTTAAACATATTTTGCCCCCTTTGATTTGTGTGAGCCAATGTTTTTAAACCTGACCGGGACACTGAACCGGACGACTTACTGGGTTGCTGGGTCATTGGGTCGACCACGGATGAACCGCAGGTTAATAAATGAATTAATTTTATTATATAATAATA
The DNA here is from genome assembly GCF_000695525.1 of Brassica oleracea var. oleracea. Classification (NCBI taxonomy): domain Eukaryota; kingdom Viridiplantae; phylum Streptophyta; class Magnoliopsida; order Brassicales; family Brassicaceae; genus Brassica; species Brassica oleracea. The sequence goes on from NC_027756.1 coordinate 23,871,596, forward strand.
TATCAGCTATGTAAATAAAAATATAGAAACTAAAGTTTAATATTTTGTAAATGTTTTTTAAAACATAAAATAATAGTTTGGATATGTATATATTTTATGTTTAAAAACATTTAGAAAATACTTAACTTTAGTTTTTACTAGGGGGTGTCCGCACTTCGCGCGGAATATTGTTTTTATTATTGCTAAGAACATGATTTTTTGGATAATATAATTATGTTGTCGTTTTTATTTGTTAAGATCATTATTTGGTGTTTTTAGTGTGTTACGTAGTAATAGATGATATGTTAATATATTTTGTGTTTGTTTTTCGAATAATGTGTTGTTGTATGTATAGTACTTGTTAGTAGTGAAATGAGCATCTAATGTAAAAGATTATTGAATTTCAATAACTTTGTTGATTCTAAGATTAGCGGGTTCAACGTCAAAATTGAATTATATTTTTTTCATATTTTTGAAAATTATAACTTTTAAGATGTTTTTTTCCCTCTCCGTATATTTTGACCTTGAGCCATCCCCGTCTATGTATTTCGTTACCTTTCTGGTGTGCGGTGCTTTTCACCATCACTGGAAAAAGACTTACATCTTTCTCTTGTTCTTCCTTGTCTTCTTCACCTGTGAGATTATATGGTGTGTGTTGTACATCGGGTTTATGAGTTTTTAGTTTTTCGGTTGATTCTCACGGCATTGTAGGTTGTTCCAGTCAATATTGACTGCTCATCTTCTTCCTTAGATTTCAGCTGATGTTAGGAACTGCATCTTCTTGGTTGGGTCAGAGTTTACTCGTTTTATATGTTGTATTCCTCAACGTTGGCTTACCGTCAATAGTCTCTGCTCGTCTTTGTTTTCAAAATCTAATTTTTGGTGTTCTGACTTCTATGCTCTCTTTAATAGCTCGAGGACGGCTTCATAGTTTCTTATTCTTAGTTTGATTATCTTATGATATTAATAGTGAAATAAATATATAATTTGTAAATGAAATAATAAAAATTAGTAAAAATAATAAAATGGTGAAAATTTATTCTATTTTTAATTGTAAATAAATTAAATATTTAAAATATATTTTTATTATTTTATTTATTTCTTGAATTTTAGGGACTAATAAGTGTGAGAATGATTAGATAGTACATAATTAGAAATTGATGAAACAAATTGCAATAATCTAAAAGAAAAAGGATTTAAAATACAAAAAAAAATATGAAGACACATGTCAACAAACCCCAATTCCACATGTCATAAGAAGGAAAAAAACCAACTTTATATATATAGATATTTTTATTTTCATTTGACATACAAAATATCAAAAAATAGTTTAGACTATTTAAAATTTATAAATATTTAAATGTCTAATGTAAATAATAAATTAAACTTTAAATACAAAATAAACCAAAAGTAAAAAATTATTGTAATAAATTGTCAATAACGAAAATAAACTAACACCAAATCACATCAACTAATTTTGGTTCTCTCTACCATCGTTCATTTCATTTTCTTCAGAAGGCATAGTAAAATCTTCATCAAAATCTAAAAACCACAAATATAAAACTGAAAAGCGAAAACCTAACTTTTTTTTTAATCATCACTTAGAGCATATTTATCCCACAAACTCAACTGGGTTTCTTATTATTTATTTTTTTGTCTCATTAAAAATAAAAATAAAAACCGAATCTATCGCGGGCAGCCACGTGTCAGTGGGGTCCGCAAACAGTACAGAAAACCTTGAACAAACTTTTCTTCTCCTGCGACTTTTGCAACTCATTTCTTCCTTTTTGTGGTGGTCCACGCCCAGCTTTTTGGGTAAAAACCCTCCTAAAACCATGCGATAATGCTGCTCTTAATTTCTTAATTGGAAATTTAGAATATAAAACATTATCTAAAAAAATAATTAAAAACTAAAAAAAGAAGTAAAAGTTATTTATTGGTTCAACCGGTGGTTCAACCGGTATCGGGTTCCAGGTTTTACTGGGTATTTGCGGATTTCTGCGGGTTTCTAAATATTGAGTTTTTCACAAAACCCAAACCAGATTGTTTCTGGTCACTGGATTTACCGGTTCAACTGCGAGTCCGGGTCGGGTTTCAAAACACTGAGCTATTTAAAGAACCAAAACTGACAATGACTTAGGGTCTGACTGGTTTTTCCGCTACCATCCGCAAATGCAACTTTTGCGGTTGATAACGATGGTTGGCGTTTCATAACAATCACAAAAACGCTACAAACTGTTTTACACCGCTACAAACCGTTTTACACCGCTCCAAACCTCTCAAAATCAAAAGCTGGTTCCAGTTAACGTTTGCAGTTGTTGCAGAAGGGTAACTTTTTTTTGTAAAAATTATATAAATATAAAAATATTTTTTTAAAAAATTGAGATAATATGAATACTAATTATATATATATATAATTTTAATACCATGATTTTTATTATAATAATATGGTTTATATATAAAATTGGATAATTCTCTCAAATAGACATTTTTAAATATTTGTCACAAAAATAAACCTCAAAAACTAAAATGACCAAAATAGCAATTTTTATTTTGAAAATTTAAAATTTTTTTAATTTTTTAAAATTTGAAATCCTATCCCCAAAACCCCACTCTTCAACTCTAAACCCTAAACCCTAAACTCTAAACCCTGAACCCTAAACCCCACCCCTTAACTTTAAACCATAATGTCTAGATTAATTAACCATAGGGGTATAAGTGTATATTTACTTCTTTTGATAAAACATTTAAGTCTATTTTGGTCATTTTTATTTTTAAGGTCTATATTTGTGACAAAAACTTTTTTTCGATCTTTTTTTTTTTTTTTTTTTTTG
>NC_027756.1:23874549-23883392 GCF_000695525.1 Brassica oleracea var. oleracea
TGTCTGAGTTGAAGCTTGATATCTTCCAGATAGGTTTCAAATGCTGGCCATTCTTCTGGTTCTGAAACCATCTTCACCAATTGAGAACAATCCGTTGCAAACGTAACCTGAAACTGTCTTAGATTCTTCATACATTCCATTGCCCAAATCAATGCCTCCACCTCCGAATGAAGAGGAGACAGACACACCCTTACATTCCTTTCGATCTATCCTAGAGAATTTATCTATATAATTTTTATAATAAATTTTTAATAATTTTAAATGTTTTTTAAAATTGAGATAATATAAATACTAATATATATAAAAATATGGTTTATATATAATTTTAATATTCATTATTTGTTATTGGTTTTTAAAATGATCAATTTTATAATTAAATTTTGTTTATTAATTATTTTTTATTAATTAACTTTTGCATATGTGGGTAAACCAGTAAAAAATGACCCGCAAACACAACAATTTTTAAACGTTGAATGAGTCATATAAAACACTTAATAACGCTTGAAACCGCAAACTCCCACACCCAACCCCAACCGATGCGTTTGAACAAGTCGGGCCCAGATGTGTCCTAGATTATATATCAAATAATAATAACTAGTATAACAATTTTTTTGAACTTGAGATGTATATGTTTCATCCAAACTCTACATTTTTTTTTTGCAGTTTAAATATTTAGATTTTCAGTTTTCTAGATGTTATAGATTTTGTATAAATAAAGCATTTCCATTGAGATGCAGCATTTGTATAAATAACGAATAGAACAGGACACCAATGATGAATGTCAACGGGATCGTTGGAGATGATCGTTTAGAAAGTCAACCTGAAAGGTATAAGAATCGATGAACAAGTACATAAATGTTGTCCTTCAGGAACAAACAGTTTTTATCAGTTACAAGTGTAAATTGTTTATTGGTAAATAGGAGATAGTAGTAGTAAGGCATACATATTGGAGACTTTAAATAGAGTTGAGATTTCAAAGATTGAAGGATAGAGAATATAAAATTTTACAGTGATGATCAGTATGCTTATGTAGAGGACGATCGATAGTTGTGACTGCTTCAGACCACTCAACAGTTGTCCAAATCTCGCTTGTTTTCTTCCGCCTCTGTAAGGAGATCTCTGCACACCAAATCTCGCATTTCCAATTAGCAAGACAGTCCCAGAAGAGTAACATGTTGGACCGGGAAGCATAGCGTCAAGGTGTTCCGATGGCAAACCCCAACCATAGTTGACCAGTTTGGAGGCACAAAGGGTGTCCCTTAGATCCTCCAAGCCCATAACTTGTCTCCACTTCATTACACCGGACTCCAGTTCACTTGCCTCACACCACAATATCCACCCACCAGTTACACAACCGTAGATGACATTGTCTATCACATGCCAACCCTTTCAAAGTTCGTTGGTGTCCGAATTCCTTGTTTTCCATATGCTTTCACTCGGAATGTAAAGCAAACCATTACCTTTCTCATCCAAGGCGAAAATCTTCTTCTCATGTATCACCGAGCTTTCGTGCATTAAGGGAGAGTACCTGGGGGCGACGGTTGGTTTGACAGTGCGTCCCAAGTCTGTGTCTTTGGATCAAAAACCTCTACCCATATGCCGGAATGTGGTTCCTTGCAACCTCAGCAAACATATATCTTCCCGTCCACCACACCAGCTGCAGCAGAAGCTCAAGCTAACCCCATGGAAGGGAGATTGGTCCACGTATGAAATCGAAAATCCAGGAAAAAGACCCTGGACGATCGCTTCCGGGCAATCATCCCACCAATGACATAGATACCGCAGCCATGGGCCACCACTGAAGATGCTTCCGGAGGCTGATACAAGTGTGGCCGTATTGGAACCAACAAGGATGATTTAAGGATTTAATTTGGGTAGAAGGCGAACCAGCGTGAAAACGGGTCTGAAGGAATGCTTAAACATAAATAGCTGCAGAGTTCGGTGCAACCCATTAGGGATCGGGCTTGGTATAACTCCGGGGAAAGCATTAGAGAGCGGTGCAGCTTGGAGACGAGAAATAAGGATTCGTGTTCCAATCTTGAGACAATGGCCAAACAATCCATAATGATATCATCTGGCAACACTGATAACTTACAGGCATGCTGAGGACAGTAGTTCTTCTGTTTCTTCCTACGATTCCTCAACGTGTTTTGTTTTGCTTTATATTTACTCTCTTTTCTAGAAATCGAAATCATATTTTTTTTTCTTCTAATGTGTGTTCAAGAGAAAGCATTGCTTCGACTTGTATATCTACAATACTAAAAGCAAGATATATTGAGCAGGGAGCATGTCCACGTAGGAGTGTTAATTCGGACCAATCAGGGACAAGGTTTTTTACACGTCAGACGGGCTCGCGGAGAAATATACCATGTGGGCTTCATCCGAAAGCGTACCATTCGTGCCATTTGGGCTTTATCGTTCATCCAACAAGCGTGCCATTTGGGCTTTGACGGAGTTAATCTTCTTCGTCTACTTTTGCCCCTCACCTCTATCACTTCGTCTTCCCCGATCGAAGAGCAAAGACGCCGAGAATCAATCGAACCACTTCTACGGAATCAATATTTTCGTTTCAATCAATCAATAACTCCTTTATGATTTCGCTTCACCTTCCTCTTTTCCTCCTTCTTTATATACTGATCTTCTTTTCAATCAAACTAAAACCCTAGAACCACTCCAAGCTTAATCCATGGCGATGAAACGAAATGGGAAGTCTCCTGTCTCCTCCGACTCTGATGAGAAAGTCATGTTCTTCAAAGATGTCTCTCTAGGTCCGCATGCAACTCAGTTGCGCTTCCGACTCATCCATTTCTGGGAGGCTCGGAACCCGATCAAGAAGACGCTTATTGGCCTCTAAATGCTCCTCATCAACGAACAGGTGAGTCAATTCTCCAAAAAATAGTTTTGATACCTTGAGATCTATGTTTTCTGAGAATTTTAAACGTTTGTTTTAGCTTCGGAGAGTGAACTAGGGTTTTGAGATACCATGAGATCTATATTTTCTGAAAATTTTAAACGTTTGTTTTAGCTTCAGAGAGTGAACTAGGGTTTTGATGAGTATTTTTGGAGAATTGTTATGAGATTGGTTTATTTGTTAAAGTAGGGTTCTGAGTTTTCAATCTTCTAACGTGATTTGTTATTCTTTTTTGACAACAGGGGACTGTTATTCAAGGATTCATCCCACCGGGGCGTATTAAAAAATACTTGCCTGAGATGAAACAAGGATCAGTTAACCAACTCAACAACTTCTACGGATCGAAAAACAAACCGGTGTATCAGGTTGCTGATCATATCGCAACCGTATCTTTCACATAGAACTCTGAGATGTCGGTTCTTCACGAGGTTCCCATCTCATTTGATGAAGACCGTTTCAGGTTTCATTCATATGAAGATTTTGAAGCTAACTGTGATCTCAAAGGTGACCTCTACGGTAAGCTCTCTAATTTTATAAGCCATCTCTCAGTTACATTGGTCTATATTCCTGGTTAGATAGTGAAATCTATATTTTTTTGGGTTAAGTATTTAGTTCGAGTTTTTAGAGTTTTTGTTTGTCTTGAACATCCTCTGAATTGAATTGTGAATTGTGAATATTATTGTAGATTTGGTTTGTTAAGTTACTTGTTACATTCCATGAATTTTTATTAACCATTTAACTCTCTTCATGTACATTGTAATAGATGTTGTTGGCTACATGAAGCTGGTCAATGGACATACCCTTATTGAGCGTCCCATCCTTGACGAAGTGGAGATAGCAACCTCTCGGCATATTATGGTTCATGTGCAATCACATGAGTAAGTGTATTTTTTTATTTTCAAGTCATCATCTCTCGGTAGTTCCTAAATCCATAAGAGCTTACTTTTTGCAGCGGACCTGTGATGAAGCTCTACCTTTGGTACCATGCTGCAACAGACTTCTACAAGAAGTTCAACTCCTATGAAAAAGCTCCCACAGTGCTTTTGGTCACGACTGTGAACACCAAACGTCTACGAGGTTACCATTTCTATCTTTTACCATTCCTATCTTTAGACTCATGTTTTCACTACTAATTGTGACACGTTTTCGAGAAAGTTTGACATTGTTCGCTTATGTGATACTGAGTTATTGACCAATCCAAAAACGTTTTGTTATTTGTCTTTGGTTGATAATTTATCATGCGTGACATAGATTATATATTTTTACAGCGTTATGATTAATATATAGCATGCCAAGTTAGTCCATAGATGCAGAGCATTTGTATAACTTATATATTTGCACACTGACATTTTTATGCGTATTTTTACTCATTCATTTTCAATGTTTCTTCCATTATTGGACAGGTACCTTTGCCCTGACCTCTATGTCCTCTACACGTGTCTTCATGGACTATGACGTCCAACCAACCAAAGATTACTTCACTTGGTATGTATCCCAGTCTTCAACATCTATTTTCACAAGTTCATGTGAAGCGCACACTTACACCTATTGCAATGATTGACTGAAACAGTGCTTTATATTTTGTACCAGGCTTGGCTCTAACCCAGAGATTGGTAAGCAGGTTAGTGCAGAGGTGGTCACTAAGCGTGAGACACTGACCATAGCAGATATATTCTCCTACATGAAACATGAATCTGCAAAGGTAAAATTAAAGCTAGATGTTTCTTACTAATTGTGAAACACTTAGATATTTATATCCAATTTTATACACTGTTGCAGGATGCATTTTTTGAGTGCACGGCTATGATTGATGATGTTGTGCATGGCTCTGCTTGGTACTATATTGCATGCAGTGGGTGCCATAGTACGGCTACCAAGAGAGCAACTTCGTTGATTTGTACAAACACAAAATGTGGGAAGACTAACACAGCTGGTGTTGCACAGTATGTACTCTCGCCTTAATTTCAATTACTCTTTCAGTGATATTTACTTTTGATTATTACATTTCTGACCTTAGCTTTTGATTCTTCCATAACAGGTACCGTGCAAAGATATCCGTTTATGAAAACAGTGACCAAGCCGTTTTTGTCCTACTTGGTGATGCTGGTCGTGAGTTGATAGTTAGCAGCTACTTTGAGGTAACGAAGCATTAGTTTATACTCTCAAATGATTTTGACTCACGCTATTGAACTTGAATGCAAGGTTAATGAAAACGAAGGAACTGATCATGAGGTCCCTGTCCCGGAAGCTCTAATCAGCACCATCGGACAAACACATAAGTTTTGTGTGAAAGTTACAGAGCATAACTTCTCAGGCAATACCCGAGCTATAACTGTCACCAAGGTCCTCTCTCTAGACACCCCACCGCCCACAGAAGTCTCGGTTGAAAACAACATTGCTGCAACATCCGAGGAAACAACGAAGAGTGGAAATGAAGTGTGTGGACCTTCCAACGGCCGTGGAGATTCTGCAGATGGGGAGAGTAAGAGGATCTCTGCAGGTGCTGAGACAGCGAAAGCTAAGCGCCCAAGATGTTAGAAGTAGAGCTCCCGTTCATCTTCTCACGTATTGCATGCTTCAATGATGTTCAAGTCTTTTTCAGTTTAAGTATTGACTTATGATTTCCTTTCATTTTTTTTTTTTTGCTTTTCGGTGTTTTTCCCCTTGAAACATAATGTTTACTTTGCATGATTATCAGCTTATAATCATGTTTACTGTTTTATCACTCTGCTTCATCGGAATTACTTTCTCAGTTTATTATTTATGTCTTTAGAAACAGGTTCTAATGTATATTTGAGAACATCTATAACATGAGACGTAAATAGTTCAAAGTTTGAGAGAGGGAAGACATTAATATATGATTTTGTGACTAGCATTGACCAATAAATTATCAAATAATAACGTCAACGTGATTGAGGGCATAATTTTAGCACTTACACATGAAGTCAAAATCAAATAATTAAATACTGTATCAACAAACGTAAGAGAACAATTGATATACGATTCATTAAGGAATAAATTCATTATTCTGAAAGAAAACTTCCTCTTCCACATTTCTTAAGCGTAGAATTCCTATCTCCCATGTTCCAAATCTCTTTACAGATCACCATTGAAACCATTCAGATTCATATCAAGTCAAGCTTCCAAGAAAACAGTGTAAGTGCTCGAAATTAATAATAAGCCAAACAAATTACAATTCTTATTCCAAATTATAAATTTACAGCAGGGTTGAATCTAAGGATCTCCATATCATCGGAATGGAAAACCCACAACGCAAATTGTTATTCCAGTTTCTGTGCTTCGCTCTCCTTAGATAAAATATAATAAGATTTTACAAAAGACACTACTTTATAAATCCAGAAAATGACACATAGTGTTTTTCAGGTAAAGGCCTACTAAGTGGTATTTTAAGCTGATACAATTGATCCTTCTGATGATGCTAACAAGAATGTTGATTCAAACAATATGGACACATATTTAATAAAATGTTAAAACCTGTCTAGACGCAATCCAATGATGATCTTTGTATTTGTGTCGTGGTTATATAAATCTTCTGATTGGAGAGGACTACCTTATATAACTGTTGTGGTTACACTGTTTTCTTATATGAATCTGAATGGTTTTGGAGAGGACTCAACTCCACATAAGGTAAGCTAGTTCTTCGACATAAAATGATTTTTTCTTACATTATACATTTTAGTTTCAAATAAAATTAACATATAATTTTTAATAATAAAAATCTATTTAGTTTCATGAAGATATAATATATTACTCCCTCCGTGTCACCTAAGTATCACTTAAGGATGTTTAAAGAATTTTATTTCAAAATAATTGATGTTTTCACTATTTTAGATAGAATTTAATATCATTTGAATTTTGTGACCAATTACAAAATACTGTCTTTTTTCTTATTGGTTGAACAAGTTTCATTTAATGATATTTTTATATAACCAAAATAAATTATGTAAAAGTTTTTTTTTTTTTTTTTTTGTCATCGACTTTTACAGACTCATACTGACTCTGTAAACCAAACTGGGTGATCTGCATCCATGTGAACGACGAAAGACGGCTGCTTCCTAACACTGCGTGCTAGTCTATCCGCCTTTGTATTTTGCGTTCGGGGCACATAGATAATCTCTGATCGGGTAAAACTCTCTTGCAGGATCTTGATATCATCCAAATAATTTGCAAAAGCAGGTCATTCCTCTGGTGTTGAAATCATCTTCACCAATTGAGAACAATCCGTTGCAAACGTAACCTGAAATTGACGTAAATTCCTCATGCATACCATTGCCCAGAGTAGCGCTTCCATCTCCGCATGAAGGGGAGAGAGACTAGCCCTAACATTCCTTGCCCCCAACAAACCATCAAATCCTTCTAAAGTACTATACCAACCTTGTCCTGAAAAGGAATCCCCCTCTTTCCATGAGCCATCCGCAAAACACCATCTTCCTGGGATTGAGGGCATAATCGTGGCTACTATTGGTGGGGTAGCCCTCTGCTCATTCAATATTTGTGCCTCAGCCCACAAAGTTGATTCTGTTTCTGCCAGTTTAAGCGTATCCAAAGAATCAATGTCCAGATCACTGAAAACTTTATTATTCCTAGCTTTCCAAATATACCATAGTATCCATGCAAACTGATGATCTTCCATTTGCGGAACCACTCTCCAGAACAGATGATCGATGTTTGTGAAGAGATCACTTGTCGGAAAGATAGCTGGATTTGATGGTATCTTCGAAAGAGCCCAAACCTGCATTGCTGGAGGACACTCAAAGAACACATGGTTAATAGACTCTTCCTGAGCTCCACATCTTCCACAAGAAATATCCCCTTGTATTCCCCGTGCATGTAAATTTTTCTTTACTGCTATACATCCTGTCACAAGTTGCCATAGAAAATGTTTTAACTTTGGTGGGCAACGTATTTTCCAGCAGTTAGCCTTCAGAGCATCCACTGTGGGTCCAATTAATAATGGTGGTCTTTCCCTATCTGGATAGAGCCGTTCTACCTGGTATCCTGATTTGACCGTATATTTTCCAGACTTTGTGAAATGCCATCCATCCCTATATATCCTCCGAGACCTGCTTAGTGGTATACTTTCTATAAGTTTCGCATCCTGTGGATTTACCAAAGCCCGGATTGCCTGTGAATTCCAATTGTGTGAGTTAGAGTCAATGAGAGACTCCACTGTAAGGTCCGGATATAAATTGTGTTGATTTTTATTTGCTGGTCTCGGGCGAGTGGTTGGGAGCCATGGATCATTCCATACTGAAATAGAAGAACCAGATCCCACCCGTTTGATTAGTCCTTTGCTTACCAGAGATCTAGCTGAGACAATATTCCACCAGCCATATGACGAAGAATATGAACGGATCGGTTCCAAAGGAGAAGCATTTCTGAAATACCGACCTTTGAAGACGCGAGAGAATAAAGTGTTTGGCCTCTCTATCAGACGCCATAACTGTTTACCAAGCACCGCTGTGTTGAAATCAATGATGTCTTTGAACCCTAAACCTCCTTCATCCTTAGCCACACATACTTTGTCCCATGATTTCCAGTGCATGCCTCGTGTACTTCCCCCTGGACTCCACCAGAATTGTGATACCGCACTCGTCAATTTTTTCACAGTTGCCTTAGGTAAACGATAGCAAGACATAGTATGATTTGGTAATGCCGTAATCACTGATTTAATAATCACTTACTTTCCGCCTTTTTAAAAAAACTTGAAAGTCCACCCATTAACTCTTTTATTTAAACGATCTTGGACAAAGCTAAAAACTTGGATCTTTGATCCTCCCAAATTTTCTGGTAGACCCAGATAGGATCCCATTCCTCCATGATTCTGAATACCCAAAATATCTCTTAATTCCTGTCTAACGGGTTCCTCAATCTTATGTCCAAATTGAATTGAAGACTTCTCAAAATTTAT
>NC_027756.1:23885503-23930625 GCF_000695525.1 Brassica oleracea var. oleracea
CGAAGATAACTTATGGTCCAATGACTCCCAAGTCCTCTGCAATTCCAACTTAGTATTTTCATATATAATGATTGTAAGAGAAACGTCTTTGTCGAATCCATGAGGCCATAAACCCACAGACATGTCCAATATAATTTAATTCCTTTTTCCCATATTTCCATAGTCCCTTATTATAATTCCTGAGGCTGCTACAATTTTCCATGGCCCATAATAAAAAACCTGGAAAACTTACAACCAGTGAACCAGTAACACCCGTATTGTTAAAGTATGTCCTCAAACCCCGTACCAACACCACAGTATCCCCATAAAAGGTCTCACTAGAATAAAAAGATAATCTCATTAACGCACATAATCCAACCTTGTTTAAGACCAATATTAAAATTCCACCAGATGTCCACATGAAATTTCTTCGCAGTAGAACCACCACACAACAGATGTAAAAACCAACTAAACCATCTTTATTCCAATCCATAAACTTGAGATAAAAACTTACAGAGATACGACATAATGACGTATTGAATCTGCGCTTCTCGTATCGTAGAAAAATCAAAGCCTCTTCCCGATCAAGGAATTCTCCTCCCCTGAAATCAACTGAAGTTTCAAAACATAATGCCTTGTAGCCGTCTACCTTCACTTTGATTCTCCCATGATCAAGATCCACTTCAAGCCACTCCCCAAAAGCCTCACCGATTCTCTCGAAAATCGGGGCAGCCCAAAATTCTAGAGGAAAACCCAGAACCTTTACCCAAAAAATGATCTCCGAAGGGTAAGGTCGTTCTTTCCTAGATTGCCAGCGAACCAATGATAGCATCCAGTAGTCGAGATGAAACAGCTGCATCCTTAGGACCTCGTCATTATCTTCTTCTTCCTCAAAATCAAACTGGAACTTGCCCAAGCCCAAATCTGTCCCAATCAATTTCCAAATTTTTGGTAGCGTCACCACCAATGCCTTCACATTCTGCTCATCAGGATTCATGCATCGACCAATCAAAGCCTTTGCATAGCCTTGAATGAGCCCCGTGTTGTCAAAGTTTGGCCCCGAAATCTTCAGTCTTTTGGGGTTTCCCTCCACACTCCTCGCAATCCCAATAAGTTTACTCTAAGTCATTGAAACCAAAGAAAAGAAAAAGCCACAAAAACCTTTAACGATAATTGAAATGAGAACTGAGTTGTGCTGTAAATCGAAGACCCTACACCCTAGCTTGATTCCCATTAAAGAAAATCTTCTATGATTGATACGAGAAGTCAGCAACCAAATATTTTGAATCCACTCAACGATTCTAACCAGCCAAATTATCCAATAGACTTGCATATTCACAAACCATACTTTCCATCTCCTAGTAATAAAAGATTGAGGAGTATCCTTTTGACAACCCTTAAGAAACAAAACACCCAGATCTTGCGATTTCGTTTTAATTAGAACGACAATCGTACCACAAAGATCTCGGCTTTGGATGATGTTTGACGATGATTTCCTTAAGCGTAAGGAGCCCGAAGCTTTTACCGATTCTAAGGATCTTGCCCTCCATATATTTCCATTTATCCGGAGATTCCCTCCGAGATCCACACGATCTCTCCTGGTGGAGACCCCAGTTTGTTTCGATCCTCTCCAGGAACCTTCATAATGATGAAGATCTGCCCTCTGATTATCCCGTGTGACCCTTTGATCCCCTGGATCCCATCCTCGAAGATCCATCGTAACCCTAGAAAAATGTCACCGTCGCCATCGCTCTGTAAATTTAGTTTATTAAACTAAATCGTAACATTAACAAATCATATCATATTGTAAAAGTTTTAATTCTCTTAATTCACTAGGTTAAGATCCGTGCATTGCGCAGGATGAACATTATATATATAAATTATTTTATGTATTATATATTTTTACACATTATGAAATAATAAATATATATTGACATCTGCCAAATCATTCAAGAAAATAACATATACGGTTATGTTTTCTTTTGTAAAGAAGATTTTGTTTGATACCATAAATATAAAGTTAATCCTATTTTCATATAAATATGATGAAATTCAAGGGCGAAACTCAAATTTTCCAAATAGGATTCTGCTTTAATAGTATAGATGTCTTTATTTTTATTTAATTGCCTAAATTCATATATTTGTTCCAACTATACAAAAAATACTACTTTATAAATACAGAAAATGACAGATATTACTCATAGAAAATTTTAATATTATACTTTAAAAATTTTAACTTTTAATGATATTTTTAATTTAATTACTTAGATGCATATATTTGTTCTAGTCATTTAAAAACTAAACTAGGAAGATTGTATAAATGAAAGCAATGAGTTTGTTATTCCCAGTTAAATGAAAATACACTACGGGTCTGACTGGTGACCATTCGAAAAACAAGAGGAACGAATAAAAAAAGAATGTACGGGAATAAAATAGCAGGAATGAAAAAGAATGATTGTTTCTTATCAAATTTAACAAGGAATAATTTTGTTCTTTAATTCTCTACAAAAAAAAAATAATGAAAGAGAATGAGAGGGAATTATTATTCCTTGTGAATGGTGATTTTTTTAGGAACGTTAGGGAATGCATTATTCCTCGCTGTTCCCTGGTCACCATTCATACCCTACAATAAACACATCACTTAATTTCTAAAAAAATTCATTAATAGAGTGCAAAATACAATAGACCAAAATGAATTCAACCTAAATGATGTTACAATAGTTTATTAATTCCTTAATTGCTTAGGAAGAAGAATTTGAATAAATTGACTCCGAAATAACAGCTCTCTGAATACAATTATTTTGTATAAAATTTTGGTAAGTTTTTCCGTATTATAATATAAACTATCTAATATAACAAAAAATCAAACTCATTTATATAAAGTAAGATTTCACTAACTCTGATACAAATAAGAACTTATCTCTTTTTGAAATGCAGAAAATTCGTCCGGAATAACGCATAAAAGAAAACGAGGACATCCGCTCGGATCACGTACGAAATGAAAAGGTGTGTCTTTATTATAAGGAGTGTCCAAGTAATAACGTTGTATTGGATATTAATCTAACTATAAATATTTCAGTTCGTCTAATAAATGCTCGATCAACATTCAAACCGAAATTGTTTGACTGTAAGTTTTTATGGTTTATTGTAACATACTTTAATATCTATACTTTTCCAGAAAACTAATTCGGTTTCAAATGAAAACTAATACTTTCCCAGAAAACTTTTCAAATAATGATCATCATTTGGCTGATAAGTGAGAAATGCTATAACGAAGAACTTAATGTTAGTCTTAATATTTTAGCATTGATTCAGTTTTTGTTTTCATTTATTTTTATATAAACATTTTGTTTTCAATTCTAAATTGGTATATATTATAATATATATGTATCTATCAATTTTTAAAACATAATAAGTATACGATATATTTTTCATTGAATAGATTATTTCAAACTTTCACATGTATTTGTATCTTCTTCTATGTATATATTTTCGGATTATTATTTCATTATTAAAATTGTAACTATATATATATATATAGATTAGTAAAATATTGTTTTATTGTCATATTCAAAAATATTGTAATCGCAAATTTAGAAAGTTTTTTAAAAATTAAACTTTTCGCTTCATAAATTTATATTATCGAGAAAATAATTAAACATTTAGTTTTTGTTTAAATTTTAAAATAAACTATATAGTTAATTTGTTTTCTTTGATTTAAGGTAGTAAAGATTAATCATTGTCAGAAAACTAATTCGGTTTGATCCTAACCCACATAGGCGAAAGAGTGCTTAGGGCAGACATAATCACTGGCTCACACATTGGAGACGAAGTTTTAATCCCAAGAGTTCTTCTCTTGCATGATGAAACAAATCTGCCGTTCACTTTACGTCGACGACAATTCCCTATCAGATTGTGTTATGAAATGACAATCAACAAAAGCCATGGGCAAAGCTTAAAAGAGGTTATCCTATATCTACCTAGACCGGTCTTCGCACATGGTCAACTCTATGTGGCCCTCTCACGTGTAACAAGCAAAGCATGATTAAAGATCATCAAAAGCGAAGATTCACACCCACGGAAAGTGAAGAACATAGTCTACAAAGAAATCTTCAACCGCCTTCGTTCCTATGAGAGTACAGAAAATTCAAAACTCAGAATCTCATCGAAGGTTTCTTAAGTCATTATCTATCTAATAATTCACATTAATTTGCTATGCAGTATTCTACCTATCATAAGAATGAATCAGAGTTAAAACTCCTTCCCTGATGATGGAAGTACGTATCCCTATTATATTCTATTACAAAGTTATGTTAACTGATTTATTTCAGAATAAATTTCAGGCTCTCCAAGAAAATCTCATCACATCTACCACCATCTTCGTCAAAAAGTCCACCATCTTATTTATGATTTTCGCTTCTCTGTTTTAAGCTTCTATGTTTTAAGACTTTAACATTTGCTCTTAATAATGATAATGACTTTATTCTCCTTTTAAAAATGATTTACAACACACTTAAATTTTAAAACTGATCAACTGTATTTTGAAAAACCAAAAAAAGTTTGACAAATCAAACAAATAACACCCAAAACATCATCAAATATGCGTTGGAATTAAATAATATAACATACCTCCAAATCATCGTGGATTATCACATAAAATTAATATGTTTGAAAGCATGTTCCGCGCGTAAAAACTTTGAACCACACATAAAAATATACAAATTATAAAAAATTGACAATACAAAATAATTCTCATTCTTATGTGTGCAGAAGATGCAGCCGAAGATCGCAAAAACCAAAGCGACTACCTCGGACCACAACCAATAATCGTTAGGATCATTAGGATGTGGCCCATCACAAACCACAAAAACAAAAATGCTTTCCTAAGAACAACTTTCATTTGTCTCGACATCCAGGTTTGTCTAAGAAATTACTATATTTTATTACTCCAACTACATTTGAAATGATTGCTTTTAACCATTAAACATGAACAACAAATGGAGGGGAGGGTGCCTATCTCTACGTCAGACAAAATGTACCAACGGTTCGAAGAAGAGAAAATTTATCACATTAGATATTTTAACCTTCTTCCCAATAACCAACGGTATAAGCTTACCATTCATCCATACGTAATCAATATCAACGAGACCACAATTATTACACAAATTCAAGAAAACATTCCACCAATTCCTCCGTACATATTCCGTCCCCAACACTACACCCAGTTGATCAGCTTAGCAAGTGCAACCAACTTCCTCCCAGGTAAAAAAAAAAAAACCCTTACTATCTCACATACCAATAAATTCTCTATTTTTGCACTAAAAATTATTCCCACAGATGTTGTTGGCCGAATGTACCTTATCCAAGGAAGTGATTTATATAACCACAACACAAATACAAAGATCATCATTGGATTGCGTCTAGACAGGTTTTAACATTTTATTAAATATGATTTGATTTCACCAATATAATATATAATACCATAATTTTTTGTAGATCCAAAGTTGTACGTCTAACTATATGGGACAACGAGGCGGCTAATTTCAGGGAGTTAAATCGTATATCTACCAGAAAAAACCAAATCGTAATCGTCACAAGTATCATTCCACGGTTATATGAAGGTAATAAACTAAACATAAATTTTATGTCCAACTAAATGCTTACGAATATTTCACTTTACAGGGAAATTATCACTCACAACCACACCAGGATCGCGCTTTTACTTTGACAACGACATTGATATCATACAACGCTTCCAAAAGAGGAATAAACTGTCATCCTAAGTCTGATGGCATAACTCCACATGGAATCGAACAACAACACACCAAACCACAAAATCAACTGCTTTAAAATTTGTGTTACCGATTCCTACGTTAATTAAAAAGGCACACTCAGATACTTTTTTCTCATACGGAAATTGATTGCTCAACACAATATATTATTCAAACTTCCTATTGTTTAGAAAGAGAAACTGATCACCGCATCACATTAGAACAAAAGCTCTATGGTTAATTCTACAACAACAAAGATAAACTAACACTTTCTTAAACTAAAAACTACCAAAAATATATAAATTTCCCTTTAGTTAAACATGTTATCCGCGCGAAGCGCGGACAGCGGCTCTAGTATATATAAAATCTGGATACTAGTTCTATCCGAATAAGGAACAAAACAATAATATTTTATTTTTTGGGAATTGGACTGTATAGCCACACAAAAAATATCATAATTAACTATCTAACCCAAAAAAAAAAGTTCCTCCATTATTTATGAAATATATACTATATTACCCTTCTTAGTTACCGGTTAATGAAAAAAAAATACACTTCTCTTCTTCTTCTTTGATTATGAACTACCACCACTCTTCTTTCATCCCCACCGCCTTACCCTCCGTCACCGTTATGATACGCTATCACCAACTTCACACTGTGCTTTATATTTATTGTGTCTTTAATCACCACCTCTTTTTCTATCATCATTATTTCTTTTAATTATTAACCAGATCTGTAAATTTCGATTTTATAGTTTTGCCATTAGATCCTTCAAAACAACTACAATCTTCTTGATACCAGTCTTCTTCTTCATAAGCTTTTAACCTTCCAACAATGTCCTCAAAACTCGTCGTGTTAAGGTCAAGAAGTTGTTCAATGGAAGCAACGATCTGAATGTATTTCTTTCTTGGTAAGCTCTTTAGGAATTTTTTAACAATCTTTGATTCTTCTATCACCTCTCCCAACGCTGTAGATTTTGAAGAAATCTCAGATAACTTGCCTACGAAGGTATCGATCGTATTTCCATCTTTCATCATAAGTCTATCAAACTCTGCCATTAAAGTTTGTAGTCTCGCTTCTCTGACCCTCTCAGCTCCGAGATTGCGCGCTTTTATTGCGTCCCATACACCTTTAGCTGTGTCCAAGTCGCCAACTTGAAGGATTAGTGCCTCTGGTATAGATTGGAACAAGAACGCTATTGCCATGTTGTTTTTCTTCTCATCTTTGATTCCAGGTTCAATTGCCTCCCAAACCTCGCTGACTTTCAGTGCTATCTTCATCCTCATACACCAGACAGTATAGTTTGATGTAGTTAGCATTGGGAATTTGATGGAGGTTCGGCCAGACTCCTTGCTTGCCGCAGTTTCTTCCTTTACTTCCGCCATTTGTTTGTTTCAAGCTTTGAATTGATTCTTGAGGCTCTGATACCAAATATAGAATCACAAAGCAATATAGAAACTCAAAGCAATAATAAGAAGTTCTTCTCTTATTCAATCAAGCAACAATTCAATCAAGCTCTCTAAGAATCACTCAACGCACACACCCATCATTATCATTGTTATCAATATATATAGAGAGCTCTATTTCCTAATCCTATTAGATAACATATCTAGAAAACTTCCTAAATACATTATACTTTCCAATTCCTCAACATGATAGGATTAGGTCAATAGTTTGTTTCTTAAGTTTCCTTTTTCTTCAAACTTAACTCAACAGCTATAAATAAGAATACTTTTACTTGTTCAACAACTTTTGAGATGCACGTTTATAATATTTTTACTTGCTTCTGGTTTAGGTGAATTTGATTTGTAAAACGTAATTTCTACAAATACGAAATTTTCACATCTATCTAGTTTAACACTATTTTATAACCTTGAACTATTCGTGGAACGTGTTATGATCGATATAAATGAGTGCGTAAACTTAAATTAAAGGGCTTATTTGCAAACTAGCCATATTTTCAATACAAATTAGGTAAATGTCATTGATTTTGACATAATGTAGTTTCTAACATTTATGCCACAAAGTATCCGATTTTATCCTTTATCTTTACAGGTATCAAGTAAGTGTGTGAGGAAATAATGTGTCCAGTATAATATAAAGTCAAAAATACTTGAAAACTATTCCAAATGAAAGAAAGAAGAGTCATCCACGTATACATTTATTGACCACATGCATAAGCACCAAGTGTTCTATTCCATATCATTGTTGTAGTATCGGATTATAACCTCACCTACAACCTCTAAATACTAAACATAACTCAACCTCAATCCTTAGATACTAAATCTTCTCTCAGTCTCATCCCAATCCCTAAATACTAAACCTTAAACCCTAATCAGTAAACCCTAAACCCAAATATAAACCATAAACCTAAGTATATGGAACAAAATAAATAACATAGTACATATTGATAAAATTATGAAAAGTTTATGATTGCATGAAAGAAGTTAATACTGGCCCCAACCATACTCCCTCACTTTCTAAATACTAAACTCAAATCACTAAACCGTAACTCAAATATAAACCCTAAACCTATATATCAAAATCTAAAAAGTACATAATATTATGTAATATTAAATTTTATTATGAAATATTAAACTATACAGTTTAGATCATAGTACAATTTTTATAGGTTCAAAAACATGTAACGATAGAGAACTTAAGAAAGTTACAAACTATATTTTTAAATAAAATAGAGCACTTTTAGTAATCGTCAAATGGAATGGAACATGACAAAATTGTATAGTAACAAAATATATCACATTACATAATATGTCCATGTAGAATAGAACAAGAATCTGTAAATGGAATAGTAACGCCACTTCATTCCACTTCATTCATATGCAACTTCCATGTTGCAGTATTGTTATTGAGATCTCAGATATGGTGCACGCTTGTCATTCATATTTTAATTTGTCACCATCAGCTGAATCACCTACGTTATTAGGGAGAATTAGTTCTAAACCCAGTTTTCAAATATTTAATTTTCTATACTGTTTGTCCGTCAACTAATTATTATTTCCATATTATAGTATTCTAATACCAATGTATTATCAATGCCACAAAACTATAAATCAAGCAAAGCACCAGAACTTACAGAATTTGAGAAGGATCTTCGTTGAATCGGTGATGTGGAGGCGAATCGACCCGGGTGAAGCTCATCGCCGCCTCGGTTGTAACTGCGGCGGCGCTTTGGCGGTTTCGGAAGCAGAGAAGGTTAGGACTTTTAGAGAAGTTTCTCGATCATAAAATACTCTAGAATTCAGGCGGTGGTGATAATATTGATCTACTCCATGAGTGAGAACATGCCAATCATAGAAAGTTTCCAAGAAAAATTACAAAAAGGAAGATGTGAATATCGAGCTGCCATGAATTACTTTTGACAGGTAATAGTTATTAACTTTTATTTTCTGTCTGTAAATTTCACCGATTGCTGAAAGGGAAAAATATAATTATTATAGAAAAGACACAGTGTGTATAGTATTAGGAAAATTGAACATGTAGCTGATTAGTGATTTTTAGCGTTATACAGCCTAATTTCCCTAAATTAAAATAAAATAAAATTACAACCTTAAACCCCACATATTAATTTTAAAAATAATTAATGGTTGAAAAACCAATCCATTGATCCAACTTGGTCATAAAAAAGTTTAGGCATGTATAAATAAAATCTGAAGTCTCAGAATATATTTTGATATGGACTTAACTATAGTCATCGTGCATATAAAAATGCTTTTTAAATATATTTTTTCTTTTGATTTTATGACAGATTTTTATTAGAAATAAAAGATGTGTTGTCGTTATACTTTTAAAACATAAGATATTTTCTTTTAAAAAATACAGAAGACATTTATTTATCCATATCTCCGATATTTTGATGTGTGAACCTAATTCATTTCTTATATACGACCAACAAGGAAAAAAAAACGCATCTCCTTCGACTTTTCTTCATCGAAACATCTAATGGAGTCATCTTCTTCCCTCCTTCATCACTCTTACCTCACTTACTTTAATCCTCGAAAACTTGGAAAACCTTCCTTTTCTTATCCATTAATGCCGAAGTTGCGAACTCGCAAACCAACTCGCATTTGTTCTAGCAAGATGTACGTTCCCGGTATGTCATATAATTTGTAAGAAAATGTGTTTTTTATCCATATATTGTATTATTCTCTATATAGATTACTGTGTACTTTGTTGCCCAAAACAAAAGATTACTGTGTACTTTTTATTGAAGTGTTGTTTTGTAATTGAGTTAGGCTTTGGAGAAGCTTCACCGGAGGCTAAGGCAGCGAAGCATCTTCATGACTTTTTTACTTACGTTGCAGTGAGGATAGTGTCTGCTCAGCTTGAGGTCAATTTAATTCAAAATTCGCATTTAACTTACAGTGTTTAAGAAAATTGTTTTGTGATTAATTAATTAATGACAGAGTTATAACCCTGAGGCGTATTTAGAGTTAAGAGAGTTCTTAGAAACAAACTCAGTAAGTGACGGCGATAAGTTCTGCGCTGCTCTCATGCGTCGCTCTTCGCGTCACATGAACTTAGGTACCAAATAAAACCACCTGTTATACATTAGTAAATAAATTGATTACAATATTTTTTGTTAAATAATTAGTCATTTTATATATCCATATGCTTAGTATATACTTATATATTCATACATTTATATCTGGCTTTATATAATAAACTAATCAAATTCTGTTGTCGTCTCATGATCAATGCAAGCCCTTCGAATTTTAGAGGTAAGCTAAGCTTTTCTTTTCTCCTTTAATACATTTTCAAAACTACACTTCATATATCTCTAGGTTTTGTATTTACGGTTTTGAACCTTTTTGTAACCGTTAACGTAGGTACGGTCTGCTTATTGTAAAAACGATTTCGAATGGGACAATTTACAGCGCCTCGCGTTCAAGGTTATCACTCCTCACCATAATCTCTCTCTATATATACAAGTGACTGAATATGAAGTATGTAAATGTAACATAAGCATCTTGTGTTTGTGAAAAATGCAGAATGTGGATAGATCCAACACAAAACTCATGCGTGAATACGTCTTAGAGACTAGCCATGTCGAAACTGATACGGATAAGTGAAAGCTCTCAAGTCTCCAGAGGATACACACATGAAACCAATTTGTACATACACATACATATATACCATTGCGCTTGTGTTAATCATAGTCCATAGAGTTTTAATCATTAAACCTTTTCTTGAAAATAACAAAACTAATCAAGAATCAGGATCGATTACATGGATACTAGGAGAGGCATGGATTTGTCCTGAACCAAAATAAGATTAGGCATAGTATTCAATGTTCTCTAACCTGTAGACATACTTAACCACAATGCCTCCACTTAAATGAATACTTTTCTTTGATCGATCAGCCATCCAATTTATTCTTTCAACCATCTAATGTCAATCAATCTCAATCACAAAATGTTTGTCTAAACCATATTGCTACTAGACTTACCGCTACGTTTTGCAAGTGGAAGTTTGCAACAGAGTCTAAAGTTTTTCCTCTCTTCTCCTCCTGCAAGAGGTACCTATGTAAAAAATCAAGACAAAAAACAGTAGAGGTTATGATTATATGATTCATGTTAACCATTAGATATACAAGAATGAACATACCTAGCACAAAACCACATAAGAATAGGTTCTTAAACTGGAAATATACAAGGTGAAGTAGCCCAATAGCAGTTCTTTTGTGATAGAAGGTTTAATAGAACTTCCATTGCGTTGCTACCGGAAGAAGAATCACTGCATAAACAAGAATCGTTGAGTTAATGCCTTGAACAAGATTTGATAATAGCATAAATGAAGTGCATTGATTAAAAAAGCTTCTTATTCTGACGGACTCATAAGGGTTTGTTCCTCTTCTGGTAGTAATACATTCTCGCTGAATGAAGTTGAATTGCTCTGTGTACCACCGCCCTCATCTTCACCAAATCTTGATGTGAGATGAGAAGTTTGAGAGGAACCATTGCATGAATTCAGGGATGGGGCTAAGTGTTGCAAATGTCTGCATCGACGACCTATTCCTAATATCTTCTTTTGAGATCCAAAAGGTCGCTGATAGGATGTTACCGCCTTATGAATAATAACGCATTGTTAGATTAAAAAATGTTGTTTAAAATATTAGTGTATGGAACTGCATACCTCATAAGCGACCTTAGTGTATGGAACTGCTTCTCAAGCAATGAAGCAGAATCATCCCAAGTAATGTGATAAAGCTCTAAAGTAGCAGGACTAAGCCACATCCCTAGCTTCTCCATAGTATTAATAAAAGTTTCACCACATTTCCAAATTTATTGATAGTAGCTATTTTTTTGTTTGTAAATTTCCCCTATTATTTTTAGTAGCAATATTTGGTGATAAAATATAGTACTAATTACACCTTGTATATTTCCTTGAGTAATAAAAAAAAAAAAGCTAAAGAAAAACGATTGTTCCAGATTTTATGGTTGATTATAGCCATCATCTAGTTGGACTATAAAAAGCGATGAAGAGTAACTTCATTTCATCAATCATTAAAAAATCATTTACGTGAAGAATGAAGACCATTTCCCTTAAATTATTGTTATTGGCTTGTCTTGTTGTCGTCATTTTCCGTAAGTAAGCATGCATATAATTTTCAAACAAACCAAAAATGTATTTTTTTTTTACCAATATACATATATCCAGATTAGAGAAAAAAAAAAGATTTTTTTGAAATCAGTTTTAAATTGTTTATTTTAAAACTTTTCTTAGTATATTTGTTTTTAATATCACTTTATTATATTTTGGTGTGTTCAAGGTCAGAATCTTGCAGTGGGGAATTTTTGTAAGAACAACAATGACTGCAAAAAGTTATGTGGAGGCTATTGCAACAATATTCGTGAAAGTTGTGTGTGTCATAATTTAAACAATATAAATGCAATAAACCTTGGTTCTTCTAACGATCCTTGTATCCCAGAACATCCCGGTTGTCGTGGAGGTCCTCCACCAAAACAGTTGAAAGTGTAATGATAAAACTATTGTATTTTGATCCCCAAAAAAACTATTGTATATGTCTGACATAGTATATGTCTGACATAAGTTATTTGCTGAATAAAACATAATTTCATTTATCAATTTTGTTGTTCACATTCATGTCTTGGATTTTTTAAACAATAAACTTGATTAACATACTAGCCAAATATATACTTTACCAAAAGAATAATTTGTGAATAACTCCAACCCGCATAATGAGAAAAATATTTTCGATAAAATAATTAAATCTATACCACAAGTCTTGTTCTTCCGATATGAGAGACCCCGTTTAAGTGCCAACATTTTCTGGTTACAGTAACAGTTACGGAAACTCTGATCCAAAGACAAAAAAGAAGAAACATTCTAGAATTTCTGAAGAACAACAGAGTTGGCTAGACCAGCTTGTTCGATGGTCTGAGTGAGATCCGTCAAAGGCGCAGGTGGGAATCCCATTGTCTGAAGCTGGTAGTTAACCGGGGCTCCAGGCCGAGAGGAGTCAATGAAAGCCCGAATGTCACTAACCGTGTGATGGTGATTGAACTTAGCCACAAGCCGGGTCCCATCCGCTAGTCTAATCTGAATCGATGCGGTAGGAAGGGTTTCATCTATTACAAGAGTTGGAGACGGTGGTGCTGCTAAACCGGTTTGTACCGGAACGGCTGCGGAATCTGGAGCCAGCGATGGGGTACCACCACTAAGAGTCCTTCCAACGCCCTGAAAGGAAACCTTAGGCTTCTCTCTTTCCTACAATGAGATGAGACAAGATAAAGAGAAAGAGATACAAATATGGATTTATAGAGAGAGGACACTCACAGGACAATTCTCTTCCCTTCGCATCAGATTAACATGTACAGGAGCTCTTCTATCTTCAGGCTCAAGCTCTTTCGGACACTCAGACTTTCGAATACTCTACCCAAAAAAAAAGATAACTCAAACAGAGATGGACAACAACAGTTATGACATGACATTTTTGGTTCCGTAGTACCTCGAGAAAAGAAGCATTCTCTGGATCATCCAACTTCCTCAACGGACCATCATCTATAGTGAATCCATTAGACCAGAAGATAATGTTGTGAGCCACAGGGTCAGGCTGTTGAGGAGGAGGAGTCGAAACGCTTTCACCTGAAAGCAACCTCCCAGTTCCAGTGAAGCTTCTGGAACTCGAAGAAGGAGTCTCGAGAGGTCCTTCAACAGCTCCTAGCTGCCTAGCTTGATTGAATATCTCATCAACATCATCCTTCTTCGATGGATCTTGAACCATCATACCACTATAAAACGATTCAGATCCAAACGTGTCTAAGTACGATCCTAACACTTAAAGAGGATTAGAATATCAAAGAAGTGAGATGGTTATTGAGGACTGACCTTTTCTCGCCGCCGGTGTAGTACTCCTGAGGACCGTCCGAATCACTGTCTGAGTCCGGATTTGATCTCCGATTGAGATCGGAGAGAGTGCGGATTCCACCGGTTCGACTGCTCGACGGCTTCGCTGGTTTCTTGTCCTTCGATGACATTGTTTCCTCCCCGATGCGCAAACAGTAAAACGATAGACACAGAGATGAGGCACTGTCATGTGTGTTAACTAAAAGTTGACCTGGAGGTTGGTTTACTTCGGTTTATTCGGGTCGGATCGTTCGGTTAACTGAAAAACTGTTGAATTGATCCGAAACATAGTACGGTTCGATTCGGTTTGGTTTTGTTCAATTCGAATTGGTTCGGTTACAAATATTGTGATTAACCGGTATAGTCTCAGTTTAAAAAAAATCGAATTAGCTGATGGATGAACCAAAATCCGAACATTTTGATTTAATTTGGCATGTTCGGTATAGAATTTTTTGGTTGGTACGAAACTGGCTCTATCAAACCTGGAAGGAACCGAATCTTAGCCTACCGACATTTTAGATAAGAGAGAGAGATCACATGCATGCTTCATGGAAGACAGTGATGGATGGTAATAAAATCTCAGAATGAGCCTAATTCAAAATTAGATTATAACTAAGAAAAAAAAGGAACCTTGTGTAAACCCAATTTCTGTGTGGTCGATCACCATCGATTTTAGATGTCTAGACAAGCTTTTTTAAGCTAAATGTTTACCTGGGAGGAAGTTATTCATGAAGCCCGGTTCAAATGTGTAACTTACAGAAAGAGTTTGATGTTCTGCTCATATGTCTTGGCCAATGTGCACTCAATGTCACAAGCTTGTCAAGATAACATTGTCTTCCACTATCAAGGATCAACATTATGCTCCCAAGTTTGTCTTGCGACTTGTGAGCATCATATTTGGTTTATTTTAGAAGCATCTCAAGCGTATCTAATATCACAATCCAAACGAGTGCTTTTAAGTAAATATATTCTACTTTCCATATGAAAACATGGTTACATTGGGAAGCATCTGCACCATAAATGCATTATTATTTTTTAGATTGTATGATTCATTCTCTGGAGCATGCTAGTAAAATGACAAAAGCTTCACCAAAGAAACCATCTCTTCGGAGTAGAAGGTTTCGCCGGCTGATCATGTCCCTCCTTTTTCCTATTTTCCATTCCTCGCTTCAGTGACTCCAGTCTTTTCCTGTGACATCCATGAAAGGAAAATATAACCTTTGCTTTAAGCTAAGAATCAGACCCAAATTAAACACATTTTACCATATAAAGGGGTATAAAATAGTCAATAGCTCAGTTACGGAGGCATATATAAGCTCAACTAGTCTCATGCAGCATATTTATTCCATGATAATATGTGTTATAAGCATTGCTACTCTATGAGATAAGGTATCTTTACAGTACTTGGTATCTGTCATACGACCGTGCAAACTCCACCTCTGACGAAATCCTTCGATTCCTTCAGCTCCACTAGCTAGAATCAAATGCCTGATCATATAAACATTTGGAACATAAGCAGAGTTTGTGAGTACTTACATGATTACAAGGTAGATCCAGAGAGAAACTCTTATCATAAAGATTATCCAAAAAGAAGGTTTAAATCTGAAATTCTCTGTGTCACTACACAATATTTAAGAAAGAGTACCTCTCTAGTGATGTGGCTTCAGATTCAAGCTGAGTAACCCTTTCCTTAGCAAGATCAATAGGCATTGACGATCCTAACTTGTATTCGCTCTCTTGAAGCCTTACTCTCAATACCTTGTCCTAAAACAAGAAGATAATAATATAAAGAAAACCTCAAAGAAATGGATATGAAATACGAAAAAGTAAGCTATACAACCCGAGAAGATAGATAATGTGGAGAAAGACAACACACCCTGTTTTCAGCACATTGTCGATACAAGGCAAGCTCATCTTGGCAAAATGGTTCAATATCATTGATTTGCAAGCCTGAAACCCAAGAATAAAAATAATCAAACTCCACTCACTGATGGATGGAATGTTATGTATTACAAACCAAAACGAGGATACACAGAGTTTGTAACGGGTAAACAGGAGACTTACATAGGAATAGATTCCTCAAAATGCCATCGCAGAGTTCAACACCTTCGAGGACATGTGAAGCAATTTCAGGAGGGATGACAGGAGATGGAGGACCCATCATTAGGTCGTCACCGACCAGTATGGTCTCCTCCATCATTGGCTGTGAATCAACTGAAAAATTGTAATCACCAATGTTACAACTTCCCATATACATATATAAAAAATGGACTTAGGATCCAAAAAACTCTCGTCATAAAGAGACCTCAAATTCAAGTTTCCAGAATAAGAATGCACAAATGGTGATTGGGGTCTGAACAAGCTATACTAAGAAGTTTAAGAACAAAAATTACAACTTAAAGCTGGCAACGAACACAATGTCATAGAGTTTTTACCCGCAAACACCATAAGGTTTGTAACATAAAGAAATGGCCTTTCTTGAAGCTAAAACAAATTCACATTTTTTCTATTTCGCAAGAATCAGTCACTTACCATCCATGGCTGCGGCGTATCAAAACAACTCAAGCACTGAAGAACAGACCAAACCTCTGAACCCTGAACAAAAAACAAAAAGAAAAGATCATACACTCACTTAGGCATTTCGTCGAACAGTTTCAAGGCAACAGAAGTTCTCATACCCGTACGAAAATTAATGATGGAAAAATCAAAAGGCGTCTGATCTCAGAGAAATTGTTCTTGCAAAACTGAGAAACAAGATCCAGACGCGACAGCAATCGTCCCTAACAGCAAGGTTTACCTTCGAAGTGCTGATACACTCCGACTCTTGTTTGGTAAATGCAGAGAGTCTGAGAGACTCTTTTTCCTTTGAGGAATGTTTCGGGGTCAAGAGACGTATAACGATGTCGTTTAAACTTAAACTAGTCCTTGAAACGGTGTCGTTTGAAATTAAATCAAGGCAGTTTTTTATTCTTGTGATACAATAGCTCTTGCTTCAATTTCACATGAGCTTCTGTAACAATCTGCTCAAGATTTGACCTAGACAAGAAGTAAAATGCAATGAACCGAAGTAAAACTGCCTTGTATATATGTTACTGTTCCTAAGTTATGTTATTCCAAATGTATATAGTCACTCAAAATCTAGCAAAGGCTTCTTGGAACGAGCAGCCAAATTCTCCTCCCTCTGTTCAGCGACACTGCGAAGAGCTTTGCGGCGAGCTTCAGCGCTTTCCAAGTACTCTTGTATTGGAGGGAGAGTCACTTGTTGTTGTTCTACCCCATCTGCTTTTGCTCGACGAATCAACTAATATTCAACAGCACATAAAAGGTTAATGTCCCTTAATGATCTGCACCTGTGTAACAATATTTAACCAAATTTAACACATCACCTTTGAAGCCCATGTTCGTTCTGCTCCTTGACATACATCTCGAATATCCCTGCCTGACATTCTGCATACCCAGTCAACACCACATTAAAAAGAAAAAGTCCGTGTGGACGACACAGGATTCATTGCAAACTTTATAATGATTATGTTAAAAGAAAAAAGTGAGAAACTATACGCTTCTGTGGCATGAGCAAGCTGGACTAGTTCAGGCTTTGAGAGTTGTTTTGCGTATTGGGCGATGATTTCTTGACGGGTTTGTAAGTCCGGTAAGCCAAACATGATCATGGAATCGAACCGGCTAAAGATATACACATAGGACACTGGTCAGGACACGAGTTAAAACATGTTTAAGAGGGTTTATTGCTTTACCTGATTAAAGCGGGATCAAGATCTTGTTTTCTATTGGTTGCAGCAATCACAACCCCTTTTTTGTCCTGTTCAAATCCATCAATCTGCAAAGAAACAAAAGACGAAATAATAGCTAGTCTGTAGTTGATATGTGTTATTGACAAACTTTATGCGTATTTACCTGCCTTAGTAGTACCGACAAAACTCTACGTGTTGCTTCATGCATATCACTATCACGAGATATAGCAAAGGCATCGATCTGAAACGTTACTTAGACAAGTCAATTTTGTTTTTAATTCATAGTCAAATCTTGAAAGGAGCAATATTGACTTCACCTCATCAAGAAATATAATTGCACCATCAGAGAGCTCATTTGCTTGTGAAAACACAGCACCAAGAAGCCGCTCGCTTTCACCATAGTACTTAGACATTACAGCTTCCAGCGGCACATATAGCAACGGTATGCCCTGATAAATGGTTAGAGCTCAATATTCAAATCCTCAAAAGGTTAAAAAAGGAGCAGGTTCTAGGATGCTCACTGCTTGATTAGCGATAACACGCGCACAAGATGTCTTCCCAGTTCCTAAGTTTTAGAGTTTAATGAATAATCAGATTCAAAACTTGTTTCTACAAAAAAAAATGCAATTTCTTCTGTGGCTAACCTGGTGGACCCTCAAACAGCACAGCTCGGGGTCGGTTTGATTCAAATTTAGACCGTGTACCACGAACTATATCATCATATACTTCAGGACTATGAAGAGCCATCAGTATTGTGTCTTCTATTTCTCTGCACCATGATAAGAAGCTAATATTAGCAGCTTTGTGGGATAGAAAAGAGAAAAGATGTAAACCAAAGCTTACCGTTTTTGCTGTTCATATCCAGCGATATTGTCCCATGATATCTCGTGGACAGAATCATCATCTCCAAGAGGTTTGTTAACTCCATAGATTCTCACTCCCATCGATTCCAATTGAGAAATAGTTTTGTCCTTAGATGCTTCACGTGCGCTTCCTCTACCTCCTTTGTTTTGTCCAGGTTTTGTTCCAGCTACTTGCAGAGCTGAAACAAAAGCCTCGAGTTCTTCAGTAGTCAAGCTTCCCTTCTTTATGAACTCAACTTCCTGAAAACATGTTGTAGCATCATTAAGATTTGAGAGTTGGTTCTTTATTCGAACGAGAAATGAAGCTTACCACTTTATCAGAGGTAAGTAAGGAGCCAAAGATAAGAATGCACAGGTCTTCATCTGAATCATCCTCACTTGCTCCTGCTTCCTTCTTCTTTTCCACACTTCGAAGTGCTATTTGCCAAGCAACTGGGCTGAAATAACAAGAAACGAGTAGCGTTTAGCTTAAGAAACTGCTTCTTGGACAAAAATTTTGTAGAACAAGACACTTACTTGTCCCAAGAACGCAACATCATGTCTGAACCACCAGTGCGATCTGAGACTTTCACACCTAGTTGTGATCCAATGTTTGCTATTAACTGTGCAACTTCGCATGTGGAAGGAACTTGAAACTTCAACGTAATCTACAACACAAAACACGCTTAATCAAAATCCTGCCTTAAAATTCCAGATCACAATCATTACTAAAATTATCAAAAACAAGAGAGAAAGTTTCAAAAGATCATTGCAGAAACCTTTTGACCCCTGACAAAGACATTGAACCGTGGGCAAGAACTATATTGACTTCCTTTGCTTTGTATTAGTTCTTGGATCCGAGCTCGTTCTTTCTTGGCAATGTCTGCATAGTTTGGTGGAGGATCTGCTGGGACAGATGACTTGTTACTAATCTGCAACAAAATCAAAATTATAAACTACAATCAGTAGTAGCTATGCTACATAGACGGACTAAATCAAATCATCTACAGTTTCCAGGTGTGTTACAAAACCTCATCTTTCTTGGAAATGTCGTCTACATGGTTTGGGGGAGGATCTATGGGGGAAGATGACTTGTAATTAGCCTGCAAGTGGTCAAGTTATAAACCATATAATCAGAAAGAAGTAACTGTGTTATACATAGAAGGAGTAATTAATCAATGTGACGGTTACAGAACCTCATCAGAATCAGCATAAGCTACTCCAATCGCTCCAAGGCTAAAGAGAGCACCAAAAACTGCAGGCGCCATAGAAAAGCATGGAGAATCGTTTAAGGTGCTGCAAGATCTCAGGACATCACTTGCTTTTGAATTACTACGCTCAACGGTTCCTGCACAAATCAAATTCCTCAACAGTTCCCTTTTTTTTAAAAAAACCAATTAGAAGAATTCATTCGAAAACCATGATCAATCAGAAGATCATATCACAAAGAGATTCGCAGATTCTTGAATCAGACAGTAGAAGAAATGGAGAATCGTACCGTGATGGAAACGTCGACGAAGCTCGCGTCGTCCACGTGGCTGCGACGGAGGATGGTGGGAGAGAGATCCGCGCCATACGCGAGCTGCTCGAAACAATCGGTGAAGAACCGCCATTCGATTTGCCTTTACACAATTTATCGAGGCTGTTAAAGGGTTTATGAGGTTTTCTAAAGAAGGATTTGATTTACAGACAAAAAGTTTTAAGGCGATTACAGAGAAACCTTCCGGAGATAACCAACCGGTCCTTTTCAACATACCGGTTAAAAATGTGGGTCTGTATGGTATGCGCGGGTCTAAATTATCTCACTATTAATTAAATAATTTCTTATAATTATTTAAAATTTTGTTTATTATTACATGCAGTTATTATTATTAGAATAAACTACACTATGCAAAAAAACTTAAGTATAAATGATATACAATTAGGGGTGTGAAAATGAGTTATACCTCATGAGCTGGCTCAGTTCGATTTTTCATGAGCATGATCTTTGTTTTTTACACTCATTTAATAAATGAGCTTAATGATCGAGTTTAAATTAGATCACGAGTTATATGAAAGATTTTTAATGATCATAAGCTAAATCATGACCTTGGTCGCTTTTATACTTAATGTATATATATATACATACATATATATAGATGACTTCTATTTTTCTTATGTAAGAAAATATAGTTCTTATATTAATTGTATTTATCTTCTAAAATTAAAATGTAAAACCAAAAAGTTATAATTATTTTCAAAAATGTTAAAGAATATTGATATCAATCCTCGTATCATATATCTTTAAAATTAAAAACTAAAACAAAATATTCCTAAGATTCTCATCCAGAATATATATATTTTTATAATCTGAATAGATGAAGACTTTGAACATGAATCATCTCAAAACTCTTATGTGAAATAGATTTTCGGATCACTGATTTAACTTTTTAATTTATTATTAGGTGCTATATTTATTCAATATTTAATATTAATGTTTTGGATTAATTTTAAATTATATTATGAAAATTATTTTGCTTTATAATTTATTTTATAATTATTTTTATACTTTATCGCGAGTTATCTCATTTAGTTCATAATCTAGATGATTTGAGTTCG
Source organism: Brassica oleracea var. oleracea (assembly GCF_000695525.1). Lineage (NCBI taxonomy): Eukaryota > Viridiplantae > Streptophyta > Magnoliopsida > Brassicales > Brassicaceae > Brassica > Brassica oleracea. The sequence continues at coordinate 23,906,834 of NC_027756.1, forward strand.
ACTTTACATATTGAAGCTCATATAATAAATGAGATAAGCCAAGCTGGGCTGAGCTGGGCTAGCTCATGAAATATCCGAGTTCACTGTAAGTTGAGCGAGTTAGCTCATTTTGACACCCCTAGATACAATGTAGTTCTTGAAACGATGTTGTTAGTCCTCGTTCTAGTGCTTGATATGACATCGTTCAAACTTAAATCTAGTTTTTCATACGATCTGCACTTTGATACGATGTCGTTTGATTTAATTCTTGATACGATGTGTTCGCATACAAACAAAACATGTTTCCTTGCAGAATGAGACATTCTCAAACTAACTAATCTTATGAAAGTTACAAAATTCCCTAGTATCTGATGGTGTGATGTGTTGGTCTCGAATTATCTCACAATTAATATGTTTGCTTATAGTCAAAATAACTACAACTAGCCATTTCAAAGTAGATTTTAAGTTTAACATTTCTTACATTAAAGGTCATACCAAAAGTAGTCTGCAAACTTTCTCAACACTGGTCGAGTTTAAACATTTCTCCACAAAAAAAAACCACACGATGACACAAGTCTGAAAATAAACCAACCATGAACCAATTCCCAAAAGTATTTCATCCTGGATCCAAAAGATAGAATTCACACATCTTGATCCCTTCTCCTTTTTTATCCCAGTACACCAACATCTTTCTCTTCCGACGAACTCCATTTGGCAGTATTGCATATAGTTCTCGATCCAACCCTTCATCATCAGGCACTTGCCATGTTTGCTGGTCCGAATCTCTATGCACTTCATTCCATACTCGGTCCTTTTAATCCATTGGATCAAATGAGTCCAACATGAACCGTTCAAACTCAGCTTGAACAAACACCACAAGCAGCACACTGTCCAAAACAAATACTCAAGAATCACTATTAGTCTATAAAAAACTAAGTCAATAATTGTATTGCATGAATTAAGGAAAGAATCATTACTGTTCAAAATCTATCAAGATTTTAATAGCAGGCCTCACAACTGAGGGTGTCATCGGTGAATCATTCTTCTTAGATTCTTAGGCCACACATGATAATCACCAATTGGGAGTCTCACATATGAACTCTGCGTAAGCCAACTTTTGATGTTATATTTTGTCATTAATACATCCCTTCAAGTGATTCTTTGGCAATTTTTGAGCAGTATTTGGGCAATAATCTATGGACACATTTTATGGGATAATAAATGGGTTGGATGGGGTAGAATTAGGTCTATGAATCTATGACATCTTCAGCAATAAACTTGAGTGTATCATATCAGATATGTCTAAGTTTTTTTAGCTAAAAAAAAAAATAAGTTTTTTTTAGCTTTTTAACTCCATGTAAGATAATCAGAATCTGAGAATCTAACATATCTACTCCACATAAAACGAGACATATGAAATTTGGTAGAATTGTTACAAATGTCATCAATGTGGTTTCAACAACCTCTTCCAAAACAATTTCATCTAGATTATAATTATTGTATTAAAAAAATCAGCTTTTTGTAATGTGAAATTTTCTTATTTGTGAAACTGCACTTTGTGAATAATCTATATTATAATTATAATAGGATAGTTTTTGTTCTCTCCTAAGCTTGTCTACATCAGCAGTAATTTTTTGTGTGGGTCCCACAACTTCTCAGTATTGTCAACGAGTTTGGTCTTTCATGAGTTTTTTATTGGGCTCAATATTGGGTTATTGTTCTAATTCTCTATGGGCCTATATGCCACCAAACCGGGTAGTTAGGATTATTATTTGGGAAGTTACGACCAACACTCCTCGCCACCTATGTTCTCTTCGATTCATCTTCCCGACGATGAGGAATCTGAAAGATTTCACTGAATCATGCTTAATCCAAGCATCGTCTTTAATGCAACCCCCCTTTTATTCTCTTTCTCTGAATCTTCGAGTATAAAAAGGTATGCTCTCTACCTTCAAATTCATCAACTCAATCCTCTAAATCATAAGCTTTTAAAAAAATCCAGTGATTTAAAGACTGGCTCCACTGTTCGCCTCCCTCTTGCCACAATCATTGAATCCCTCTTTCGTAAGATCTTTGTCTATCAGTTCATTATAATCCAGATATTTATAAAAAAATTGTCATTCACTCATGATCCTATTTAGTTTTCTGGCGTGAGAAACTCTGCATATTTGAGTTGTTTAATAGATTCTCGCTAATAGCCTCGTCATTGGAATAATTGCAGATTTGGGTTGTCTTCTTTCTATTAATAGATACGTGTGGTGTGTAAATAAGGTGATTCAAATGAGATGAATAATGGATCGCTGAGTTTGGTCCGAACTCTATATTTCTTTCCTCATGTTTTTATGCTATTTTTTAACAGTAGCACTAGAGTATGAGATGGGTGATGCTCATATGGCTATTTAAGCCACGAGTGAGGAAACTTTCTTTTATGTAGTATAAAATATTAGTTTCAAGAACTCAGCTTTAATAAACGTCTGTTGATTAAAGCGGGCTGAACTATGTGTCTTTCAGTTACATTGAAGCAGAGCAGCCTCAACTTCACACTGTCTGACTCTCCTCTATCGATGTTTACCGCTCGATGTCTCTGCCGCTCAAGTCAAATGCTTATTCACCAAGCTCATAGAGAAAGAGGTTTTTGTTCCTATTTGCTTTGTGATCTACTAAGAGATTCGTGTCTAAATCCTAAAAATATTATTGAATTTGTGCCGTGTCTGAGAGTCATCAAGTGAAACTAAAATCTTACAAAGCAATGGACACATGTGGTCGGAAATTGAAACTGTTGGAAGTAGTGAACATTTTGATAATTGGTTTACTTTATATAGTTTGGATTTGAATTTCAGTTTTTTTGATTAAAAGCAGAGTATTCATTTATTAATATGTAGTTTGATTGGTCAGGGTGATAAACAGTCAAATAGGGCCACTTAACATGTTGCACAACGACATAGTAACGTTTAATTTATGATAGCATCCATGCAAACTGTAATGTTTCATTTCTTCCATGAGCAAGAGGAAAGGGCTTATACTTCTTCCTCATTATGACATTCTCGTATATTTGGCATTCTCGTATCTTTCTCTTTGAAAGTAATTAGCGTTACTTTCTAAACCCCCTATAGACTGTGTCAATTGTTTAATTTAAATCCGGCAAATACCAAAAGTATGTATTAAATCCACTGATGGGTTGTTGGAAAGACATTTTATTCAAAATCCAAATAATTTTTTTTGTCGGCTACCCATCTAAGCTAGATCAAGTGGTGGTCAGACGAGCCGATCCAAATAATTTGGCCGAACTATATCCAAATTAGCTGAAATCTGTTTACTTGATGGACCATGACTGATGGATGTAATCCATCTCCAACATTTAGTCTAACATCTTGCACTGCCATCATTTTAGAATACTGGGGTTTAATTTTGCCTCTTTCACAGTTTTGAATATTTTCAGGTGATTTGTGAAACTGCAGATGCTTGGTATGATGAGCTAATTAAGGACATATAAGGTGTAAAGAAAGGCCAAGAAATGAGCTTGGAGATTAAGAGGAGTTGTAGCTGCAGATATAACTTGGTAGGCCGCTAAGGAAGAAGAGAAGAATAGGTGGTAGCAGTTTCAAGACCACTACAACTGCTACTCATCATAGTGGGAGCACCTGATGAAGGTAACCACTACTACGAGCTCGCTTCAAGGTCTCAAGGGTGAAGAACAAACTCTATGTGGAGGTTTACACAGGGGGAAAGACTGCTAAGATAGACCACTCCAGGAAGCTTTCAAAACTGTATCCATCTGTTATGGATCCAATCTATTTTTTCATGGATAGCATGGTTTCTCTTTTCTCTATCTATGAGTATTTGTTCAGAGTTAAGTTTATTAAAAAAAAATTTAAAAGATATTTTTGTTCTGATTAGCTCAAAATCCAAGTATTTGGTGAAATACTTGATTTTTTTTTTTTTTTTTGCCTTGAGCTGTACATCCACTTGCCACTGTTCTTCCAAGATGTTTCCAAATCCACCAGAGAAAATCCCTAGTCTGGTCCGTTCTTTCATATACATATGATAATTTGTAACTTGACTTCGATTTGAGTTATATATATAATCCAGAAATATGGTCAAAATAACTTTTGATTTTTCCTTTTAATTCGGTACGTCCAATACTTTGGGAGTGGAGGACACAAAGAAGACACGAATACACATCCAAGTGATTTGAAATAAGAATTTAAATGGGGGGGTCATAGGCTACGCTACCCGTTTAGAGCAGCAATTATTCTGTAAAACCATAGGGGAAGGAGATGAACAGTTTTTAATTGAGTTAATAGCCGACAAAGGTACATCCTCAGATGTTTAAATCAGAACCACTTGTTGAAAAAAAAATCAGAACAACTCAACTTTTCCTCATATATGTTTAAATCAGAGCCACTTAACAAGTACAGCTCAAAACTAGATCAACCAAACATAACAATAAGTTGAAAACTCTTCTTCGATTACATCCCTCAGTTTCATCTCATGATCCAAAATACAGTTTGGTGTAATCAGGCCTTAAAGGTTTCTCCATTAGCCTCGGCTTGCTTCTTCTGGTAGTCTTTAACTGCTGCTTTGATGGCGTCTTCTGCGAGCATACTGCAATGTAGCTTTACCGGTGGCAAAAATAGATGCTTTGCGATTTGCCTGCAAAATTCAAACACATTGAGATTTTTCTCAAACAAACCAATCAATAATTGCATGCAATGATCCAGTAACTGAAACCACAAATGAAAAAAAGCACTTACGAGTTCTTTATGGTTAAGACTTCCTCCATGGATTTTCCCTTGACCCATTCAGTCGCGCTATAAAACATAATTAACAAACATCACCAAACTTACGAGCTTTAGCATTGAGAGCTCAATGTTGTTGCACCAAAAAATATGATAATTTACAAACTGTACTATACAAGATATTTCACTATATATGAAACAATACATCGACTAGAATATGAATTATATCTGTTAGATTAAAGTTTAATTATGGGCTTCCAACTTAAAACCAATTGGTGATTAGTGGATTGGCCCTAACCCTTTATATATTAATGTCCCTTAGAATTTCCGATGTGGGATATATATCCCTAATACCCCTCCTCGAGATAAAGGCTCTTATCGGCCAGAAATCTTGGAATTTTAGGACATTTATACTCGGTCGAGAGAGTTTAACACAACCTTTATACCCGGTTGGAAAGGTTAATCACGACCTTTATACCCGGTCAGAAGGGTTAATTTTAATTTTATTCAGGAGTTTTAGGGTATTTAGGATCTGGGCTCTGATACCATGTTAGATTCGGGTTTATTATGGGATTCCAACTCAAAAACCAATTGGTGATTAGTGGATTGGCCCTAACCCTTTATATATTACTTAATGTCCCTTAAAATTCCCGATGTGGGATATATATCCCTAATAATATCTCTAATTACGCAATTAGAAGATGAAAAATCGATTCACAATTTCTCATAAAGATTAAACATACCAAGGGAGGAAGCGGCAATGGCGGAGCCTCAACCAAAGGTCTTGAATCGAGCATCAACGATTTTACCGGAACCATCAAACTTAACCTGAAGCTTCATTAGATCTCCACAGGCAGGAGCTCCTACAAATTCAGTGCCAACGTTAGGATCATTCTTATTGAATGATCCAACGTTTCGGGGATTATCAAAATGGTCGATCACAATTGGATGGTACATTCGAGAAGCAATAGGGAATGGTTTAGAGTTTCATGAAAAAATCCCTAAAAGAGACCTTCTCGCTGTTTGCCTTAACATCGTTATTGTTTAATCTCTCTGTTGAAATTCTTTTGAAATTCTAGGGGTTTCTCTCCAGGCTTAGGTTAAATGGTCAATATATATATGGGGATGTTCGGTTGAAATAACATTACACGGCGGGTTTTTTTTTTTTTTTTTTTGTAACAACATTACACGGTGGTTAAAAAGTACTTTTAACTTGTGAAGGAGTTCTTTAGAAATATATTTGGAACAAATAAACATCTGATGGAAAATTCACTTTTATAAAAAGGAAATAATACATAATGAAGGTGGCTTTACAGAAATTACACATTAGAAAGAAAAAAAAATCATTTACACGTTAGATAAAAACATTAAAGGAAGATGCAATTAAATACTGGAAAATTAGTTGAAAGTTCTAGTACTCGAAAGATGTATAACTAACAAAGTTTACAAACAAACAAATACGGTCCTAATAATTACATGTCCAGAAATTTCTCAAGAAAATTACATGTCCAGAAGTAAAAGTGTGGTCTATTATCCCAATGGAAAACGTGAAAAGGTTAACAGCTTCATAATTCAAACCAAGCTCCTTGTATACTCTATTTTGGTACTAAAATAAGCTATATATGTGTGTAATAGTTTCTGGTAGTATTCCCCCCTAAAAAATAATCTTATCATATCCTGCCTGGAGATCCACTTAATAGACGTATAGTGGACAGGCTCTGGATACAAGTGCGGTTTACCGAATAAAAAACAATCTGCTAAATAATAGTATGATCATTCGTCATAATAATTTTTAATGTTTTGGTCATTCCTTTGTTAGATTTTTCATGTAGTGTAGATATTATCAAGTCCTTACAAATCATCTATTGAATAGTGCCCTCTTGTATTCTCATAGAAAAATGAGAGAAGGAATACAAATATTTTACATATATCAATCATTGTTGTTTCTTTACTTGAAAGCAATTATGAGAACCCTTTTAGCAGTTTACGGTGCAGTTTTGATTCCTTTTAGCAGTTTGGATTACTAGCATCATCGCTTTAAAGAATAAGCAAGTTATTGAAATTGATGAGTACGTTTATAGAAGTTTATTGTATACGTGAAAGATAGACAATTTCGGATGGGATATACACGATGGATGTGGATGTCAAAGGAACGAGTCTTGATAACGTGAGATGACTTCGAGTTTAAGTTACTCGATTTGGACATGGTCAAAGAAATGTGTATTTACATTGTTGAAAAAGTAAATTGTATGTAGATTATGGGTCCATCAAAAGGTTGAAGTTATCTTAGATAGACTAGTATAGTGTTCAAATACATTAAAATGGAAAAAGATGAACGATGACTTTTTTTTTTTAAGAATTTTAAATTTATTCACTTCAAAAACTTTTGTACAACCTAATGCTACTTTGTGTAGAAAATAAGCCTATAGAAACTTATAGAAACTTTTAAAAGGAAAAAATGAAAGAATCATCTACTCCCAAACCATATCTCCATGGCTTTTTCATGTCTGCCTCCCGCTTGCTTTCGTAAGGAATAGATCATGTTTCTAATCATCTTATCCAAATGACTAAGAAGGCGAGCAGGGGATTGATGGCTTTCTCCCACCCGGCGAGTGTTCCTCTCATGCCAAATAGCATGGGCTGTCGCTTGGAAACAGTAGCGGAAGCCGAAGTTTTGGTACTATCTTGTAGACCAGTCACCAGTCTTTGCAATAGGACAGACCATTGGGCCGGTACACCTACACCTGCCAGGCCTCTGATTGTTACAATCCAAACTTCCTTGGAGAAAGAGAAATCAAAAAATAAATGGTCTCTCGTTTCAGTAGCTGTTTTGCACAGCCAACAGATAGAGAAAGCTTGAGGGTTCCACTTGAGAATCCTATCCCCAGTTGATAGTCTGTTGTGTACAGCTAACCACGTGAGGAAGGAAAACTTGAGAGTAGCTTCTTTAAACGAGATCCCTTTGAACCATGGAACATGAGGTGATTGCGCTCTGATCAGGTTCCACGTTTGGGAAGACTCGAAACCTTGTTGGAATACATCATTCTCCCGTTTCCAAAGAGCCATATCATCCTGCTGGCTGAGGCCTAGAGCTCTGAGCCTCAAAATCTCCTGCTCAATCTGCAGCAGGACATTAGTTATGTGCCTTCTTCTTCGGTAAGATTGGACCGCCCTCTCCACCATAGCGTGTATCGAGACCCCAAGATCTATACAACCCCTTTCACCAGTTAAATTGATCACCCCCAACTGAGACCACTTGTCATACCAGAAGGAAGTCGTTGAACCGTTACAAACTTCCACTCGAGTAAGCGGCATGGCAAGAGGTCTGAGTTTTAACAATTTCTTCCACATCTAAGAGCCTAAAGAACATGATTCTTTTACACTCCAAAAGGAACCTTTCCTGATGAGATATTTATGTATCCATTGAACCCACATGGATGATCTGGAGGACAGAATACACCATATCAACTTCAGACAGGAAACTCTGTTTACTTCTTCAAGCGATCTCAGCCCTAACCCTCCTTTCTTCGGTTTGCACACATCTGGCCACGCAATTTTGGCCTTCTAGGTAGACATCACCGGGCGAATAGTGGCGAATGAAGATAAACTAAATTGTTGAAACACTAAAAAAATCAAATGAAACAAGAAAGAATCAAATATGAAATTGCCAAACATTATCTACTGACACGCGAGCCATGGTATGCCTATTCAAGTTTTACAAATAACTTACGACAAAACATATTTTATTTCTTGATTACTCATCACAAGTAACTACTATCTTACAACAAAGATGGCTCCTTCGACGACAATCTTTTTGTAGCTTGTTTAAATCCATTGAGAAGCCACATGCCTTAATTTGCGGTGTTTCAAAATACAAAGTTCCAAGAAAGTCATGTCTTTGATGACGTTCTGGTGAATCCAAGCAAATCCAAACCAATTTAAGTTTTATCTGACATTTACGAAACTTTTATTTAGTAGCACATGAGTCCATCATATGCCTATTCAAGATTCCATCACAACACACGACTTACAAGCTACAACACAATGATCACCTGCTGGTTTACTTGACTCACAAGTCACAACATTCTTACTACAAAGTTTTTACAACAAAGTGAGTGAATCTGACAGTAACAAAAATTGTCAGGCTTGAGCACCGAGTTCAAGCAGTAAAGTGTGATTTATGGTATCAGATCCCGGTCCCTTAAACTGAATCGGACCTGGAGAATAAGATAAAAAATGAAGATTTAAAAACAATTACTACTTTAAGCAGAGTCATGAGTATGTGAACAAACCAGGACTAATGTATCTATTCTTCAAAGCCCATTCTTCACGCTGTGACGCAAATTTCTTAAACGGTGCGCCTGAATATTGACCAGAAGTGTGAGATAGAGCAAACGAGTACGATAAAGTTTTGAGCTAAAAGACTTCACCTTCAAGCTCAACCATAGCTTTCTTGATAACAGGCTTGAATTTACCTGCAACATAAAAAATTAATGTTATAACAAAAAGAACTATCGAAGATTTCAAAAAAAAAATTGAACAATACCATGTCTTCTCTCAACATCCATCAATGAAGTTAGCGGTGTACCACCAACTGTCCATTTCTCAACAGGAGCAGCCAAGTTCCCAACCTGCAAAAGAAAAACACAAATGATAAATGTAAGTAATCTTGAAATAGTGAAACATTCTATGATTATTTTCAAGAAAGGATGAAAAGTTTTTTTTAACCGATGAAATCAATCCAGTCTTCCCACTCTGGAGAAGTGATCCAGCACCATAACCCAATGCGTAACAATAAGTTGCATCGAAATTTGTAGGGAGTCCACATCTTCCCTCATACCTAAAACACATGACAATAACAGATGTTGAGGCTAATTAGTATCTAATCTATATGTCTTATGCTAATTAGTAACTAATATATATATATATGTTATAGGCTAAGAAGTAATAACCCAAAGAAGTGTGATTTCCCCATGAACTCGCGTTTATATGAACCATCCTTCTTCTTTTTCTCTAACTCTGTTTCAACCATTTGAATCAGCATTTTCTCTGTCTCTATTTTAGCCACCTGATGGTTTAACATACATATGCAACATAAACCGGTTTTGAGTTTGGATTTTTATCGGTTTTTTGCTAAACCGGATGGTCCTAAAAAAAACAGACCTGGACATTCCCATGTGGATCTCTCTCAAGCATCAGTTGTTCCTGAATTGTTTGAGGAAGAAACTCAAAAAGCTTTAGAGTCTCTTCTTTAAGATTCTTCTTCCATTGTCCTTCTTCGTCGACGTTTCCTTGGGCTAAGATTTCGTTCAGTTCTGAAATAAGCTCTTGGACCTAGAAAATATAAACGGAAGTTGAAGAACAAAAACATTGAGAAAAGAAAAGAAGTAAGAATCATCTTATTAGAGAATCTAAATGATTTATTGGATACCTCAGGGATAAAGTCAATTAGACCTTCAGGAACAAGAATGACACCGTAGTTATAACCATTTTCAGCGCGTTTACAGATCACATCAACAATGTAATCCGTAACGTTTTTCAACGTTAGCTTCTTCTCCGAAACCTGCATATAGTTTATTGTTCTCAAACCAATACTTAGCAAACTGAAAGTGTGGATAAAAAGCTTGAGTAGAAACGCAAGAGTTACCTCTTCACCAATAATGGTAATGTTTGGATGGGTTTGCAAAGCGCATTCAAGTGTAATATGAGAAGCAGCACGGCCCATGAGACGTACAACTGTATGTGCAAATTAACAGATGAAATAAAATTGTAGTTTGTATCAAAGATATTCAATTTTGCTAAGGGCCAAATAAACTTACAGTGGTAGTATTTTCCAGTGGAACGTGCATCGATCATAACATTCCCAATCATTTCCGAGTATATCTGCACGAATATAATGATACAAAGCCATTAATAAGTTTTTACTAGGAAAAGACATTACTAAGTGATGCTTCTTTGAGATCCATGTTAAATTTACTTACCTTGCAAGCAGTATCAAACCCGAAACTGGTGGGGACTTCTTTGCTCTTTAAATCACCATCGATTGTTTTGGGACACCCAATAACCCTAGTTTTCATGTTTTTACCTCTGGAAACCGAATAAGAAAGTTACCAATCAACTAATGAGAAAGCTCGTACTCACTTGTCTTTTGGAATAAATGTACCTGAAGTATTCAGCGAGGAGACAAGCATTAGTATTGGAGTCATCTCCACCAATAACTACAAGACCATCTAAGTCCATCTTTGTTACAGTATCTTCAGCTTGCTTAAACTGCAATGTGTAGGAAACCGATGCTAACTAAGTCTTAAACCACCAACATTGTAGATCTTCAGAAGCTTCAAGGAGAAAAACAAAACTTGTTTACCTGCTCTGGAGTTTCGATCTTGTCTCTTCCACTGCATATCATATCGAACCCACCCTGCCAAAAGGCGCACACCCATAAATTATCAATTAAAAAAAGGCAGAAACAGCTCTTTAATTCATATGAGCTTCTATTCATGATCAATTTGACTTCTCTAACAAACCATTTTTCAAGACATCTTAACATGTTAAACTGAAAGTGTCCAAGCCGGGTTTAATCAATCCGAACCAAACCAATTTCCATACTTAAATAACCGGACTGAAGAGGGAATAAAAAACCATTTGGTTATTTTTCCATATCCGAATAAACCAAGCTGAAAATAAACAAACTGATTAAATCTCTTTGAAAATCCGTTAACTAAAATAAACCGAATCATGGTCGTTTCTATACCAATGAACCTAGACATAGAACATCCATAACCAAAACCACACCGAACCGAAAAGAAAGTAAACCAGTAAAACCTTAAAAAAAAGAGTGTTTTAACAATTCCTTTAGAATCAAAAACAAGCCCAACGATTGTCGGTTTGCATTTGGTTTCTATATCCTCATGAACCGAAAAAAAAATAAACAAAAAGCTCAATGGAAGTTATTTTCTTTCACTTCTATCAACAAGAAGCCACATTAATAATAATACCTGGTTTCTATAAGGATACACAAAATCAGAAGTGACCTCAACATATTTTCCTTTCATGATTCCAGCTGGACCACCACGAAAACCAAACATTGTACTTCCTTTCGCATGTTCCTGTAAGTAATCTAACCAAACGAATAACAACACAAACACTTCAAAACCCACAAAAGTTATAACCTTTTGGTTCGATAAAATAAAAAGAAAATGTCCTAACCGAAAATTCCGCAAATAACATTGTGTCCTCCAGGTGCTTGTCCACCAGACAAAACCACACCAACTTTAAGCTTTTGGTCCGACAGAACTGCATCATTAGATTGGTCTGAAACCAATAAAGCCGATGGTTGTCCATACAGATTTGGAAATAATTTCGCAATCTCCTCTGTAACAAACCAATCATCAAAATCAAATTGGAAGAGACATAATCCGGTTTACTCTAGCGGATCCGGTTTAGTCAGAGTAATTAAGACAGTAGGATGATCAATTGACCTGAATTTCCGGCGGCGGAGCTCGGAGCACCATCGACGATCGTAAAGGGACTTTTAAAAACGGAAGGAAGAGGAAGCGCGTGATCGATACGACTCACTTGGACTTCACTGTAAACAGAAGGCACACGGCTCGCAGGAGGATTGATCGAGATCCCGGCGATGTCTTCTCCAGTTAAGTCATACGGTGACGCCATGGGTAGTGGTTGTTCCTAAGAGGTGGTCTTACGAATGTCAGATAAGTGTCAGGTAAATGTTTGGATAAGTTTCTCAAAATAAGGTAATTAAATTACAATGTCCGAATATTCCGATACGCCAAAGTGTGATCATAATTGCTTAACTATGGTTTTCTTATTATTTGTTTTCAAAAAAAGGAAAAAAATATAGTTTTACTAAAAGATATTTTCTAATTATCTTTGTTATAATAACTAGATTTTGACCGGTATTTTAAAAATACGGACCTTTTTATTTTTCAAAAATATATTAAGTACACATATAAAATATATATGTTTTATATATTTTTATCTTTCAATATGCATAATTTATATTTCTTTGAACACATAAGTAGAAAACGTATTCATTATTTTTAACTGAATTATTTAAATTAGATGAAATCAATATTTTCATATCTATTTTAAACTTGTGGTTTCACCAATGAACCCAGTGAGTTAGATATAAACATGTTTAGAACTAATAAAAACTAATAATTAAAATTTTGTTAAAATATCAAAAAAACCGTTATCAACCCAGGATCTGATACTATGCCATCAAAAGAAAATTGTAATAAAAAAAACTAAAACTATTTAGATGTAATTTCAAAATTAACTTTAAAATAATCATTTTAATTATTTATTATCTTATTTTTTATCATGATTACTAATTTATTATAAAAGTTAATTAAAAAATGTATGTAAAAGATATCATATTTAATTGTATTTTATAAATAAAACATGTATTTATATTTTCTAGTATATCTTGTGTTTTATTATTGTATATATTAAATATTATTATTATTTTGTTTATGGATCAACTACAATCGATTCAATAAACTGTGAATCTAAGAAGTAATTCGGTTTAAAGTATCAATTGAATTTAAAATATTAGATGAAATTAGTTTGTTCAGTTTTTACAAAGTTTAAAATATAATAATTAAGTAATAATTTGAGATTCATTACCTTAGAAATTTTAACTTAACTATATGTCACGGTGGCAAGTTTCAATTTTTTCAAAAAAATAATTTTTATAAAAAATCTTTATTTTCCACTATTTATAATCTGTTTTGCATTATTAAATTTTTAATTCTATAGTCCAATAAAACCGAAATATAAATGATGTGGATCACACAAAGAGATATATGCAATATTTATATTAGGCCTGGGCATAAAATCCGGAACCCGATATCCGAACCGAACTCGAACCGAAAAACCTGATCCGTTATCCGAACCGAAATGTAAAAATATTCGAACGGGTCTTGTAGGATGTACAAAAAATATCCGAACCCGAGTGTTATTAACCGAACCCGAACGGGTAACCTGAAAAATCCGAAATTAATAGTCAATATATATTTTTTGAAATATATATAAGTATTTCAATTATTAAATTCAATATTTGTGGTAATATGATATATAGTAATAAATATTAAAATTTTAATATATGCTTTAAGTACACAAATAGTTATAAAAAGTCTGCTCTCTCTAAAGAAATATGTATTGTTTACAAATGATGTTTATTTTCATCGTTGATTTAACATTTTATTGTTATTTTATCAATTTTATGTGTGAGAGATTAATTTTTATTTAATTTAGATATTTTTTTATGTTTTGCTTCATAACCCGAATATAACCCGAATCCGTACGATATATGATTACTTTATGGGTTTTTGGAGGCAATACAATTTTGAACCGAACCCGAAGTGTTATTATCCGAACCTGATCCGTACTAATAAAATTTTAGTATGGGACCTAGGAACGTAAACCCAAAAACCCGATCCGAACGCCAACGGGTACCCGAACGTCCATGCCTAATTTATATGGAATGTTTATGGTAGTTAGTTAGATAGTGTCCATAAATATTTTTAAAATAATTAATGTTGTTATGAAAGTAATGGAAAAGTCTATCTTTATTCATAACATAGAGGTTCATTATATAGGAGATTACACCGTCATAGATAAATGGAAAGAGTACAAATCATAATCCAACTAAGAAAAAGGAAAACACAAAGACATAAGAAAAAGGAAAAGCTGGCCAACTCTCTCTTCCTTGGGCCGCTGATGGTATAATCTATTGGTTATGAGCCATCCACAATCTGGTTCATAACACTCCCCCTTGGATGTCATAACCATTTAGAGCTTGTAATGTGCTTTAATGTTGCCTCATTAAAACCTTACCAGGAAAACTCAATTGGAACATTCCATCTAAATTATTTAATATAAATTAAAGCAAGGAAAATTAGTTGAAAGTTCTAGTACTCGAAAGATGTATAACTAACAAAGTTTACAAACAAACAAATACGGTCCTAATAATTACATGTCCAGAAATTTCTCAAGAAAATTACATGTCCAGAAGTAAAAGTGTGGTCTATTATCCCAATGGAAAACGTGAAAAGGTTAACAGCTTCATAATTCAAACCAAGCTCCTTGTATACTCTATTTTGGTACTAAAATAAGCTATATATGTGTGTAATAGTTTCTGGTAGTATTCCCCCCTAAAAAATAATCTTATCATATCCTGCCTGGAGATCCACTTAATAGACGTATAGTGGACAGGCTCTGGATACAAGTGCGGTTTACCGAATAAAAAACAATCTGCTAAATAATAGTATGATCATTCGTCATAATAATTTTTAATGTTTTGGTCATTCCTTTGTTAGATTTTTCATGTAGTGTAGATATTATCAAGTCCTTACAAATCATCTATTGAATAGTGCCCTCTTGTATTCTCATAGAAAAATGAGAGAAGGAATACAAATATTTTACATATATCAATCATTGTTGTTTCTTTACTTGAAAGCAATTATGAGAACCCTTTTAGCAGTTTACGGTGCAGTTTTGATTCCTTTTAGCAGTTTGGATTACTAGCATCATCGCTTTAAAGAATAAGCAAGTTATTGAAATTGATGAGTACGTTTATAGAAGTTTATTGTATACGTGAAAGATAGACAATTTCGGATGGGATATACACGATGGATGTGGATGTCAAAGGAACGAGTCTTGATAACGTGAGATGACTTCGAGTTTAAGTTACTCGATTTGGACATGGTCAAAGAAATGTGTATTTACATTGTTGAAAAAGTAAATTGTATGTAGATTATGGGTCCATCAAAAGGTTGAAGTTATCTTAGATAGACTAGTATAGTGTTCAAATACATTAAAATGGAAAAAGATGAACGATGACTTTTTTTTTTTAAGAATTTTAAATTTATTCACTTCAAAAACTTTTGTACAACCTAATGCTACTTTGTGTAGAAAATAAGCCTATAGAAACTTATAGAAACTTTTAAAAGGAAAAAATGAAAGAATCATCTACTCCCAAACCATATCTCCATGGCTTTTTCATGTCTGCCTCCCGCTTGCTTTCGTAAGGAAGAGATCATGTTTCTAATCATCTTATCCAAATGACTAAGAAGGCGAGCAGGGGATTGATGGCTTTCTCCCACCCGGCGAGTGTTCCTCTCATGCCAAATAGCATGGGCTGTCAGTAGCGGAAGAGGAAGTTTTGGTACTATCTTGTAGACCAGTCACCAGTCTTTGCAATAGGACAGACCATTGGGCCGGTACACCTACACCTGCCAGGCCTCTGATTGTTACAATCCAAACTTCCTTGGAGAAAGAGAAATCAAAAAATAAATGGTCTCTCGTTTCAGTAGCTGCTTTGCACAGCCAACAGGTAGAGAAAGCTTGAGGGTTCCACTTGAGAATTCTATCCCCAGTTGATAGTCTGTTGTGTACAGCTAACCACGTGAGGAAGGAAAACTTGAGAGTAGCTTCTTTAAACGAGATCCCTTTGAACCATGGAACATGAGGTGATTGCGCTCTGATCAGGTTCCACGTTTGGGAAGACTCGAAACCTTGTTGGAATACATCATTCTCCCGTTTCCAAAGAGCCATATCATCCTGCTGGCTGAGGCCTAGAGCTCTGAGCCTCAAAATCTCTTGCTCAATTTGCAGCAGGACAGTAGTTATGTGCCTTCTTCTTCGGTAAGATTGGACCGCCCTCTCCACCATAGCGTGTATCGAGACCCCAAGATCTATACAACCCCTTTCACCAGTTAAATTTATCAGCACCCCCAACTGAGACCACTTGTCATACCAGAAGGAAGTCGTTGAACTGTTACAAACTTCCACTCGAGTAAGCGGCATGGCAAGAGGTCTGAGTTTTAACAATTTCTTCCACATCCAAGAGCCTAAAGAACTTGATTCCTTTACACTCCAAAAGGAACCTTTCCTGATGAGATATTTATGTATCCATTGAACCCACATGGATGATCTGGAGGACAGAATACGCCATATCAACTTCATACAGGAAACTCTGTTTACTTCTTCAAGCAATCTCAGCCTTAACCCTCCTTTCTTCGGTTTGCACACATCTGGCCACATAATTTTGGCCTTCTAGGTAGACTTCACCGGGCGAATAGTGGCGAATAAAGATTAACTAAATTGTTGAAACACTAAAAAATCAAATGAAACAAGAAAGAATCAAATATAATCACCCATAGTTTTGATTCCTTTTAGCAGTTTGGATTACTAGCATCATCGCTTTAAAGAATAAGCAAGTTATTGAAATTGATGAGTACGTTTATAGAAGTTTATTGTATACGTGAAAGATAGACAATTTCGGATGGGATATACACGATGGATGTGGATGTCAAAGGAACGAGTCTTGATAACGTGAGATGACTTCGAGTTTAAGTTACTCGATTTGGACATGGTCAAAGAAATGTGTATTTACATTGTTGAAAAAGTAAATTGTATGTAGAATATGGGTCCATCAAAAGGTTGAAGTTATCTTAGATAGACTAGTATAGGGTTCAAATACATTAAAATGGAAAAAGATGAACGATAACTTTTTTTTTTTAAGAATTTTAAATTTATTCAGTTCAAAAACTTTTGTACAACCTAATGCTATTTTGTGTAGAAAATATGCCTATAGAAACTTATAGAAACTTTTAAAAGGAAAAAATGAAAGAATCATCTACTCCCAAACCATATCTCCATGGCTTTTTCATGTCTGCCTCCCGCTTGCTTTCGTAAGGAAGAGATCATGTTTCTAATCATCTTATCCAAATGACTAAGAAGGCGAGCAGTGGATTGATGGCTTTCTCCCACCCGGCGAGTGTTCCTCTCATGCCAAATAGCATGGGCTGTCGCTTGGAAATAGTAGCGGAAGAGGAAGTTTTGGTACTATCTTGTAGAAGTTTGGTACATGTACCTTAGAGTCGGCCGGCCTTATCTCCTTGTCTGGGATGGTTTCCTTAGTAACCTCGGATTTGGATTTTGATTATCATTCTCTGCACATTTGTTTTGTTTCCGAGGATTCTTTTCTTTTGGAACCTATTGGTCTACCACGTTTCATACGTTTTCTAGACTCTGTAGCAACTTGACTGTATCTCTTCTTGGACATCAAATTTGTTGGTGCTTTACAAGCTGGTTTATATATGACTTAGTCATTCTTTTTCGGGTCAGCAAATGTGTTTGGCATTTGATTAGCTAGCTTTGTAAATGTATAATCTTTGGACGTCTATTTCACATTCTTTAGTCCGAGGATCTTGCCAAGACATTGATGGTTGATTCCATTCTATTTCTTCTTCATATCTTAGCCCAATGGTTCCCCATTCCACATCTATGACACACTGATTTGGTCGAGCTTTGTGGTTTAAAGGATATACCATGGCCACTGCCTTCACCATGGCTCAAATTGGGTTGATACCCACGGCCTCTGCCATAGTGATTCCCATGGCCAAATGTGTTATAGTGGTCATGGCCACGTCCTTTCCACCCTCCACGGCCATGGCCGTGTGGTCTATCATTCTGGATATATTTACTCTTTTTTTCTGCGGCCTTATTGGTATCAGGTAATGGGGTTAATCCAGGGGGTCTCAATTCACTGTTTCTCATCAGTAATCCATTATTTTTTCCAGCTAGCAATAGACTCATCCACAGACTTATAGTCCTGGATTCTGGGATTCCTCCAGTCAAATAGGGCATTTGGTAATAACACCGTTCTTTGGTGATCATATCTCGATTTTTTTAACTCTGTCCAAAGGTCTAGAGGATTCTCTATAGTCAGATACTGATCTTTGAGACTCTTAATAAGATGATGGCTAATAATTAATATTGCCATGTATCAATCTTTGTCATTTGGCATTATCGCCTTTTGTGATTCATTCACTAAGTCCTTTGACTTTAGGATAAATTCAGTATTCAGTGTCCATTTCAAATAATTATCTCCTGAGAGATTTTAGGCAGCAAAATCCAAGTTGATTTTCGACATCTCAAATCATATATCAATGAATTTTAGATCTCATAAAATATTTAACATACAGCCATAAACAAGACATGCTATCAAGTCAATACATTTCTAATAAGAAAAAAGCCACACGGCCAAAGGTGATATAATGCAATAAGGCCACACGGCCAAAGTGATATATGATGCATAATAAGTCACACAGATTTATCAAGTAAGGGTATCGACCAAACAAGCAATTTCTATATGTTTTCATGTCGGCCATATGGTTATAATGCAAATCTAGCATACTGATTCTATATGTACAGGAGTGGAATTATGGAACCTCAATTAAAAACAATCAGATCATGCAAATGTGATAATAATCAAATCATGCGCATAACATAAACATGTTGGTCAGGGTGATATATGATGCAAACTGGCCACACGGCCAAGTAGATATGATGCACTCATTCTTAGCAATCAGATTCTATATGTGCAAGGGTAATATTAAAACATTCAATCAAGGTTTAGCAATTAATCAATCAGTTTCAGGTATGAGATTTAACTAGACTAACAATCAGATTCAATTAGGTTTTATCAAGACTATCAATTAGATCAATAATCAAAAATAATCAAACGGATTCAAGCATTATACAATTTAGGGTTTCGATCCAAAAATAGGGTTTCAATCATGAAAAACAAAAACAATCAGTTTCAAGGTTGATTCTATCAATTTTATTAATCAGTTTCATGGCTGATATTAGCAAGATGGAATCAAGCAATCTGATTTTAGGAATACGCTAATTAGGGTTTAGGGTTTCAATTCGAAATTAGGGTTTATCAATCAATCAGCTTCTAGCAAATAATCTTAAACCTCAGAACATTTGGCTATATCATGAAACTATCAACCTAATATAATATGAAACCTCAAAACATTCAATTCGGATTATGCAATACACGGATTCTATTTTAGGGTTTATCAATTCGAATTAGGGTTTATATTATAACAGATTCTAACATGCAATATTAAACCTCAAATCATTCAATCAGGTTATAAAAACTATCAATCCTAACTCACACGGATTTAAACCTCAAAGAAACATTCAATCAATCAAATAAAACAATTCATGCACACGCAATTTAGGGTTTACAGATTTTAGGGTTTCACTTTGAACTTTAGTTCATTCGATTCTGGGTTCTTAGAGTTTAGGCATACCATAAACCTTTGATGGGTTGAATGGACCACCAAGAGAACGAGCTTACGTGGACTGGTACAAACTGGAACCTTACGCGGACTGGTCCAAACTGTTTCCTTGCAGTCCGCGAGCTGAGATCGGGTACAAGTTGAGATCGAAAGTGATTAAGGTTTATCGATAGAGAGAGAGATCGATGGAGATTCAGATAGAGATCGAAAACTTAGCTTAGGTTGAGCTGATCGGGATCGTTGGTACGCGAGCTGGTACTTGCAGTCAAAGAACTCGTAGATCTGGAACAGTTTGATCACGGACTGGAACAGGCTGATCGTACAATATGGAATAGTTGAAGCGTACTGAAACTTGCAGAGATCAGTCCACAGATCGATCTTGTTGAGATCAGTGGTCAAATACAGATCAGGGTCATGATCAAAGAGAGGTGATCGATAGAGATTAGGGTTTTAGCAATGGAGAGAGATTTAGGGTTTATGGTCGATATTTTAGATTTGGATTTTAGAGATCAATCGTGCTGATAGCGTGTTGTGAAAGTAATGGAAAAGTCTATCTTTATTCATAACATAGAGGTTCCTTATATAGGAGATTACACCGTCATTGATAAATGGAAAGAGTACAAATCATAATACAACTAGGAAAAAGGAAAACATAAAGACATAAGGAAAAGGAAAAGCTGGCCAACGCTCTCTTTCTTGGGCCGCTGATGGTATAATCTCTTGGTTATGAGCCATCCACAATCTGGTTCATAACAGTTATTCATGAATATAAAAATGGCATGGCATTCTAAATTTTAAGAAAACTAATAGGCAGAATCCCTCGTGGAATTCTGCTTGCAACTTTCAATATTTTGATAACCTCTTAAAAAACAATGCAACCTTTCGATATTTTGATAACCTTTTAAAAAATCAATCCAACCTTTAAAATGAAAAGATACAATCTTTTAATATTTTTGTAACCTTTTAAGAATCAGTTGAACTTGAAGAGAAAAGACACAAGCTTTAAGATTAATTATAATACCTATAAAAACACATAACCTTTCAATATTAATTCTTTGAAATTAATTGAGATTGCTTTCATTTTGAAACAGTACTTATATAAAAAGTCACAATTTTTCATTTTAAATACTCACAACTTTTAAAATGAACCCATAACTTTTCAACTTAATTGGAATTCACAATCTTTAGAATTAATTGAAATTGCCAAAGTTTAATTCAGATAAAAAATCTCTAAACAAGTTTTATTTAATGAACTAGATTTCTTATTTAATGAGCATTTAATGAACTAGACTATCCATCTATATTATTGGTTTAGAGATTTCTAAATTGGAAGGATTTGTTCTTGAAAATCATAAAATACAATAAAATTACGTAAAAAATTATACTTCAAATGCTCACAATCAGCACTTTAAACAAATTATAAAAAAATAAGTAAGCTTTGTTTTAATTTTCTTTTTAGCATTAAAAATCCTTGTTATAACATGTATATTTGATGTTACTATAACATATTTAGAAAAAAAAATATTTTAATATTAAAATAATAAAATATTAAATAGACAATTGTATAAACCGACATTTTCATGTTTATGAGAACTACATCTGATTTCATTATCCTAAATCATTCTATGTAATTCTTTTTTAGTTCATTTTTATATTATGCTAAAAAATTCCTAGCATTTTTGATTAATCTACATAATCGTTCTATCTACAACTTGATACCCACACTTTTTAGTATATAAACATATTATTCAAAAAAACATTAGTGAACGTGTGGTCAAATAAAAATATTAGGAAAATAAAATAGTAGTATAAATTTAAGAATGTTTTATGAAGCCAAATTGTTGGAGGCCTCGAATCACACCACTACCTCTGCCCTGAACAACCTTCTTTGTTAATTCAGCTGCGTCAGGGAGTTCTTGGGGCGTGGTTCTTAACGGAATATAAGAACACGTCTCTTAAATTTTAATCAAAAAAACTAAGAACCGGTTTTTAAATCTCTTATTTAAGAGCCGGTTCTTAAATCTCTTATTTAAAAACCGGTTCTTAGCTTTTTTAGTTGAAAGTTAAGACACGGGTTCTTATATTCCGCTAAGAACTTCACCCTAAAAAGTTTCCCTTAATCATGCTCTTACTCAAACTACTAACTAAGGCATGTCCCGATTTGGGTCAAGTCCAGTAAAATATTGGTTTTGGTTCCCAAATTTTTTTTGATATTTTTTACATGAAATTAAGGCTTCAAATTATGGAAATTTTTTTTTATAAGTGTTCTTAAGAAATATTTATGGTCTCCAAATGTTCAGATGCATTGCATATATCCCAAAGAATACAAGTTTAATTCCTTTTTAGAGAAAAAACACAAATAAAGCATAATTGGAAAAACAAAAATAGCAAAAAAACAGAGAAACCCACGACACAAAAAAAAAAAAAAAAAAAAAAAAAATCAAGAATCTGCATTGTGTTGCAGAAGCGACACTATATATAGCCTTTCATTTTCTTAATCTTCCGTTGAATCAGACCAGCATTCTAGATTTTCGGATAAGCCCTGATAGCTTTCTTGCCGAACAACTACATGGTTCAGGACTCGGGAGAAGCTACTAGAGATGAGCAGAGAGACACAAGAAGCAAAGATCAGAAGTTTATGTAAGAAGATACCCTGTTCGGTAACAGACCCGTTTTCTAAGTAATAACAGAATCAGACACCTTTTATAACTTTATAAGCAAAACTTAACAAACATTTAAACCCCGACTATACAAAAACCATCATAACTCTACAACAATAACACGTACAATACTATTAAATATAGACATGGTTTTAAATACAGACATGGTTCAGTATAATTTGCTATACAATGTTCTAAGGGTTTAAGAGAGAGCTGCCTTCTTTGAAAAGCACAAAGATGCTTCCGCCATCGCCTCTCGAGATCCGAAGGTCTTTGTCAAGATAAGTAGTGAGCAGCCACGACTGGGCTCTGTCTGCAGGCAAAGAGAATTTCAGTGGTGGTTGGCTTGAAATGGTTCTAGCCACTGAAGAAGCCGTGTCCTGGACAGATGTGAGTAATCCTCTGATGGGGTTGAGATCGATTTTCTGACCAAGAACCTCCACGGATTCAGGGATTTCAATTGAATCCGTTAGCTGAGGAGTCCCGATAACACCTTGCTCAAACTTGATCTGCAAGCAAACAAAACAAAAACCTCAATTAGGTTATGCAAAACTCGGACATTTGTAGTTATAGGTGATCTTATAAAATTATTTATTGTAATAATTCTAATAATTCATAATGATCAGTATTGAAGATAATCCGATTAGAACCTGGACGCGCATAGGACTTTGGACTTCGAACTTAGCATTGGTGCTAAACGATGTCGTGGCAAGCGGACCAGCGAACCGTACAGAGTTTTGTACGGTGAAGCTGTCGGAGTCAATGGTCTGTGAGATCTCATCCACTTTGACCAACGGTGAGATTCTACGTGAGAGCAACGGGAACAGACCAACGAACGATGTGTAACTGCAAGGAGAAACATTCAGGATTAAAGTTCTTGACGTGGCATGATGCTTCACTATCTAACTTAAATCACGTGATTAATAATATTAAGTAGGATAAGACCAACCGGGTGAGTTTATTTGTATATATTATCGATAGTTTTTTTATATATTTGATCATTTTATTTGTATATATAAAATATTTCTTGTTGTTATTATATAATTTCTTTCCGATGGATCGGATCAATTTTTATTAAAAATAATGGAACAAAACTATAATTAATACATCATGGGTTGATCGGATTGGACATTAAACAAATTATGACATAAAAACCTTATTTTTTTCATCAAACACATTCTTGAAAAAAGAGAACAGTATTGTTTTTACAGTTAAATTATTTTGACTTGTTTCTTCCATAAGTTTTTGAAAGCTTTCAAATCAACCATCGAATTGATACATGTCATTTTAAT
>NC_027756.1:23930722-23930911 GCF_000695525.1 Brassica oleracea var. oleracea
TATAACATATAAGGTGTCATCATTTTTGTATTTTAAAGTCGTTTTAAGAAAAAAATATAACTTATAAGGTTTCCTCATTTTTGTAATTTAAAGTCATTTTAAAAAATTCAAAATATAACATATAAGAAAAAATGTATTTTTTTTATTATATAGTTGATATAAGGTGTCCTCATTTTTGTATTTTAAAGT
>NC_027756.1:23930955-23931341 GCF_000695525.1 Brassica oleracea var. oleracea
ATTGTTATCAAATCTTTATTATTCATAATCATTAATTGCCATATATATGTAAATAATATTAGGTAATTTCGTAGCTTTTATTTAGGGAAAGAATACACATTTCTTATATTTAAGGTTAATATAATGTTCTCTAGTGGACATTAAACAAATTATGACATAAAAACCTTATTTTTTCTCTCGAACACATTCTTGAAAAAGTGAACATTATTGTTTTCACAGTTGAATTATTTTGACTTCTATCTTACATATGGTTTTGAAAACTTTCAAATCAACCATCAAATTAATACATGTCATTTTAATGTTTTTAGTCGTATACTTAAGGAAAACTTAAATTTTTGTAATTTAAAATCGTTTTAAAAAATTCAAAATATAACATATAAGAAAAA
>NC_027756.1:23931392-23931599 GCF_000695525.1 Brassica oleracea var. oleracea
ATTTTAAAGTCGTTTTAAAAAAAAATATAACATATAAGGTTTCCTCAATTTTTGATTTAAAGTCATTTTAAAAAAATCAAAATATAATATATAAGAAAAAATCTAATTTTTTTATTATATGGTTAATGTGATTGTTTATTTTTTTAATAATATAAAATTAAACAAAAATGAAGAAGGATGCAAAAATTGTTATCAAATCTTTATTAC
>NC_027756.1:23931676-23931789 GCF_000695525.1 Brassica oleracea var. oleracea
TTCTTATATTTTAGTTTAATATAATGTTCTCTAGTGGACATTAAACAAATACGACATAAAAACCTTATTTTTTCTACCGAACACATTCTTGAAAAAAGTGAACAATATTGTTT
>NC_027756.1:23931807-23932988 GCF_000695525.1 Brassica oleracea var. oleracea
TTCTTATATTTTAGGTTAATATAATGTTTTCTAGTGGACATTAAACAAATTATGACAGAAAAACTTTGTTTTTTCCCTCGAACACATTCTTGAAAAAGTGAACAATATTGTTTCCACAGTTGAATTATTTTGACTTTTATCTTACATATGGTTTTTAAAACTTTCAAATCAACCATCGAACTGATACATGTCATTTTAATGTTTTATTCGTATAACTTACATTTTGTAATTTAAAATCGTTTTAAAAAATTTAAAATATAAAGTATAAGAAAAAATCTAACATATAAGAAAAATAAAACATATAAGGTGTCCTCATTTTTGTATTTTAAAGTCGTTTTAAAAAAATATAACATATAAGGTTTCTTTATTTTGTAATTTAAAGCCATTTTAAAAAATTCAAAATATAATATATAAGAAAAAAACCTAATTTTGTTATTATATGGTTAATGTGATTGTTTATTTTTTTAATAATATAAAATTAAACAAAAATGAAGAAGGATGCAAAAATTGTTATCAAATCTTTATTATTCATAATCATTAATTGTCATATATATGTAAATCATATTAGGTAATTCTGTAGCTTTTATTTAAGGAAAGAATACACACTTCTTATATTTTAGGTTAATATAATGTTCTCTAGTGGACATTAAACAAATTATGACATAAAAACTTTATTTTTTCCATCTAACACATTCTTGAAAAAAGTGAACAACATTGTTTCCACAGTTAAATTATTTTGATATTTATCTTCCATATGGTTTTTAAAGCTTTCAAATCAACATCGAATTGATACATGTCATTTTAATATTTTTAGTCGTATACTTAAAGAAAACTTACATATTGGTAATTTAAAATCGTTTTAAAAAAATTCAAAATATAATTTATTATAAATATCTAACATATAAGAAAAATATAACACATAAGGTGTCCTCATTTTTGTATTTTAAAATCGTTTAAAAAAAATATATAACATATAAGGTTTCCTCATTTTTGTAATTTAAAGTCATTTTAAAAAATTCAAAATATAACATATAAGAAAAAATATAACATATAAGAAAAATATAACATATAATGTGTCCTCATTTTTGTATTTTAAAATAGTTTTAAAAAAATATAACATATAAGGTTTTCTCATTTTTGTAATTTAAATTCATTTAAAAAAATTCAAAATATAATATATA
>NC_027756.1:23933362-23933822 GCF_000695525.1 Brassica oleracea var. oleracea
TAATCATTAATTGTCATATATATGTAAATCATATTAGGTAATTCTGTAGTTTTTATTTAAGGAAAGAATACACACTTCTTATATTTTAGGTTAATATAATGTTCTCTAGTAGACATTAACCAAATTATGACATAAAAACCTTACTTTTTCCATCGAACACATTCTTGAAAAAAGTGAACAGTATTGTTTCCACAATTAAATTATTTTGACTTTTATCTTCCATATGGTTTTGAAAGCTTTCAAATCAACAATCGAATTGATACATGTCATTTTAATGTTTTTAGTCGTATACTTAAGGAAAACTTACATTTTTATAATTCAAAGTCGTTTTAAAAAAATTCAAAATATAATATGTAAGAAAATTCTAACATATAAGAAAAATATAACATATAAGGTGTCCTCATTTTTGTATTTTAAAGTCGTTTAAGAAAATATATAACATATAAGGTTTCCTCTTTTT
>NC_027756.1:23933862-23939444 GCF_000695525.1 Brassica oleracea var. oleracea
TTTTTTATTATATGGTTAATGTGATTGTTTAAGTTTTTTTAATAATATAAATTTTAACAAAAATGAATAAGGATGCAAAAATTGTTATCAAATCTTTATTATTCATAATCATTAATTACCCCATATATGTAAATCATATTAGGTAATTCCGTGGCTTTTATTTAAGGAAAGAATACACATTTCATATATTTTAGGTTAATATAATGTTTTCTAGTGTTATATAATTACGGAATAATGTGACACCAATAGATTAAACTATATTTTATATTAGATGCTCTAGAATTCTTTGAAATATAATTTAGAAGGCACTTAGAGTGCCACCTAAGATTTGAGTTATTTTTTAATTAATACAAAATGAAGGTTCTAATTTTTCAAATGCTTCTCAATTAATATATAGGGGATTAGGCATGCGGATTTGAAACATACCGAAACTGAACCAAATTTTGGTTGTCGGTTCAGATTCTGCTTTAAATTCGGTTCAATTAGGTAAATCGGTTATCAGTAGATTTTTATTTTAAAAAATTAAAACCAAAACTTGATGATTTTAGCCAAATTCCAGACATAAACTAACCAAAAATTTTGTGCTGAATTAACCTACATAACCAAATTAAGCGAGTTTTTGATAAATCTAAATCTAAAATCTTAAAAAAAAAAAAAAAAAAAAGAATGGCAGAATTTTCACAAAGGAACTACAATACTAAAACCAAATTAGTTTTCGGTTCAATTCGGCACAATTTTAAACGAACCGAACTAACCAGAAACCATTCCACAGCAAAACATATAACTTACGCGAGAATCCATTTGCCACTGAGGAGAAACAGAGCTTCGTTGGGCGCTGGATTAGGGTTCTTGGACTCAAGCTGTGTGATCAGCTCACTGATCTCGGCTCTCGTCTCGCTCGATGCGCTAAGACCTCGATCTGTTCCGTACAAAGAATCCGCTAGCGATCTCTTTAGCCGCTCCGTTTCCTCCACGGATTCAATGGCTTCTTCTGCTTCTTTCTCGGCCACCGACACGTTGGATCCTCTCTCCGACGAATCAGGACCCCACTCGTCATTAACGTCGCTAACTCGGACCTTGAATTCCGGCCGATGGACAGCGGTTCTAGCCTCCGTCCGCCTGTTGATTGGATTTACGGTCACTAGAGTCGGAGATTTTGATTGGAGTTTGGAGTTCGAAGAGGTTGGAACTTGGGTTTTGCATGGAAACTGGGTGAACAAAGGTACCGTCGCCATTTTTTTTTTTGTTTTCTTCGCAGCAAGCAATGAATACAAACACACTAAAACCTTAGGTCTATTTTATAGTCGCACCGAGCGTAGATGTTAAATGACATATATACCCTCCTATCATTAAAATTGATGGAATTAGACGCGATCACGGTAGGATATTTTCGTATTTTGATTCAGGAGATGCACGAGGAGATGGTAGTGACACGTGGGTGGTAAAGATAACCGTTGGAAAATCGAAGATAATTTCGGCCAATTAGCTGAAATTGCCGACTTTCCATAATTTTGTGGTAACCTTTTAATTGTTTTATTCCAACATTTATTAGGAATATTTGAAATTTATCTCCATATTTATGTTGTGTATGATTTTTTTCGGATTTGAGAAAAACACATATGCAAGTGTATGATGGACCTAGAAGCTTCGAAAAGTACTCTTACTTTTTGGCTGTTTTTCTTTTGCGATCGGAGGTATATTTCGTGAGAGATTCTGAGATTCATTAAGGGGATGTTATTGGAAGTAGAGATGGCAATCATGAACTTGGACCGCAGTCTTTACGCAGTCCTTTCCCGCAAAGGACAGTAGCGGAACGGTATTGGAACGAAGTTTTCAAAGTCCGCAAATTTGCGGGCCTTGCGGGACGTACGGGTTTTTGCCTTTAGCGGGATGGGCCGAAACGGGTCATGCGGGATTACATGGACCCGCATTTTTTTTTCATTTCTTATTTTACCTGAAAAAAAACGAGAGAGAGAGAGAGAGAGAGAGAAGAAAGCGATTCTTGTGACTTTTCTCCATAAAACGTAAGGAGTTCCGGCGACGATGATTCGAGCTCCGGTGATGATGATTCGAGATCTAGCGATGACGACTCCAGCTCCAGCGATGACGATTCGAGCTCTGGTGGTGTTTTGATTTGGTTTTCTCTTTTTATTACACACAACTATGAATTGCTTTATTACTGTGAAATGGTGTTTTTCTTAAATTAAATTTGGTTACAATGATATTGTTTAGGAGAAAAGTTAGTTGTATATCATGTCACTTGTATAATTTGACGAAGTGATTCACGATTTTGTTTTAAATCCAAAGAATTACAAAGAGAAATGGTTTGATGAATACATACAACACTTGAGCCAAGTTATTACAAAGACAACAACTCAATCAGATTCAAACTTAATAAAATCTTAGGCTGATAACAAAAAAAGCTTTTAACTCAAGAACGCAAGCACAAACAGAGGTTTATGACATTGATTTTGATAAGGCTTTAGTGAATCTTAACGAACTCTCTTCAACTCTCTTACACTACTCTTCAACTTGAATATTCATGAAGGAAGTTGTTGTTGGTGGTTTGATAAGGAGGCATCCCGCGGGACGGCCCGCGAAGGCCTATATGTTTTGCGGTACGAGTTTAGGCCGGCATTTTGAGGACCGCAGTCCGCGCGGGACAGGCCCGCTGTGACCCGCTCGATGACTAATCCGCCGCGGTTCGGAATGGGACGGGATGGGTAAACCTGTTTGACATCTCTAATTGGAAGGGTGATTCATGAAGAGTTTATGGATTTGAAAAGTTTATAGATTTTGAAGAATTGGAAAGTTTTCATGGATTTTAACAAACAAGTGCATCCATATTTATAGAATCCATACAATTTTCATAGATTGTTTTTTTTTAGCAATTTTCATAGATTGTTATGGATTCGTAATTACATTAATTTTTGTTATTGTTTATGTAAAATAATTATATAAGAATATTCTTCTAGAAAATGTTTCATATAATGTGTGAGTGATGTGTTGAAAATATATTGAACGTTAACAATGAGGTATATAAATATATATAATATATCAATTTCTATGGTATTAAATCTTTGAAAGACATGTTATATGTATATGAAAAATCTGGGTTTTGTTATTTTATAATTTTTTTGGCATTAACTTTTAGAAAGAAATATTACATATATATGAAAATATGGATTTTTGTGATCGGAGGTATATTTCGTGATAGATTCTGAGATTCATTAAATTGCAAACATCAATTTGGATCTCTGTAAACAACTATAGGGAATTTGCGCTCCATAACTATAGAAACAATTTTAATTAGCGATATGGAAATCTACTGTTACAAATTCGATGATTCCCCTAAGTCTATGCTATGTCTATATCTTATAGGAGATATGAAAGAAGAACATTCTATACCGTATAATGTATTTACTAAATTGTTTTTTTTTTGCTAAATTGTAAATGTCATTACTAGTAATGAAGGTTCGGTTACAAAAATTGAATCTGAAACCACAGTCTGTTGAGACATCCATTTGATTCTAGGGAGCCGCAAAAAGTTAAAAAAAAACCCTAAGAATCTAGATTATTAAGTCCAAGCTTCTATGATAGAAAGTTTGAAGTTAATATAACATAATAGAACAAGATACAACAGTATGAGACTTCCTGTCTGAAGGGCTTCTTGCTATAACTGGAGCAATCCTGAAGAAGCAAGAGAAAAGCTTGAAGGAAAATCCAGTCGAGCACTCACCGAAGTGGCTCCAATCGGCTTCAACGGAGGTGTCTTGTTCCCACCCTGGAACACTAGTGGAGGAGGACGTCAACCAAACAAATCCAAGCTTTCTCAACAGTAGATAAAAGTACCAACCCAAATCGATGCTGCTGACAATGGAGACTTGGGCTATTGGTCAAGCGTAGGCGGTACAAATTGGTTCCCCAACCCGACACATGAAATGCGGCAAAGACTCAGAGAGCACACTAAACCAACTGTCGGAGCTACAAAACAAGGGAAATGGAGCCCGGGAGGAGTCATAACTCCTCGAAAACAAGCGACTCAAATCGGCAAGGGAGAGCTCCACCTTAATGTGGGAGATGCCTTTACAACAGGATGTCCTCAAAACCCAAGTAAAACGGCGTCAGGAGCAAGAAGGAGAAGTCAATCGATTACCAACGAGCGCCACGGTTGTATTTTTTGAACTAAGAAAAGAGGTTCTCGGTGGAGCTCCTCACATCCATCTTTCACTCGATAAAGAGAGGAGAAGCTCTACAACAACCTTGGAACTACACAGAAGAGGAGACCTTTTGGAGTGAGACGATTAGGCAGAAGCGGTGACAGCAGCGACGTGTCGTGCATTCCGGCGAGACTCAGATCTCGGATCTGACCCAGATCCAATCGCAATCGGTAACTAAAGGTAGATCCAGGCCTCACGAAGCTTACCTCGACTAATCAGACCTCGTTCA
This sequence comes from Brassica oleracea var. oleracea, assembly GCF_000695525.1. NCBI lineage: Eukaryota > Viridiplantae > Streptophyta > Magnoliopsida > Brassicales > Brassicaceae > Brassica > Brassica oleracea. The sequence goes on from NC_027756.1 coordinate 23,938,312, forward strand.
TGCTCCAGAGAGACCAAAGATGCCTTTGGTTTCATTTTGTTTCGACGGAGAAACCCATCGAACCCAGACACACAAACAAGGAGAGACAAGAGGAGGAGGCGAAGGGTTAAGGCGGCGCGCTTAAAACGGACACGAGACCCGCTGTGACCGGAGAGGAGACTCTAGCGGCCACCGCGAGAAGGAGCTTGCTGTTGATGTTGATGGAATTAGGGTTTGACGGCGGGATAAATTTCGAGTTAATAACATTAGATGTGGTGTGTGAGATTTTGATATGTTAAGTTTTTGAGTGAGTTTTCTTAGATAATAAAAAAATTATTCTTATAATCTTTGAGTCTTATACAAATCTTAAAACAAGAAATATGAGATTTAATTTTTCTTGCATTTAAAATAGAAAAACATAGCAAAGTTTGAAACTTTTATTGTACAAAAAAGATATTCGGACATAATTTCATGTTTTAAAATTTAGTACGAGAGATTAAAAAAAGATTTGGTGGTCTAACTTTTTTATTTTAAACTGTGGTTAACAAAGTTAAATAAAATAGAATGAGGGAAGACCAGAAGATATATTTTGTAATTATGATGGTCAACTTGTGTTATTGGGGGAGTAAATGCAAAGTTGATTTTAATTTTGTAACATACACTTAAATGTACATCTTTATAATTATGATGAGTGTTACGAAAGTCTAAAGGAGGAGCCGTAATGTTTGAAATATAAAAAGATGTGGGGTCCGCTGCACTATTTACACAGTAGATTTTTTCTCTATATAAACGATCGATTTCGATCGTTTAGAAGAACACACCAAAAACTCTTATCTTCTCCTTAATAAGAAACACTATCTCTCTATATCAGTGTTATTATTTCTACGGGTATAATATTTTGCCCTTATTCAAATTCCCGCGATATAATAAAATTTCAGTTCTTTTTATAACACGTTATCAGCACGATCACTCTGCGATTCGGTAAAATTTATTTGTATCATTTATACCCCGTTATAATGGTCGGTATACCGCCTCTACTATTATTTATATCATGTTATAATGGCCGGAATACCGCCTATATTATTTACTAGTAATTTAATTTATTTATTGGTCGGCCGAGCCGCCTTATATTCTGTTTATTATTTATTGGTCGG
>NC_027756.1:23943316-23958237 GCF_000695525.1 Brassica oleracea var. oleracea
CGAAAATACGGAGCCAACTATTCTATATGAAGATAACGCGGCATGTGTTGCTCAAACGAAGGAAGGATATATCAAAAGCGATAGAACCAAACATATACCTCCGAAGTTCTTCTCATACACTCAAGAGCTCGAGAAGAATAAAGAGATTGAAGTAAGATATGTTCGATCATGCGACAATGCAGCCGACCTCTTCACAAAATCACTCCCTACCTCGGTATTCAGAAAACACATCCACAACATTGGGATGCGCCATCAGAAGGATCTATGACTGTTCATTCGAGGGAGAGCTTACGTAGTTGTACTCTTTTTACCTTACTATGGTTTTTCCCATTGGGTTTTCCTGGAAAGGTTTTTAACGAGGCAACAAAGACGTTAAGCGAGAGCGGATAGTGACACCGGCCCCCAAGGGGGAGTGTTACGAAAGTCTAAAGGAGGAGCCGTAATGTTTGAAATATAAAAAGATGTGGGGCCCGCTGCACTATTTACACAGTAGATTTTTTCTCTATATAAACGATCGATTTCGATCGTTTAGAAGAACACACCAAAAACTCTTCTCTTCTCCTTAATAAGAAACACTATCTCTCTATATCAGTGTTATTATTTCTACGGGTATAATATTTTGCCCTTATTCAAATTCCCGCGATATAATAAAATTTCAGTTCTTTTTATAACAATGAGAATAATTTTCAATCTCCACTTTTATTGCCAACGTTTAGATTGTGGGCTATATAAATCCATGATAATCTAATTACAAAGTTACTCACCTTCATTACAATTAAAAATAACAATCTCTTGCAATTTTTTCTTGTCTCTGAGAGTTTAACATAATTCTAGATTCAACAGATTTTGGTTCTCAAGTGATGTAAAATTGAAGATATAAACAGTTGTATCATGTGATTTTTGAACGTATTCAAGCCTGACACACTAGTACACTACATATGTTTAAAGATTTAAATCGAGAAATATTAGTTTTGATTCTCTTTTCAATTTGTTTTTAATCTAAATATGATATTATTTAAAAAAAACTATGATATTATTTTTGGTTATTTATTTATCAATTTTAACTGGTTGTAGTGGTTGTTTTATATATTAGATTGCAAATCTTGTAAATATGGTGCATACAGTCTTATAAGTTATATGCGTTTAAAGAATTAAGACTCAACACATATTTACAAGATTGTCAATCTAATATGTGAAGCACAGTCAAAATCTATAAATAAATAAAAGTAATACCAAAACTGGCTTAAAAATGGATTGAAAATGGATCGAAACGGGTCAAGATTAATATCTTTTAATTTTTTAATCACTTGTAATGTATTTGTTTGGGTATGTTCAAGAATCCTGTGATGCAGCTGTTCATATCTTTAGTCTCGCAACATTTAAAAACCAAAGTATGTCAAACTCATAAGACCATAACTATGTTATACTTTTGGACAAGAAAAAAAAAATGCAAAAAATTGTAGTTTTGTTTGTATTGGAGGTGTGTACTTTGGAATGAAATGATCATGGCTTTATTTCATCTATTTGATCACAGCTTTTTTTTTTTTTGTTATTGAATAAAGTCCTCAAAGGGGTATCAACCAAACGGTTGAGGATTAAACAAACCAAAGTAACTGAATCCAAATAAAGAAGCTAACAAAACCCAAAGACACCAGTAAGCGCCATGAAACAAGATAAAACTCAAAGGGAAGAAAGGAGAAAGACATCTTCCTGCTCAGAGGTATGCACCGACTCTGAGATACATGATAGCGATCATCAGACTAACGCCATAGCTTCTCTTCTAATGCGAGACTCCAGCCAACCCGGACCATTCGCAGACATATAAGATTGATGGTGCTGGATATGTAAAGCACTGTCTGCGATTGCAGAGGCAATAAGGTTCCCACTTAGAGATGTCAAAACTAATTTGCAAACCTCCAGTTGTGCAATAGATCTGTTGAATTTCCTCCAGTGGGGTTGGAGCGATTGTGGTAAGTTAGAAGTCGACAATGTCACTGGGGACATAGTTGAAGAGAACTCCAGAATTACTCTGCTTAGGTTTAGATGTCTCATTGCCTCCACTGCCCATCCCAAAGCCACTAGATCAGCTTCCAACTGTGAGCATATACCAACAAAGGATCGTCTACTAGGAAAAAGGGATTTCCCATACAGTGCCGTCCCATACTTTTGGGAGGCTTAAAGCCTGAAAAAAAATGTGGCCTCCAATACAAAAATTTGTGGTGCAAAAATAATCAATTGGTGACAATTCGTCATGTGAGAGTGTTGTTAAAGGGTGAGGTCTTGGGTTCGAGTAACGCCAAGCGCACCAATAACCTATATGGGAGAGTCAGTGAAGACTCACATGTGAGAGGTTAGGATCGGTGCTCTGCAGGGCGAGTCTGGAACCTATGAAACATGTAGTTACCATGGGGCAGGTTGTTACAATAAGTGAAAATCCCTAGGAATTTTGCTAGAGAAAGGTTCGAACTAGTAGCCAAAAGGTCAAATTTTGGATTCCTTCACCATTAAACCAAACAAATATTTTGAAAAATGTGGCCTTCTAATCACACTTTTATTTTGTGGCCTAAAGCAAATGCTTTATGTGCCTTATAGAAGGAACGGGCCTGTTCCCATATGAATCCCTTACAATCCACGCCATCCCTCCGTGACCATTACTTGAAGACCACGCTGATCCCACATTGCAGTTGACTACGCCCAAGGGAGGTTTCGTCCACATATTTGAGTTCGTTTCTTCACACGTAATCTCAGTAACATCATTTGGAATAAAGGAGTTCAACCGAAGCCATACTGCTGCTTCCTCCAAAGCCTTATCTAAGGTGATAGCAGGCTCAATCCTTCTTTTCTCAAAACAGAACATATTCCTATTTTTCCATATATACCAAAGCACCCAAGGGAAGGCTAGACGAAGCTTGGGGTCCAAGGAATTCTTCTTGCTGCAAGAGAAGAGATAGTGTATATTCAAGAAAACCGAGGAGCGTGAGAAACCTACCAGAGGGAGAGGAATCGAAGATCTGTCCCATACTTCTTTCGCCATTGGCTTTATTCATTTATCTTTTATCGTGGCTTTTATATAGTTCACAATCCAAATGTTGACGATAAAAGTAATTATATTGATGTGCACTAAGGTATAGGTTACAAAATCAAAATCAATTTTGCATTTACTCCCCCAAACTCACGTTGGCCATCATAATTAGAAAATATATTTCCCTTATTCTATCTTTTAGCTTTGTAACCACAAAGTTCAGAATAAAAAATCTAGACCAATAAATCTAATTTCGTTTCTAATCTATTGGCTCATTTATTAAATTTCAAAACATGAAATTGGGGTTGGTCCGAATCACTTTTTCAAGAATCAAAGTTTTAAACTTTTTTGTACTTTCTCAACTTTAAATAGAAGAGAAAATTTGCTCAAAATAAAATACAAGAGAAATTAAATTTCATATTTCTAATGTGAAATACTTTACAAATAACACAGTTTAAACTTTTATTTTTCATTCAAACAAACTTCGTTTTGACATATAATTACACCGTTTCATAGTGCTCATAATAAGAAATCCAACAATTCTAAGATCCTATCATTTCAACAATTAAATTGTCTAGAAAAGCTACGGGGATATTGGCGAAAGCCATTTATCCTGAATACAGTTCCAATAGTTTGTTCCTTCTTGTGTTTCTATTATATTATTTTTTAGTTTCTGCTGGTGTGTGTTGGTTGAGACTATTGTTGTTCTAATATATATGGTGTTGTGATTGCCTCCTCGTCCTTTCAGTAGGAACTGAGTAGTGTTCATGATCTCCTCCTTCTCAATCTCAAAAAGATAAAAGACCATGTTTTGTATTTGGATGCGACATCTACATGCAGTATTTGAATACAACATTTGGATGATGTATCCAAACGTGCTTGTCCTTGCAAAAGGAACTGAGTGGTGTTCGTGTTCTCCTCCTTTCAGTTCGTTGGCTTTCTCAACCTTGACAAGGTAAAGCTACACCAGGCCTCTATACTTGGGAGTTTTATATTGCTTCCTGTTTAAAACAAATTGTATACCCTTGAAACTTAAAGTTCTCGTTTTGTCTTGCATAATGCGTTTATTATTAATGTTCTTGTATTTTTACATGTAGTACTTTTTTTTTAACAACAACTTTGATACTTTATCCCCTACTTTGAACAGTAAAATTTAGTAAAAAGACTTTATGATAAAACTGGTTCTACATGATAACGTTTAAATGGAGAGTCTCGTAACAATCCTATCCATTTCCCCTCTAGAAAAACCCTACAATTTTAATTTATTTAGATTGTAATAAAAGGGTTTTTTATTTGAATGATTTTTCATCTAGCTGAAGAGACTTTGCAACTTTTAAAGACATTCAACAACACCTTAAGTTGTACGTACGTTTCGCTTTCAGTGATCAGCACCTCTTGGAACATGAGAAGGAGAGTGGTGAATGCCTTAGATTGGAGATGTCAAAGAGCTCCATGAATCTCTGGTCTGAGATCCTAGCTTTGGAAGCTGCAAATCTCTGGTACTCGTCGAAGATGGAAGACAAACACCATCTCTGTATCTTCCTCACACACCCGACTAGACATCCGGTCCGGTGCTGAAACCAAGCGACAAGATAAATTAGGAAAGATTGTGAGACAAGGGTTTCACACAGGAGAGAGAGAGATTTCAATATAACCTTGCCACTTTTGCAGTGAATTAAGACAGGATGATTCTCTGTATCTGGTATACCTCATCAAATTAGACGGTTTCAATGTTCCAAAAAAAAAAAAAAAAGCCTCAAGGACAAGATGTTTTAGAGAGGCAAAAAGAAAAAAAGGTTACCTAGGAGTACTTGTAATGCTTCTCGGATAACTTGGTCCGGGATATTAACAAAGGGTTCCTGAAAAAGGAGAGAAACATCTAATCTCAGTAGCATCCATTTAATATAATTCCATATCATATTTAGATGATTCCTAAGTAAAAAAAGATGAGCAAACTGGGTCAAAGACAAGAAACACTTTGTAACTCAAAGACAAAACGAGTTTACTGAAATTTCCTATATTTCCCATTAATTAATATATAGAGGAGAGAGCACAGGATATGCTATATCCCCAATCAATTACTGACCAAGTCAATCTCTGGTTATCATCTCAATCACAAACATGGAAAAAAACTAAATCAGTTTAACAGATATTAGGTGCAGAGAATTTGAAGCAACAGCATATAACGTCACACTATGCAAACAAATAGGATAAGCAATAATAAACAATCATTACCATAAAAGAAAGTGATAAAAGATTTATATCAATGTAATCAAATCATCCTCACCTTGCATCTCTCGATTCCAAACTGAAACACTTGGATCCCATTCGATTTGGCAAACTCTACATTCACCTCTGGATATGGCTCAGGGCACAAGTATCTACATCAACAACATATCAGAGACTGAACACAGAGAGGAAACATTTGTGGATTATACGACGTACGATTCTCTAACCAAGACGACGACGGAATCAAAAACGGAGAGATTACATGATGGATCGGAGTCGCAGAGACTGGAGGAAGCTGAAACTAACCGGTTCAGGGAAACCTGAACGGAATATTCCGTTATCCACCATAGCGAAGTTGAGCGGCGGCACGAAAATCTCTCTCTCTTTCTCGGTCTCGATCGGTGAGTTCTCTGACTGAGGTACGGTGTGTACATCGCCGTTGTAACTCTCCAACGTCATGGTGACGATAAAAAGGAAGAGGGCTTTTTCGGATTTGAATTGTTTCTTTTAAAAGAGTCGATGGATAATATTTTAGGGATTCATCAGAAAGGTTTTGTTGGATTCTTTGGAAGAAGGAATCTTGAAACGGATCTTCAAGAATATTCCTTTGCCATTCTCCTTCTCCTTTAAAGCCAATGAAAAATGATGAATAATCAAATTCATTAATTAAGTATTTTTCCCCTTTTGATTAAAGAGCCAATATTATGTGAAAAAAAAAACATATAAAATGCAAGCATGGGAACCGGTCTATACGCACACAACACCACTCTTCACCAAAAAAGTATATTTTTCATATTATCAAAAACTTCTAAACCAAAGTCCTTTATCCGAAATTATTTATTCAACCCAAAACTTTCTCTTTAACTTTCAGGGCCAGGTTTGCTCACAATTCTGAACAACCGTATGAACAAAACACCCTTCAAGCACGATTATCGGCAGTATATTAACACAGGTTTCAAAAATAAAAAAGCTTAAAATAATGAAAAGTTAAGAGAGAAGAAAGAGAAAGGTTCTAAACTAACAACTTTTGGATATGGTTTTCTGACTCATATACACATGTGTTAGTATTTTATTGGTCCTAATTTTTACAGAAAAATAAAAAGTAAATAAATTATTAAAATAATAATTTTTTTTTTTTTTTTTGCAACTTCTATCCGTTGTAACCGATGCAGATGCTCCATGGGCAGGGGTTGTTTTTACACCATTTCTCACTAATGAAATAATCTTAAAAAATAGAAAAACAGATGAGAGAGGAGAGAGACGTTTTTACATGAAGAAATAATTTGAGAACGGTAAGTGATGCTTCTACGGGTGTTCAACATCTAATAGACAATTTATGTAAAAAATAAAAGAAAAGTTAATTATGCAATTAAAACATTATTATATTTATATTTGAGAGACTAAGAACATGATTATTGCTAGGACAAGTTTAAGAGTCCTTAGTATATTTTAATAATATATGAAGATTAAGGACAAATTAAAGGGATAAAAGGAAATGTGTAGAATATTGGTAGGTCCTTAACATTGTCCTTAACCTAGATGGAGAACGACAAGATACATGCAAGACCATGGAGGAAACAAGCCTGCTTTACCTTGGAATCGGCGTTGGAAAAAAGACGAAGTTGAATCGGCGGTGGAAGAAATACAACGATAATTCGCCTTGTATGAGACACCAGATCAATACCGAGATCGAAAGGAAGAGATGACGATGAAGAATCGAGAATCGCCACGTTTCGTAATTCTCCGGTGAATCGTCTCAAGAGTCTCGATCGCCTTCGAGTGTTTCGCTCTCGAACAAAAATGAGAGTGAATCGGAGACGCCTCTCGGTTTCCCCTTCCAAAACCCGTCGGCTACTATCGTACCGACACATGGCAACGTAGGACGCGCCTCAAAATTCCTTAATTAAGAAATGTCCTATGTTATTACATTCAATTTTGATTTATTTTCGGCAATTAAATGCTAAGGACTTTGCCTAAGATATGACGATAATCTTGCTCTAAGAAAGCTTATGCTGCTACTGATGTCCTAACCAGCTGCCAAAATAACAACAAGAAGAACCTAATAATGAAAGGCAATTTAAAACTCAAATGTAACATCATGCACGGAAAAGTTGTCAGCTCAACGATTTGTAGTTGGTCAACCAACTCACTAACAACAAGCATCATAGCTGATGCGCCTCAGATATATGCGCCTCGGATCGTAGATCCGGACCAGGATGATGCGACCATGACTGAGACAGCTGATTCTTCAACGAAGGACAAATCAAGAGGGTTTAATGACTAGTATACTGATCTAAAACCAGCTGGTGAGACAGAGAACGAATTGAAACAGAGTGTGCATAAACTGGAACCAGCTGAAGAGAGTGTGCATGAGCTGAAACCAGCTGAAGTGAGAGTAGACGAGCTGGATGAGTTGAGTGAATTAAGTGACAGTAGCTTGGAGCTGAATGAGCTAAGCGACACTGAAGATGAAACTGATTTAGTTGCTGGACGAAATTGACATTTCTCAGCCCAAGGAAAAATTCATAACAAATTCAATTTGGGTCGATTTTACACAAAATTCGGCCAGACCTTTGTTGATTGCCTCCTGCCCATTTGCATCAAGAAATATCAACAAAAGGAGTCAAAGTCGTGATCATCCAAGAGGCATTCAATAACACACTTATTTCTCAAAAGTCTTAGAGTTTGGTTGTTTTCAGTTTCTGAAATGGTTTCTGGCTTTTGTTTTTGAAAAACTATTTTTTTGCCAATCAAGATTTTGGAAAAAATGATTCCCTAAAATCTAGAAAACTAGTTTTTCAAGTAACCACCTATTTCTACACAAAAACCAAAAGCTGTGTTTTTTTTAGATTGTGGCCAACGTAAGTTCTTTTATTCATTATTTTCTTTTACAATCTTTTATTTTTAATTTTTTCTTTTATAGTTATTCCATGTTTATTTCCTTTCTCAACTCCCACACATTTGTTTTACCATTATGTTATCAATTAAACTATGAAATAAAGCACTAAAATGAAAGAAATTAAAAATAAAATTATAAATTATTCAGAATGACAAATGGTGGATGATTATATTCATGTAGTTTCAAGTTCCACAAAAATATTTTATAAAAATTAAGTTATTGGAGTTTTGTTTAGCTAAATTAGTTTTATAATTATTTAAATAATATTTCATACTATTAGATTAATTATAACTGCTAATTATAACTATTATACATTTATTTAATAGTAATTTATTTTTACCATATTTTAAATTTTAAATATTTTTTTTTAAATTTTGTTTTACTATATTAGCTATTAATTGTTTATTGTTTTGAAGATATATAATTAAAGTTAATTTAAAATATAGCTATTAGTTTTTATTCTATGATATATTTTAAAAACGTTTAATATAAGTTTATTTATTTTAGTGATAGTAACATTTTTTGTTTTTAATGGTGTCTAGAAGAAAAAATTTATATTTATAAAATTTTTGAGTTCAAAAAACAAAAACCAAAATCTAATGTCACCAATCAAACTTTTTGAAAAACTAAAATTTACAGAAAATTCAAAAACTAAAAACTAAAACCAAAATCTAAAAATTAAAAACCAAAATCCAAAAACCAAAAACTAAAATCTAAAAACCATGTAAACAATCATCACCTTAGTCTTTGTTTGTGTTTTTTAAGTTTCTAATTTTTCACAATTTCTTTATGTCTTTCTTTGACCATTGTGTTATTATAAATATGTAAACTCTTCTATGAATAAAATCAGTCTAAGTTTGAGTTTATTTTAATTTTCTTATTTTCTCTGAATGAGAAAAAGAATTTTTTAGCTAGTTCATTGGTATGAACCGGCTTGTTGATTTGGTGGTCAGTCAATTCATCTTTGTGTGTTGTTTGGTGGTTAGCCAACGCATTACATTCGTTTTTAGGTGGGTTAATTTTAGATCGTGGGTATATCAAGAGCCATTATGCATCTCTTGACGATCCTTTCAATCCATCGTAGTTCCAAAAATACTATTTGTCTTTTCGAATCATCTCCAACACCCGGCTAAAGTGATCCTTGGATCTAGGACATATGGATAGCCGTTCTGGGTTTTAAATGTCGAATGGCGACTCTTGGCGTTAGGAGGGTCGACACTCGCCACACGCCATGGCTTTTTATGGCGATCGCCATGTGTATCCAAAAGCCAAATTACAGTCAGCTTCTACCCCTAAAGCATATATTTCAGAAACCAAAACACCTTATTCATTGATAAAATAAATGTAGAAAACATAAAACACCAAATGAAAACACATATTCAAAGCATAATACCAAAGCAAAACACCAATTCAAAGCAAAACCCGAAATCTAAAACAAAACAAGATAACAAAAAAATGATATACGTAATGAACATCAACTTAAAATCCTATGAACCCTATGTCAAAGAGAGATTTGCATAAATAAAGAAGAGTTACTGCCCGTGTATCTAGCAGAGAAAGCAAGAACTTAAGAAAAACGATAGGGTCATGTTACTATTATATAGTACTATTGTTGAAGTAATTAGGGTTTTAGATGGATTAGGGCTTTCTGTTTAGTATATTTAGGGTATAGTACTATTTTACTTAACCATTGTGGATTTAGAAACCAAAATTCTGTTAAACCAACTTGGTTTGTTTCTCAACAACGAAGCGACGCTATGGTCGACACGCAGTAAATAAGAAAAGCGAGCAAAGGCCGTCGACATGTGTACCTCGCATGGCCATGAGGGGTTCTGGCGTTTTGGAGATCGCCACAGGTCGCCACTCGCCATGGCGTTCAAAGCGGTCGCCATTTGAAACCAAGTAGCCGTTGCGTCAAAACCAACCAATAATTAAGAATGTGAAATGTTGCACAAAACATCATTTTATAATCTAAGCAAACTCATATTCACTGTCACTGGATAAAACAAAACTTGATATAAAATTTCGGTCTTTAACAACAGTTGTATAAACTGTTAAATTCTCACCGGGTCCTACTTGCTCAACTATATCTTCATCGAAATTTCACTTGCTCTTTAATGATCTCTAATCTAGGAGCAATATATTGAAAATAATTACTTCAACTAACCTTAACCTAAGTAAATATAATTCACACAAATGTTTAATAACTTAATTTTCAGACAACTTTGATATACATTTTCACATGAATTCTGAAACTGACAAAGAAAAGATCAAACAAGTAAGCGTAGCTGATTTCAAGCAATCAAATATAGAAATATTAAGCAAAGCAAAACAACCGGAACTTTTAAACTTGTTTTTTTGTTTTCACTCTAGAAAATGTTCTTCCTCTTAAACTTCTCACCCATTTCTCAAATCACCAAGTTAGTCAAAACGGAAGCTATAAACTAAACGTCACATCACTCCACAGCATCAATTGCAGTTCTCACCTGCCTCTCCCTCATTGCCACTCTTGTTTTTCCCATAAACTTCTTCAGACTTTGTTGGTGTTTCCCTTGTGGACTTCTTCGTATCTGGTGTCCTCCTCGGGTTGGATCCGTCCTTGCGACCGTCTACACTGTGGCGATGTCGAACACAATGCTTCCCTTTCACCTCCTGATGTGATGAGTTGACTGTGTCGCTGCAGCTCTTTCTGCGGTTAAGGTTTGGTGACTTGGGCCGAGTCAGAGGAAACTGTTGATAAAAAAAACACAGAATATTAACATAGCTCCGTTTGCAGGTAAGACAGTGTGAGATACTGACAAACTCATAACAAAGCTAACATGGCCATACACTAGGATAAGTAGTTCGTGTGGATAGTGAAGACATAACTCATAAGAGAAGGAAACAGAATGTTACTATGGGATTCTGTCAGTACTGGACAAGCAAGAAAATGAATCGAAAACGGACACAGAACAAGGAAGCAGTGGTTTTGTTTACATACCTTTTTCAATGGAGGTTTCTGTGGAGGAGGCTCGTTGTAGAAGGTCGGTACGGGATTAGCTTTGTAAGCCATGTTCTTCCTGAGTTGCTTAGTGACTACTTCTTGCTCTTCCTGGAAGAACAATACGTTTTCAATGTTTTTGAGAAAGCTCAAGAATATAAGATACCGAAACATGTAAGCCACTTGACTCAGAACATGTAAGATCGTTGTTTTCAAAAACTGTGCAAGCCACTGTTTTTTCTGCCCCATCATGCTATTCCTAATGAAAATGGATGACGCAGAAACTATATAAAGTAGAATCATACACCATACACTAGCATGCATGTAGTACCTTAAGCCTTTTCTCGTTTTCTCTCTTCTCTTCCTCAAGTGCTTTCTGTTTCTCTTCCAGCTTCTTGTAAAACTGATACCATAATACGTTGAACAACAAGTATGACATCTCTAAAGAGAGAAGAGAAACAGGGCAAATACCTCTTTGCGTCTCTCCAGCCGCGAAGTGCTGCTAAAGGTTGGAGCAACTCCAATGGTTACCTTGGGTTTAATAGTTCTTACAGATGTAGCTGATCTATACATACATATATGGCTAAGGATCAGAAATAAAAATAGTCATGTAGTGATTAGATGTTAAAAACAAATGTTTCTTCTTTATATTCTCCTTCTAACATGACAATAAAAGGAAGGATACGAGGAAGCAACAGAAAAAGTATCTTCATCATCATGGTGCTTCTTGTGATCTATTGTCTTCCTCGCTGGCATAGGCGAGTTTGGCTGTGAAACAAAAACCATTCAGTCTCATTTTCACAATTCCCATTCATAAGAACTACAGGCTTTGTTTATTTACCTGTGAACCTCTTGATCCTGAAGAAGAGTTGCGGCTAGCAGCATTTCCCGGCGAGCTATTATGACTATCAACTCCTGCTCTTGCGCAGACAGAGGAAGCAGCAGGCTTTTCAGCCGACAGAGAGAATGGCTTTGGAACAGTGTAATTCACGCCACCACCACCACGAGTTTTGTGTGCAGGAGGTGGTGTGTTTAGCTTCTTCCTTTGGCCAGGAGATGTATGGGATCCAGATCCGTCATCTTCTGCAACCGAGTTGTGATCAGTAGTACACTCCTTAACCTCTGCAGGCTCCATTTGCTGCGAAGATCCCGTCGAGCTGTTTAGCTTATTATCCATGTGTTTCTCCTCTGGTTCTCTCCCCATTACCACTTTAACCACAAAGACATAATTAACAAAAAAAAAAAAAAAAAAAAAAAAAAATCAGCTTTTTAAACAACAAAAAAGGCTTATTGAGGATATAAACTTCAAAGATCAACAATACCCAAGAAACTGTATCGTGAAACATAGATAGATTATTCACAATCAAAATGCATACACATCAAAACCCACTTTTGTCTTCAATTACATGAATATATAATCAATTAAAAAGAATATTACGAAACATGTGTAGGTATCCACATTCATCAAATCTATGCTCTTTTAATGCTTTTTTAGCTGAAGAAAATTAGGCGAAACCTAATTAATGTTGCAATTAAAACACTAAATTTTATCAGAAAATTAACAAAAAAGGAATAAAACATGAGAAGCATTTGACATCAGAAAACCTAATTGAAAAAAAAAAGAGAGAAAAGAACCTGAGTTGCACGCAGATCGAGATCAGATCGGAAACACATTTCTCCTATTGAAAGAAAGGTAAGGAAAATGCTTACGGTTTATAGCTCCGATATCTCCAGAAGCTTCGTCGAATACATATTCTCTCTTTCTGCGCAGGGAGGCGTAAATGCAAAAATCCCTCTTTCACGTCTATCACTTTTCTCCTTTTCTTTTTGTTTTGTTTTGTTTAATACAAATTGTTTTTATCTTTTGTTGACCAATAGAATGTTAAATATATTCGTCTTTTTATTGGCCTTTATTTAGCTTCTTTTGACTTTTTGTGGTTATTAAAAGTAAAAACACGGTGAAAATGCACTCATGGTTATCCTGTTTAAAGTCAACATTCTTGACTATTCCTACCCCGATAAGATCCGGTTCGGTTATCTGTTCAATTGAGTCGAATCTGGTTTGGTCGAGCAACACAGAATTTCCATGAGCGACATCTAGTTTGGTCCAACTGAGTGACGTATGGTTCGGTTGAAAATCATATATAGCCGTGTAAATAAGAGCAAGGGCATCTTTGTTTCACCGTCTGCGTGAATCATCCGGAAGAAGATAAAAATTTTGTTTGTTGAATTAAAATTGCAACTCATCTAAATAGTTCATCCGGATAATTTTCAGAAATTAAGACTTAATTTTAAAGTTCATCCAGCTGAAATAATTTGTACCATCTGGATGGAGATGGATATGCCAAAATAATATAATGTCTATTATACCCCTGATATAATTTACAAATTACAAAAATGTGTTTTTTCCGCCAAAAACGGAAAAATGCGTTTTTCCGCCAAAAACAGAAAAACCGCATTTTCCTACCAAAAACAGAAAAACCGCATTTTCCTACCAAAAACGGAAAAATGTGTTTTTCCGCCAAAAACGAAAAAAACGTATTTTCCCTTCAAAAACGCAAATACATGTTTTCCCGTCAAAAACGTAAAACGCATTTTTTCATTAAATTCGCAAAATCAATTTTTTGCTAAAAAAGAAAAAATATATTTCCCTCCAAAACTATTTTATATTTTAGATAATTAAAAATAATAATTGTGAAACAAAAATAAAATATGATTAAATCAAAACAATGATATTTTGATTAAATTAAAACAAATGTATTTTGATTAAATCAAAACAAAGGTATTTTGATTAAATCAAAACAAAAGTATTTTAGTATTTTGTTTACTAAACTCGTCTGGCTGAAAATGAAAATTCATTACATCTAGATGGTTATATACAAACAATTATTCTAATAAAATCTGGATGGATCATATATAAATGGATAATTTGGATAAAAACAACAGATGGTGAAACAAACATCCCCTAGCAACAACAAAAGTATACCTTTGTTTCACCATTGACTATTTGACGTTGGCCGCTCTCTCACCGCCGTTTCCTTGCAGCTGACGGCTGCCGACGGGATTTCATATGTTTGTTTTATTATTTTGATAATATGGGCTTTTAGATCAACATAATTTTCTTCGGCGCTATGGGCCTATTCAAAATATCAGAATCTTGTGAACTAGTGGGCTCAAATCGCTCGGTCCCAGTTTCATATTTGTTATCCAGAAACTTTTTCTTAAATTTTTGTTTTGTTTAAAAGGAAATCGGAGTATATAACAAAAAACAAAATGTTATGAACCAGATCGTGGATGGCTCATAATCAAGAGATTATGATTTGTAATCTTTTCATTTATCTATGACGGTGTAATCTCTTATATAAAGAACTACTATGTTATGAATAAAGATAGACTTTTCCATTACTTTTATAACACGTTACCAGCACGAAACTCTAAATCCCTAAGCTAATACCCAAATCGAAAAACCCTAAAACTCTAACACTAGCCGGCGATCCGACAAACCCTAAACCCCGATCGCGTTTCTTGTTCCCGCATCTGTTCCAGCTCGCGTCCCCGATCAGCTTCAGCCCAAGGTGTTCCTGATCCTAGCTCAGACGTTCGCGACCCGAGAGCACCTCCAGCACGCGACCTCTTCCTCATTCGCGACAGCATCAGACAGCTCGCATCCGACGATCAAGGCGTTCCCGATCAAGCAATAAAGGACGTATGCGACCCGATAGAAGCGACTCGATCCATTCCAGCTCGCGTCCCGTTCGTGTCCAGCTCGCGGCTCAACTCCTTTGGTGGTC
>NC_027756.1:23958304-23958794 GCF_000695525.1 Brassica oleracea var. oleracea
ATAAAGAATGAAACCCTAAAACCCTAATCTTTATGAATTAAAACCATACGGTAATAGATCAAAAATCCTAATTGAGTAAATTGAAGCTCTAAAAGTTCGATACCCCAAACCCTAAATCATGTTCCTATATGATTAAAACCCCAAATCGGTTTTTTACAAGTTAAAATCCGATAAACCCTAACCCTATATCTATAAACCCTAAATAATATAAGTATCAGATTTAATTATACTATAATTATCAAATCACATATTAAAACCCTAATCTAATATTTTGAAATCAAAACTGTTTTCGGTTTTGATCATTGAGGTTTTAAATATGATTGAATCTGATGCTATGTTGCTAGAATTGTTTGACCGTTAAATTGATAGATTTATTTTCTCATCCTGCTTGGTTAATTGTTCATCTGATTTAAAATTGTTTAAACCGACCAGCCTGTTAAAACATTGATTGAATCCGATAGGTTTCTAGCTTGCTTTGCTTATACAATCA
>NC_027756.1:23960036-23960195 GCF_000695525.1 Brassica oleracea var. oleracea
TTTTTCATAAATAAAGACTATATGTCTAGATAATACTGGTGAATACATGGGGATAAATGTGGACAATTCTGTGATACATGTCCATACCAAGAACGGCTTGGCCGAAATCTTTTAAAACGCAAATAGCTGATTGATATACCATAACTTATGAGGTCAAAA
>NC_027756.1:23960304-23960541 GCF_000695525.1 Brassica oleracea var. oleracea
AGACATACCCCATCATAAGACATTTGGATGTGCTGTCTATGTACTAATTGCCCCACCACAGAGAACTAAGATGGGACCACTCAAAAGGAGGATGGGAATATATGTTGGATATGATTATCCCACAATAATAAAGTACTTTGAGCCAACTATGGGTGATTATATTTGAGGCCAGGTACACAGATTATTTTAAGACCAGGAGGAGAAAAAAATAATAAAGCTGGTGAAAGAAATATAATG
>NC_027756.1:23963392-23964471 GCF_000695525.1 Brassica oleracea var. oleracea
GTGTGTGTGTATTTGAGGTCGATGACTCAATATGTTCGATCAGATTGTGGCATGACTGATGGTAAAGAAGAACCAACTATCATGTTCGAGGACGAAGCATATTCTGCCAAAGATCTTCATCACCCCCGGATTGCAGAAAATTGGAGAGGTCCATGGGACCTTCAGTAATGTCCAAATCAGAGGGAGTAATGTGTGTTGTAATCTTTTTCCTTCACCATGGTTTTGTCCCAATTGGTTTTCCTGGTAAGGTTTTAATGAGGCAACATTAAAGCACGTTACAAGCTCTAAATGGTTATGGCATCCAAGGGGAGTGTTATGAACCAGACTGTGGATGACTCATAATCAAGAGATTATGATTTGTAATCTTTCCGTTTATCTATGACGGTGTAATCTCTTATATGAGGAACCTCTATGTTATGAATAAAGATAGACTTTTCCATTACTTTTATAACACAAAACTATATTTCACTAAGTAACCATTTTCTTCATTCTCTCTTCTTTTTCTTTCCTATCTCTCTCTACCCTTTTACCACAAAACTAAGGTGATGATTGTTTCACTAGTTTTTAGTTTTAGTTTTGGTTTTTAGATTTTACTTTTTAGATTTTGCTTTTTGGTTTTCAGCATTTAGTTTTTGGTGTTTAGATTTAGATTTTGGTTTTTGGTTTTGTTGTATTTTTTTTATTTTTCAAAAATAAATTAATACATTACTTTAAAATAATACAACAAAATAGCAATAAAAATTTATAGTTATAATTAAAATTATCAAAATATTGTGATAATTATTTTAAAATAAAAATAGCCATTCAACTTTAAGAAAATATAAATAATTTATATGAGAAATTTTATAATTAGTTTCAAAATTTTAAGTATTTTTATTTTGAGCTTTTTGCAGAATTGACCAATAACTTAAAGTTAAACACAAAACTAACCTCCTTTTTTTTGAAAATTGGTTTTGCCCTATTCACCCCACAAGTTCATATAATTTACGAAAATGCCATCAATTTTTTTTTTCTTTTTTTTTTCAAAAATGACATTTTTACTCTCTCACCCTCATCATCTTCAAGTAATTACAAGATTG
>NC_027756.1:23965938-23972322 GCF_000695525.1 Brassica oleracea var. oleracea
GACGACTTACATTTCAGTCGTCTGGTGAAGAAATTAAAACAGACGACTTACATGTAAGTCGTCCAGAAGAGTTTAATATTTTTAGCGGGAAATTAAATATTTTTAGCGGGAAACTAAAATAGAAGACTTTCCAGACGACTTACAAGTAAGTCGTCTGGAAAGTCTTCTATTTTAGTTTCCCGCTAAAAATATTTAATTTCCCGCTAAAAATATTAAACTCTTCTGGACGACTTACATGTAAGTCGTCTGTTTTAATTTCTTCACCAGACGACTGAAATGTAAGTCGTCCGAGTAAATTATTCAACAGACGACTGAAATATAAGTCGTCCACACCCTAAACATAACCCCTAAACTTAATTATCTAATTAAAGACTTCATAAAATCAAATCAAACTTGAAAAGTGTTTACTATACACATAAATAAACACATATAGGTGAAAACTAATTTTTGAAAAAAACATTTTAGTTTTCCAAAATCTAATCCGAACAATACATACAATACTACAACATATGTTTGCCAAACTCCTAAACCAAAGTATTTCATGATTCACTACTTCCACTCATCTATCTTCAAAACAAATCAATTTTATCATATCTTAATTTATATCACTTAAAACTGTTTATAATTAATTGATTTTTATTTTTCACGCATCAAAATATTTTTTTACAAGATTTATAAATTATTTTTAAAATAAACCGGTACCAGACGACTTTCAACATCTCAGACGACTCAGACGATTTACTAGGGCTATATTCGTAAAAATGGCTTCTGTTTTTTTGTTTGGTCACAAGGGGCTGACCTGTAATTTCACTAGGCTTTTAGGTTAGTTTTGCATTTGATTCAAGTTTGGGTATAAGTTTGGAGTTAAAATCAAGTTGTGGGTTAGTTTTGGCAAAAACCCCTTTTATTTTTATATAGTTTATTTATATAAGAAAAACAATTGCTATTTAAGATTTTAAAATTAAAAATAATTTATATAAGAAAAATTTCTAATTAGTTTCAAACTTTTAATTTGTTTTTTATTTTTTTCAATTTATATATAATCTTATGATAAATATTTTATTATAATATTTTTTTTTATAAAACTATAACTAATACAATATATGTGTTAATAAAACATATTATGTTTTTATAGTTCTTATTTATTTTTAATGTGACTAATAATTATTAAAATTATTTAATTATTTTGTATATAGAAATTAATAACTAAGTTTTAAAATTAATTAATATTATTTATAAAATATATAAATTTATTTTACAGATATGAAACACAAATAAATTATATCACATTATTGTTAAATTATAGCTAATGTACAAAAAATTGTATGATTATTTTTCTGTATGAAAATATTATTTATTAATTATTAATTAATTAAATGTTGTAGTTTCTACAAAAAAAAATCAAAATTCATTTTTTCTCGTAAAAGCTCACAAAAGTTGGTTTTTGTTTTTTATTCATAAATTGGTTAAAATTTTCAAAAACTAATTTCTCTAAATTTTGGGGAATCTATTTATTTGAAATATCGATTGGAAAATCAAATGATTTCTACAAAAACAAAAAATAAAATTTTGATTGGATGGAAAATGGTTTTTGTAATAACAAAAACCAAAAACTAAAGCAAAAACCACAAATAATCAACCTCTAATATTTTCCCCAAAAAGGTCATTCAGCCAATTAACCCTTGTTTAAATATACATAAACTTGAATTTGTTTTTTTTTAAAGATAGAAAAATAGAATCTGAATCATTGAAAAAAAAACAGAGGCAACTGAGCTTAGGGTTGTGCTGAGACAGGCAAAAGAAAGAAGATAATAGTATTTTTGTAATTTTGTCGTTAAAAGAGAAATGATTTTTAACGTAAAAACCTCTCAGCTAAGTTTGTTTTGGGTAAAAACCCTCAAAATAAGTATTTAACCAAAAAACTCTAAACTAAATTTATTTAATGAATTAAATCGTATCAGGTCATAATTACCATTACTACCGGTAAATCTTTAGTTTAGGGGTTTCTACACTAAGTAAACATAGTTGGCGGGTTTTACCGTTAAAAATTAAAAAAATAAAATAAAATTCAAAATTTTATAATGTTATCTAAAAATTAGTAACTTTTTTTTTGTAAATATACGAGTTTGATGTGTTTCTAATGTCAGCATTTTATATGTATAAATTAAAAATGTAAAACCTCCAAAAATATAATAAAAATTATCAAAAAATTATTTATTACATTTTTATATTTTCAGGGTTTTTACATTTTTAATTTATACATATATAATGTTGATGTTAAAAAACATCAAACTAATATATTTACAAAAAAATTAAAAATTCTAATTTTGAAAATCTAAGTTACTAATTTTTAGATAATATTATAAAATTTTGATTTTTTTTATTATTAATGGTAGAACTCCCCAATTCTGTTTACTTAATATATAAACTCTTAAACTAAAGATTTACCGGTACTAATGGTAATTATGACTTGTTAGGATTTAATTCACTAAATAAAGTTAGTTTGATGGGTTTTTCGTTAAATACTTAGTTTGAAAATTTTTACACAAAATAAATTTAGTTGACGGGTTTTAACGTTAAAAATCAGAAAATAAAAAGACCAAACAAAATAAAATTTTGAACATATAACCCATAACCCGCAAAACTATATAAAATACTGAAACTATTTTTAGTTTATATATATTTACAGAAAATTACAAAAAGAACTAATCCATATATTTTTTTTTTTTTTTTGGTCAAAAGAACTAATCCATATTTTATATTTGATTTACTGATTATGTGCTATGTCCTAGCGCGGGGATTCTCTTTATAAACAGAAAAAAGGAGACGTGACCTATAATCTGTCTCTAATAAAATGTCAACAGTAGTTAGATTTTTAAAATACCGTAATAAATCAATCATTGTATATATAATGTATCGGCTACATATGTCACAAACAAGCGCAAGACACATGGTGAAGAGAGTCAAAACGTGATAGACAGGAAAGACTATTACAGTATATTTTATTATTAATAAATTAAACGGCCAGTTTTTATAATTTTAATAGAATACGACAAAAGGAAAGAAAACTTACAGATGTGTCTTATAAAATCGAGAAACCGAAGTGTTATATAGCTTATTTAACCTCCGCCTCTGATTTGATTTATCTACATTCCGGAAATACACTCAAACCGATGGAAGAATCATCGAAACGACCCGGCCCGATCCACAAACGGCGGGAATCTCCGGCAACTATATTCTCATTCCCGAGACTCCTTCTCTGGTTCGATCAGTCGAGCCGCCTTAAAACTCTGATCTCTTGGTCCCTCTTCTTCCTCCTCGCCGTCATCGTTCCAATGATCTCACACTTCGTGCTAATCTGCTCCGATTGCGATTTCAAACTACATCGTCCCTATGACGCATTGGTGCAGCTCTCTCTATCGATCTTCGCCGGAATCTCGTTCGTCAGCCTCTCGGCTTGGTCTAAGAGATACGGCATCCGAAAGTTCTTATTCCTCCATAAACTCAAAGACGTCAGCGATAAAGTTAGAGTCGGGTACGAAGCAGAAATCCAGGTAATTTTCTTTATGTCCGAGAATTCGGATATTCGGTTCGGTTCAGGATAAAACCCGATCGGTTCCGAATCAATCGGGTAATTATATTTTGTATATGAACCGAAAGTACTTCGGTTCAAGTTTGGGTCAATTCATATTGGTTCCAATTTGGTTTGGTTTAGTAATTTTAGAATTGTTTAGTATCCAAATCTTTATATATTTATCCTGTGTCAAAGTAATTACAAGTAAGTTATAAAATGGATTTGGTTTTAATCGGGTAACCGATCAGTAGCAATTGGAACCGAATCGAATCGATACATGCGGTTCTCGATATTAAGAAGCTTTGGATAAATAGTCTGATCCAATAATCAATCTAAACCGGTCCATTTCGGTCGGTTCCGGTTTTTATGCCATGCCTGATTTCCTCAGCTAAGTTCGGATACGAAGCAACAAATTTAATGTATCTCCTCTGTTTTCTTGTTGCAGAGATCAATGAAACCACTGGCTATCTTCGTCCTCCCATCACTTGCACTTCAAGCAACCTACCGTGTCTGGTGGTACGCTTCAGGCTCAGACCAGATACCTTACTTTATCAACCCAACGCTGAGCCACGTGTTAGCATGCACGCTCCAGCTCTCTTCTTGGCTCTACCGTACATCGCTCTTCATCATCGCTTGTCTCGTCTACCAAGTCGTCTGCCACCTCCAGATCCTTCGTCTCGATGAATTCGCTCGCTGCTTCTCCTCCGAGATTACTGACTTTAGTGCCACGCTCGCTGAGCATTTGAAGATCCACCGTGAACTGAAGATTGTTAGTCACCGTTTCAGACGGTTCTTAGTACTGTCGTTGTTTTTCGTCACTGCCACTCAGTTCATGGCGTTGCTTACCACCATAAGAGCCAGTGTTCCCTTTCATATATACGAAGTTGGCGAACTCGCGGTAAGGATTTCGCAGAAATACTCAGTCATTTGTTCTTGTTAGTACATGTTTAATCGAGTTTTGTCTTAAACTAAAGGCAAATGCTGGGCCGGATTTGGAAGTTTTTTATATTGAGATAGGTCCCAGATCCTGTCCTAGAAAAATGTGAAATCTTTGAAACATAATCTTGATCAATGTCTCTGTTTTTGACAGTTATGCTCCATAAGTTTGGTGTCGGGGCTTTTCATATGCTTGAAAAGCGCAACACAGATGACTCACAAAGCTCAATCCGTAACCAGCATCGCCACTAAATGGAACGTTTGCGCCTCTCTAGACACGTTTGATGATCTTGACAGTGGAGATACTCCTAAATATCCAACATCCAGACAACATTTCCAGATTTTGTCGCGCCGTCGTGATGTTACTCGATCATCTGATGATGATGAGGATGGAGAAGTAGATAGTGATCTTGACAATACCACGATACATCCAATCTATGCCCGCGCCATTTCTTTCCAGAAACGTCAAGCTCTAGGTAGAGAGAATGTATTATTTCGAAGACGATTGCATTAACTCGTTATAACCGTTTTAACTATTTCTGTTTCTTCTTGTATACATGTAGTGACATATCTAGAGAACAACAAAGCCGGGATCACGGTTTACGGATTCTTGGTGGATAAAACATGGCTTCGGATGATCTTTAGCATTGAGCTTGCTCTTCTTCTATGGCTTCTCAAAAAGACAATCGGTAATATACATATTTGTACTAATATGTCCGTATATTCATTACATGACCACTCTACATTACTGAAAAGTGAAAACATTCTCTCTTCGTGGTTTTGTTTTTTGGCAGTGAACATAACATGAAAACAAAACCCGTGTCTTTGTTTCTCTCACAACGCACGACATAATTAGTGTCAGAGATGATTTTTCCACAATGGCGAGTATCACAGTATTATTTTGTAGATCGTCTGTTGGTGGAAATTTTATGTATGTTTATCATTGTTTGATCTTCTGTGAGTTATATATGTGTTTGCATCCAGCTCAGGTGTTGTTAAAAAAAAAAAAAAAAAAAATGTTGTGTAAAACTGATATTCTTTTTATATGTTTGGTCATATAATGATGAATTTTTGGGTGAATGTATGGTTTATGGATTTGCTATCTTGTTCTTGTAATACTCCTTCTGGAATTAAATATAAGATGTTTAAGGTTTTAGACGCATATTAAAAAACAATAAATACAATATATTAGTTGTTACTTTTTGATTATATCAATAAAGTTTCACCGCTCGTAATTTTACTTTTTAATTTATGTTTAAATTTTAAAAATAAATGCATTAATTATATCTCAAAACATAATATATTTGTATACAAGATAAAAATATAGAACATCTTACATTCGTATCCGGAGAAAGGATTATTTTATACTATTAAAACAATATGCTGAGCTGGCGCTTTTATTCAAGTTTTCAAATTCAACAACAAAGATGACACCTGGAGACGTTTCGTAAATCAAATCACAGCCGTTTATTCCGTGCTTCTCTGCTGGGACAAATGAATCTCCTTCATCAGCAAATGTATACGACTTCACGTTGTTTTGAACTCAGAGAGATACACAGCGTGTCGTCCACAATGCAAAACGACATCGTTGTGAGGAATAACGTTTTCCCTCGACAAGCGCCAAACCAGTTAAAAATCTCTTTTTGGAAAATATCCTTTTCTCTGTACGCTCTCTCAACTACTCACTCTTTCTTCATTTCAAATTTCAGAAACCAATCTCTCTCTTCTCTCTCATCGATAAGCATATTCAATCAATGGAGACTTCATCGGCGATCTCGATCGGCACTTGTTTGAAAGAGCACCAGAAGATCTACAAGGAATGGTTCAACATCGCCGATTCAGGTTTCAGTGTTTTTCTCCCCCCCCCCCCCCCC
>NC_027756.1:23972333-23976439 GCF_000695525.1 Brassica oleracea var. oleracea
CCCTTCCTTTAATAGTCTCTAGTAGATGATTCCGTACTGATTTTTTGGTTACGATGCTATGAAATTCAGATGGAGATGGACGTGTTTCTGGGAACGATGCTACGAAGTTCTTCGCCATGTCAAAGCTTTCTCGCCAGGAACTCAAACAGGTTTATATTCATTACGATTCGACGATTTCGTGTAGTTCTTTACTTGATTTCATGAATCCATGGAGATTTTAAGTGGATTTGTGTTGGACTCAAACAGGTTATACTCATATGAATCGATGAAGCTTTCTACTTGGTTTTAAGATTGATTTTGCTGATATCGTGAATCTATGGAGATTTGAAATGTAGAATCTATTGCAATCAATTGTGTTTTTGTTTAAAAGGTTTGGGCAGTTGCGGATTCGAAGCGGCAGGGGTTTCTAGGTTTGACTGAGTTCATCACTGCTATGAAGGTATGTATGATTGTGTCAGATATACTTATCGTAGTGAGTTGATTTGAATAATCTTTTCGTGTTACATGAGAGTCTTATCTTCTTCTTCTTTTTTGTGCTCAGCTCGTCACATTGGCACAAGAAGGACATGAAATTACTTCAGATCTTCTCAAAGGTTCTGGTAAGTGAACAATCTTGAAATCAAGTGAGAGCTTTTACGGTCAAAGAGAGTAGAATTTCTCTGGCTAATGTTTATCCTTCTTATTGTAGTTGACATGAAGACTGTGGAACTTCCTGTGTTGGAAGGATTGGAGAATGTGGTGGTATCTGTAAGGCCCTCCTGCTTATCTCATTTTGTATTTAAAAGCTTTTACATGATTTAATTTTCTTTATGGAATAATTATCATTACATGTTTGCTTACAGAAGCAGAAAGCATCAAAAGCATATGCAGTTGATGAAGACAATGGTAACAGCATTGTCCCTTTTTTGCAATATTCTCATTCATGACTGTTTTTTGTTTTGGTTATGTGAAAGTTATTGGTTTGTTCGCTAAACTTGCAGTAGTTACTCAGCCACAAGCTGTAACGGCAAAAGCTCCCTGGTTCAAATCAAAAGCTATTATAAAGGTTTGATACAACTTGGTTAATTGCTGTTAATGCCAATCTTTTAATAATAGGGTCGTGTGGTCTAACAAGTAAGCTGAAATTTTTTCATGTGCAGCCTCAGGTTAATGTGGTGACAATCGTTGATGGCTTGAAAAGATTGTACGCTGAAAAGCTAAAGCCTTTGGAAGTCACATATCGTTTCAATGATTTTGCATCTCCAGTGCTGGTGAGTGAACTTATATCCGTTGTGGGGCTTTGTTTTAGCTCGTTTTTTTTTTGTTAGAGAGTTACAGCACTTATATACTATGTAACACCGTGGGAAATGAAACTCGGCTTGTTCTTTTAATATATGCAGACTAATAGTGATTTTGATGCCAAACCCATGGTCATGCTTTTGGGTCAATATTCCACCGGAAAGACAACATTTATAAAACACTTGCTGGGATGTGAATATCCAGGTAATGTGCTCCGTTTTCTTCTAGCAATATATAAATATTTTCAATCACCACTACCTGATCTCACCACTGTCCGCTTGTTATCAGGAGCTCACATTGGTCCAGAGCCAACAACAGATAGATTTGTGGTTGCAATGGTATGTCGACGTGTCTTGATTTGATTGTAGTAGAATTAATTGCTAGTTGCGTCATTTTAGATAAAATCTTATGAACTATTTTTCTTATAGAGCGGACCAGATGAGCGGACCATACCTGGAAATACCATGGCTGTTCAAGCTGACATGCCATTTAACGGGCTAACAAGTTTTGGAGGTGCTTTCCTATCAAAGTTTGAGTGTTCTCAGATGCCTCATCCTGTGAGTATTTATGCACCTCCTTACTTTCTCTCTCTTCTCTTTTGATTGTTTCTTCTGTTGTTTATATGAGGTTTGTCTTTCTACGTGTGTAGCTCTTGGACCAAATCACTCTTGTAGACACTCCAGGAGTTCTTTCAGGAGAGAAACAAAGGATGCAAAGAAGCTATGACTTCACCGGCGTCATCTCATGGTTTGCATCTAAGTGTGACATGATTTTGCTTCTTTTCGATCCCCACAAGCTCGACATCAGCGATGAATTCAAGCGCGTCATAACATCTCTACGTGGCAACGAAGACAAGATACGTGTAGTCTTAAACAAAGCTGACCAAGTTGATACTCAACAAGTAAGTTCTCGTTTCCTTCTCATTCATTTATTATTTATTGCATACATAAACTTTAACTTCTAATCACTGTTGAGCTGATCGAAAACTTTGTTTAATAGCTAATGAGAGTGTATGGAGCCTTGATGTGGTCCCTTGGTAAAGTTCTGAACACACCAGAGGTCGTGCGTGTCTATATTGGGTATGCGTTTGAATACAACCTGAGTCGTTTGTTTGGTTTTATTTGGCTACACACTAAATTCGTTTGCTATTGCTTTTAACTTGTGCAGATCCTTCAATGATAAACCCATAAACGAAGCTGTCGTTGGTCCAATTGGTAAAGAATTGTTTGAGAAAGAGCAAAACGACCTCATCACAGACTTAATGACCATACCTAAGAAAGCATGCGACAGAAAGGTATGATTTCGACGAGTCACAAACAAAGATTTATTCTCCAATAAGAAACATGGACGATTATTTTGCAGATTAATGAGTTTTTCTTTTATTGTTTTCAAGATTAACGAGTTTGTGAAGAGAGCTCGAGCTGCGAAGATCAATGCCTACATAATGAGTCATCTGAAGAAAGAAATGCCAGCAATGATGGGAAAGTCCAAAGCTCAGCAACGTCTCATGGACAATCTTCAGCAAGAATTTGAAAAGGTTAGTACCATCTAAGACTCAAACTTAGAGTAATTATAGTAGATGTTGCTTATCTTGTGTTGAAAGTTGAGTCAAAATACAGTTTTTTTAGAAATCGTTTTAAGTTATAAAATATTTGTTGACTATTGATTTCAGATATGTAAATCTGTTAAATTAATGAACATGTGTTTAAAATATTAAACAGGTGCAACAAGAGTATCATCTCCCGGCAGGAGATTTTCCAAGTGTGGAGCATTTCAGAGAAGTATTGGGAGGATATAACATTGACAAGTTTGAGAAATTGAAGCCTAAGATGATTCAAGCAGTGGATGATATGCTTGGTTACGATATTCCAGATCTCTTGAAGAAATTCAGAAATCCATATGAGTGAAATCATAAATGGTACCTAAAAAATTATATGAAATTTGAGAGTTCATGAATCTCTAGATCATGTTATGTGTTTGAATTGATATCGCTTTTTCTGAATTTTAGTATATTGATTTAGTATTTTATCTTTTTGCATCTTCTATTTTATTCGTCTGAGTCTTGGAGGACCAACTGAAAAATATGTTTAAGATGTTGATGTTGATGTCAATAAGGGTTCTAACTTAACTGTGCAAATCCATATAGGCATGTACTGTACGAATACCTGAATTATTTGACTGATAGGTTTCTGATTTTAAAGTTCAAACTACTGTTGACAAAAAAAAAAAAAAAAGTTCAAACTAGCGTGGAAAAAGAATATCAACGGTGTTATAAGATAAGCATTGAAATGATCATCCACTTCTTTACCAAACTCAAGCACTATGATCATCCACTCCTTTACCAACTCAAGCACTATGATCATCAACTCATCAAGCACTATGATCACCCACTCATTTACCAAATTAAGCACCATCTTTGTTATTTTATATATTGTAGTTCACTATAAATACCATCACTCATCTCACTCTTTTGTACACCAAAAACAAGAACAAGAGTTTATAATCAAAGAATCATTACATTTTCTTCTTCCTTCTTATAATAAACTCTCTCCCTTATACTAGTGTTATTTGCTTCCTACGGGTATTAAATTATACTCTTATTTAAATTTCTCGATACTATAAATTATAAGTTATTTCATAACACGTTATCAGCACGATCGTTCTGCAATTCGGTAAAATTTATTGTATCATATATACTCTGCTATAATGGTCGGTATACCGCCTGTACTATTATTTATATTATGTTATAATGTCCGGAATACCGCTTATATTATTTATTAATATTTTAATTAATTTATTGGTCGGCCGAGCCGCCTTATATTCTATTT
>NC_027756.1:23982705-23985568 GCF_000695525.1 Brassica oleracea var. oleracea
TGTTATGAAATAACTTATAATTTATAGTATCGAAAAATTTAAATAAGAGTAGAATTTAATACCCGTAGGAAGCAAATAACACTAATATAAGAGAGAGAGTTTATTATAAGGAGGAAGAAGAAAATGTAATGATTCTTTGATTATAAACTCTTGTTCTTGTTTTTTTTTTGGTGTACAAAAGAGTGAGATGAGTGATGGTATTTATAGTGAACAACAATACATAAAATAACAAAGATGGTGCTTAATTTGGTAAATGAGTGGGTGATCATAGTGCTTGATGAGTAGATGATAATAGTGCTTGAGTTGGTAAAGGAATGGATGATCATAGTGCTTGAGTTTGGTAAAGAAGTGGATGATCATTTCGATGTTTTATCTTATAACAGATTTGACATTTTGTGCCTTTTGTCCTATGTAGTTTATAAATACATATAGTTAATCTTCTATGTAATTAACACTAATAAATTTGGTCATAGAAAAATAAATAAAAACTGTTCGAGAAAGCAAAGATGATTGTTCAAACATACATAAAACTGGACTGATTAATGTGTCAATTATTTTGACCGCATCTAAACGAATAATATCTGCAACTTACCTATATATTTGCTCACAAATCAGTATATAAACTAAATGATGACCCGCGCAGGGCGCAAAGTGAATAAGTTAAAAAAGATTATAATTTTTAGTCTATAGATATTTGAAAGATAAAAATGCGGGTCACATAAATTACATATTATACAATGACATATTGAACTAAATTGATTATGTTTATATAAGGTTAATTACATAGTTATTTTTAAAACTTGTGTTATTGGTTAGGTGTAATCAATGTTTAGTCCGTAGAAGTAAATACTTATATAAACTTAGTTATGAATTTAAGATAAAAAAATAAACAATCGAATTATTCCTTTCATAAGAAAAAACGAAAAATTGAAAATATAATAATAAAATATGAAAGGCAGAACTTATAAGGAAACATTTCTAAGAAAACTGGAAAAAATCTGATGTGAAAAGTATCTTCAGTACTCTCCATTTGCAATCTTATAAAGAACAATAACAAAAAATATAAACTTACCAAACTTATAAATCAGAACTCATTAAACGAAATGTATTACCTTTTTTTCTGAAAGTATCGATTTCTGGAACATTATTGGTCTCAAACACAACTTTGGAAAACCCATCAATGTTAGTCAAGTTCTTGAATCGAACGTATCATGATAAACAAAATAATTTGAGAAAAATATACAGATCGAGATACGAAAAAAATTATTATATGAGTAAAGTGTAATTGATTAATTTATTTTAATAATATAAAACTAAAACAATGGTATAGGAAAATATTTGACATATATATTTTAAATCATATTAGCTAATTGTATAATTTTTATTTTTTTAAAAGAAGATTTTTGATAAGTTGCTAATTAATTTTATGGCTTTATAAAAAATAGCATCACCATAGTAAAAATGTCACAATAGTTCTCAAATAATATTAAAACACATATAAATTTTCAGTACCTTAATTTTAAATAGAATGTTATTTCTGTTTTGTTAAAATAAAAAGAGATTAATAATTATGATAATTTTCATAAAATAAAAATAATAAAAATTCAGTGATATCAAATTATTATATATAACCAAATTTAACATAAATAAATGTATGTTAAATAAAAAATAATTTATTCAATTTGGTTAAAATGAAAGGAAAAACTTTAACCTTCGAAAAACATTTTTATTTAAATCTAAGGCTAATTCAGTATCAATAAAATAAATTATATATAATATCAACTATATTATATAATTTACATATATCTAACTTACTATCTTTTAAGTAATCATTTATTGGTTTATTCGGTTTGATCAGTTTATAACTGAAACCTATTTATATACTGCACTTTTTTTGTTTTAGAAAAAAAAAATATTTCATTTATACGGCATTGCTAGATCCACTTCACTTTCTTTATTTTGGTTCAGTTCGTTTTAATTGATTCAGTTTTATTTTATCGAATATCACGGATTGTTACTAATATTATAAAAACTGACTAATTAAAATTTATTTTAAAAAAAATTATCTACAACATGGTTGAAAAAATTTCAAAAAAAAATTGAAGCTTAATATATGGAGGAGTAAAAAATTTTTAAAAAACAAAAAATAAATGAAAATATGCATTTTTTTGGTAAAATTTTAAATTTATTGATCACTCAAAAGACATTTACAAGTAAATGATGATAGGAAAAGAATTGAATTGCATTACTCTAGAAAAGAAAATAAGAATCGTGGCCAAGAATCAACTAATTCACCTCAAACCATCTTTCTCATTAGATTCCCAAGCTGATCACCTGGGTATTTAAGAGAGGAAACCATGTTCCTTATCGCTTTGTCAATAAGTTTAATCGTCTTATCAACTGGCTGAACTCCTTTTTGATGTCTTCTAGCATTACGCTCTCTCCAAATGTGATAGATGGTCGTCTGAAATAGCAGTCGAATAAGAACCTGATCTGTTCGAGTGAATCTTCTACCTTGTAGGATCAGAAGATTATTATCCTGCGAGCAAGCCTATTCCACACTGTATATGCATAAGGACAGGCAAAAAATAGATGGTCACGCGTCTCATCTCTTTCTCCACATAATGATACTTTCTTGACTAAGGGAAAAGAGAACTCATGGGCATAGGGATTAGACCTTGGGTGATCAAGTTTCGAACTAAGGATGACAAATGATCAATCAAACTATCGACCTTAAGCCTAGACACAATTCTAAGCAAGCTCTATGTCTAGATGAATGCTCATTTGCTAACATATCTCAAACATCAAATGTCTTTGGTTGAATAATATGAAAGCAATCATTACTAACAAGTCTATTAGCTAT
>NC_027756.1:23988306-23988576 GCF_000695525.1 Brassica oleracea var. oleracea
GGTGTTCTGCCCCTTGCGGTGGATCTGCCATATCAATATCCAATCTCTGCAAGTGGGCTTGTTGTTCTTCTTCTCTTCTAGCTCTAGCACACTCTCTCTCGAAAGCTCTGATGTCTGCTACTATTGGAACTAGGTTTGATGGACCTCTACTCCTCAAATTCATAAACCTGAAAGTGAAAGGTAGGTGAAGAAGAAGAATCAGTAACAAAACAAAATTAAAATGACTTAGTCTCAAGCAAGTGACTAAATCTCAATGTTTAAATCTACTCA
>NC_027756.1:23989101-23989290 GCF_000695525.1 Brassica oleracea var. oleracea
TCTTAAACCCATATTGGATTTCAGATTAATCATGTAGAGAAAAATAGATAAGAAATCAACAATAACACAAGAACATAACAATCAAAATCCAAGAGATGAACTTCTCAAGAGAGTTTTTTTTTGTATTTCTCAATAGATCCAAAGATAATCTGTCTGCCGCCTCGGCATGTCGCTAAAAACATAGGTTTT
>NC_027756.1:23989395-23993320 GCF_000695525.1 Brassica oleracea var. oleracea
GGTGTCGCATTAGGAGGTCGCTCCGAGAGTGGTGTGGGATGCGAGCGACCTCGGTGCGTCGCTCTGGGCAAGTCGCTCTGGGCTTCCAACGGGATGAGTATGGCGAGCGACTTCACGGGGTCGCTCCAGCTAGGTCGCTCCGAGAGGTGCTTTGGATCGACCTCATGACGTCGCTGCGGAACCTCGCTCCCATCCTCTGCTCGTCCAATGATCACCTATTTCACCTCCTTTGAGCTCCAAATGCATCCAAATGTCCCCAAGAACTCCATGTGGCACTCCAACACCTGATAAAGACTCATGTATGCAAAATGTAACCTAAACATGGCTAAATCCTAGTCTATATGATCAAAATGCACATGGACGAATGGATAAGATAATGGAAATATGCAAGATATCAACCGTCTGTGAAGACAAGAATGTCATATGCAAAGCTTAAATGGGTCAGCTTAACAGCCTGACATTGCGGGTGGTATCCAAAAGAACCAGCAGAAGCGGCTTCATTAAATAGCTTAGATAGGACATTGTTTAAGATCACATATAAGTAGGGAGATAGAGAGCATCGCAGCCTAATACCCATGGCACTAGTAAAAAACCCTTCCAAGCTTCCATTCACTGCCACATAGAAGGAGGCAGTCAATATACATAACGTGATCCACTGAATAAACCGTTCTGGAAGCCCCATAGCCTTGAGAACCGAGGTGATAAATGACCATTTGACCGTATCAAATGCCTTTGAGATGTCAAATTTTATGGCGCATCTATCGGTATTAGTCTTCTCGTGATACCCATTAACAAGCTCCAAAGCAAGCAAAACATTTTCCAAGAGAAGCCTACCTTTGACAAAAGCGCTTTGATTGAGCTCAATTGCTACTGGGAGGATCCACTTCAGACGTCTCGCTATTACCTTAGATATGACCTTATACAGGAGGTTACAGCAAACAATAGGGCGAAAGTCCTTCATTGACTGAGCTGTCTCCGTCTTAGGTATAAGAGACAGGATGGTGGCGTTGATACCAGATGGGAGGAATCCAAATAAAAAGAAAGACTGTATCTCAGTGATAAAATCCTTTCCAATGACTGGCCAAGCAGCGACATAAAATTCCTTAGTGTAGCCATCTGGCCCCGAAACTTTATCATTAGGGAGAGCTTGTAGCGCTGAAATTATCTCTGCGGCTGTTACCGGAGCCGCTAGACGTCATGCATCCTCAAGAAAACATCTATAAATCAGCAAATTCTGCAGGGAGCTAATCGAAATGTCCTCATTCTCCTGATCTTGACACTGCAAGAATTTTTGAAAATGCATCACTGCCTCCTTCTTTATATCTGCACTGGTCGTAAGGATAGTTCCATCTTCAATGACCAAAAGTCTGATGGCATTCTTTGCTGCTCTTGACTGGACTGATTGATGAAAAAAGGTTGTGTTCTGATCCCCCGCTTTCAACCACTGAATACAAGATTTCTGGCGGTAGAATTTCCCCTCAATCCTAGCCAGATGATTCCATCTATCAGAGGCAGCAGCAGCTGCGGCAAAGGTGATTGGATTAGGGTCCTGTAGTACCTAGTTCTGACAGCAACATAGCACCTCATAGGCCTGCTTTGTACGGTTGGGTAGATCTCCGTAGTGCGTTTTATTTAAAGCTCTCATCTCAAACTTCAGTTGCTTTAACTTCTTATGTAATAAACTCAACGCACTTCTTGAATGGTATAAATCTTCCGTAGTCTCCCATACCTTAGCTACTGTTGGCAAAAATTCCTCATGCTCTGCCAAATAATTGAAAAAAACGGAAGGGTTTCCAAGCTTCTTCCTTACTGCCAGCTAAATGTACCATACATCTCCCATGATCTGAGACTCCTCCAGCATCAAATCGAGCAAATGACTGAGGAAAGCACCTAGCTTCTTGCCTATGGAGTTGTCTTCCACCATGTGAACAGAGCTCCTACATAAGGCATATCTGAAAGAGCACAATCATGTACTGCCTCCTGAAACTGACGCATACCCATCTGATCTGCAAGATAATCGTTCACTCGAGAATGCTCTCCTGATGCCAAGGTTGCATTAAAATCCCCCAGCACAATCCATGGCATAGCATAATGACTGTAAGCCGCTTGCGCTCCGCGCAACTCTTCCCATAACTGTCTCCTCTCGCCCTCTGAATTTGAAGCATAAACTGCCGAACACAAAAATTGCTCCTTTGTTTCAGGAATCTGCACCGCACATGTGATCACTTGTGCACTCGAATGTAATCGCGTGACTACCACTTTATCAGACCAACAGAACCAAATGCGCCCAAGATGATGGTGATCATAGTTGGTGATTGCGGTCCATCCCGGTAAAGCAACCTTCATACACTTATTACAATTCTCCTCTCGTACTCTAGTTTCAAGTAAGCAGCCAAAAAGTGGTTTCTCTGCATGTACCCAATTACGAACTGCTCCATGTTTGCGCGACATGTTGAAGCCACGCATATTCCAAGCGAAAAAAAACGTCATAACTTCCTAACGAAAGTTTTTTTGTTGTTGTTCTGCACCTTCATCAACTTCAAATCCCTCGAGTTTGCTATCTTCCGCTTTGTAGCCTTAGATGCGACTCCAGTTTGTTTACCACTTTTCTTACTTTCCCTTGGAAGAGTGGCTTCCATTACTTCCTCAACCAACACCTCTCCTTTTTCAATTTCTGTCTCATCTTCATTCTCATCCTCTGAAACAGCCAGCACATTAAATCTCGATGGAAAGACTATTATAGCTGTTTCCATCCCATGACTGCTTTCACCCACCTGTTTATCAGAACTTTTCTCAGCCGTTGGACTCCTTGGCCCTCCATTAACCAAAGACCAATTTTGATGCTCTTCATTAAATACAAACGACTCCACATTTCCTCCCTGGATCTTCAATGCCATCTCGCTATCAGCGGGAGCAATACCTGTTTTCTCTACCAAGGGCGGCTGCTGGTAGGTAGGCGTGTTTCAGAGTGTCAAGACTTCGAGCTCATTGAGTAGATCATTCACAACATTCGACTGCGTCCCACTAACAGTATCATCCAGCTTCAGCCCTTGCTCTTTATCATCATTTACTCCTGAATTGGAACCTTCGACAACAGAGTCAACAATAGCTATACCACTGTGCTTCTTCAGAATCTCCACTTTCTATGACTTACATTCCACTCCTCTGTGTCACCAGGCGAGGCAAACAGTACATCTTGGCGGTAACCATGGGTAAAGAACCTCGATAGTAACCTCTTCACCATTTGCATCATGAAAATTAATCTTCTCAATCAGAGTGTTGTGAAGATTTACTTCCACCAGTACTCTAGCTACATCCAACCTTATGCATCTCTCCGTATTCGGATGGAGCTTCACAAACTTTCCTACTGCGCGAGACAGACACTTCAAACCCTTCCTCGAGAACACGTGACTTGGTACACCTTTAAGATCAATCCACATCGGCATTGCTGTGAGATCAGGTTGATTGAGCGCAGTTTCCGGAGACCATTCATTCACTACCAGCGGAACATCAGCGATGTGCCAATCTTTCCGCTGTAAAACTCGTGCTCTGGCTTGGGGATTCTCAATCCTAAAGAGGACTGTGTTCTTCTCCAGGAACTGGACATCAATCTTACTACCATTCTTTCCTGCCATCCAAAGTCGATTGGTCGTGGCGTGAATAGAACCGATATGAGGCGCATCACCTATGAATATCCAACCACATAGCACTTCCATAACGGGTTTGGATCCGACAAAATCTCCGGAGGGATCTCCAGCGAGACCACACCATCGACTGCACCAATCACTTCAACACTAACATTTTCTGGACTTTTCGACCAAGGAGAATCGCGACTCACAGATCGGGGACTTGCAGAGCTGGAGGGGAGATCCCTAGATTGGATGGGGAGATCACCGGAGGAAGGAGGGGGGGGGGGACGGAAAAA
>NC_027756.1:23993395-24002274 GCF_000695525.1 Brassica oleracea var. oleracea
GGGGGGGGGGGATCGGACAAATCATCCGTGCGCATCGCAACCCTAATCGCCGCCACCGAATAATTTCAATTTCTAATCAACAAAATGTCGTAACAACACTTTCACCATTTAGATCATATGCCAAATTATTAAATATACAATATTCTAACATTTCAACAACCAAGTGTTATGAATGGGTCGGTTTAATGAATCTATAAATTACTTGATAATGTAACTATGCAATAACAACCCACAAATAGATATGAGCCATATTCGTTTCAGTAACACTACAAGTAAGACTGGGCGACTTAAGTTTCTTCACAGTTTCGATTGTTCGGGTGAAACAAGAGAAACACATATATCAAAAACTAAAAGAAATTGACAAACGCTTGTGTCGCCAAACTAAACTGCGGTCGTTTTTCTTCTTTATCTTTTTTCTGCATCGTTACTTTGCAACTAAAAAATAGTCATTTCTTTCATTTTTTTCTTCTCTCCCATTAAAATTTGTGTCCCAGACGATTATCGCAGCAATTCCCAAACGAAAATGGCCATTTTCTACAACTAAAAAATAATATCCCGCGGCAAACCACTAGTAAAATTTATGGTTCTAAGTTATTTTACTCAAAACAAATTTTCAACAAAAATCAAACACTTATACGAGTAATGATGACGATTTCGTTTCATTTTAGGAAGGATATGAGAGTTTATGAAAGTTATTATTTTCTTCCCTTTTACATTTCTTCAATTTCTCAAAGAACAAAAAGAAAAGATATAAGAAGAATCTTGGTTGGAGATAAATTTTATACTGATAAAAAAAAAATAAGAATCGAAAGAATAAGAGGAAGAAGAAGAAGAAGAAAAAAGAATTAAATACTTATTAGAGATATATTTTACATTATAGAAGATACAAAATATGAATTAGTTTGTCACTGTGGTGTGGTTGAGGGTCACAATATTCCTTGAATCAATCAGGGCTCGAAACCCCTCTTCAACAGTATTGAAAAAAATATATATTTTAAAATAATTATTATATTAAATTGTAATAAACAGCTCAGCAACACATAAGCTTCTGTTAGTGACTTGTCATAATTCATAAACGTTTGACTAAGTCAATACATGATTTAACCTAATTTTATTAGTTCGTGTATGAAATTTAAAATAAATTTACGTTTATGTATGTTTTAGCACATGTCATTAGTGTATGTACTGATCGGGACCGCAACCCCCTGTTGATGTATGAAATGACCAATTTTCCGTTCTTGGAGACATAGAACTATGCAGATAATCTGGATAAAATTCAATAATACATATCACCGGTAATTTTAAATATCGATTTACAGAAATCTGAACATGTTTTGCGTATCTAAATTATAGTGTGCATGTGAATGCATGTCATTAAATATTAAAAATTCAGATTTGTATCATGTTATAAAAATAAAATGATATAAAATTAAATTAAATGTCGAATAAAATCTACGTTGTATCACGAATAGTTAATTCAAACTTAGCTGAAGATTTTCTTTTTGCAGAGAGATCTTTTAAAGGTCCAACATTCATAAATTTACACCAATAATGTCCGAAACACAAAACATTAGAATACAATATCATATTTTAAAATAAGTAATCAAGAGAAACGAGCTTTCTCTTTTTAAAAAGACATTATTTGAAAGTGTTTGGATTATTGAAGATGAAGTTTTGTATGTATTGTCCATCAAACATACGATGAGAATATATATGTATTATTATACAGTCAGCAAAATATTATAATATAATATTAAAATGGATACTAAAAGATTGATTATACTCCATATCCAATCCATTAACAAATATGATTTAAAAATATCCAGTAACAAATGTGATTTTTAAAGAAAATAATAAAAATTGGTCATAACTCGTCAAAGTTATAAAATTAAGCAAAATAATTATATGTCTAATTAAAAAGTTTGAAATAGTTATATTATTCAAATTAATAAATTAATTCAGCTAAAACTAATTATAAATAAATAATTTACCTAAAACCTAATAAAAATGATAAATAAATAAAATAAACTAAAATTATGGAAAATATGATAAATCAGCAAATTTACTTATCAAATAATAGTATATATATCCTAATAGTATATATAACTAAATAATTCATAGATTAACGGTTCAAACATAATATATAATCAACCCTTGAAGCTGAAAACAAATATCGACTTAAATATTTAATAAATTTCAAATCTTCCGCGAAATGCGGACGAAGCGCTGGTAATATTATAGAAGACTATATTTTCCAACTCACCTCTATTTGTTACTCAAATACAAATTATTATTTTTACCTTTATATTAAAAGAATAAAACAATATTTTTTATTTATTACTATAAAATACATTTTAATTTAACCTTTTTATTTAGAGAAGAAAATGATATTGATATATATATATATATATATATAGATTTTAGAGAAAGAAATAATATTTGATGCCAAATAAAAAAAATTGTTTAATTATTTTTAGAATAAAAAACCGAGAGATTTGTTTCTATAATTTGAAAGTTTTATATTAGAAATAACATTTTATTTATTTACTTTTAGAAGAATACAACCGAGAGATTTATTTCTGTAGTTTGAAGATTTTATATTTTAGAAAGAAACGACATAAGTAGAAGCGGTCGTACACAAAAAAAAAACGAAATACCAAAACGCGCTTGTTTTCACGAAACGTTTGAAACCGCAAACTCACAATAGTAAATTCAGAGAAAGAAGAAAGGGCAAATCTCCAAAATAGCATTTTTTTAAGTTTATGTTATAAAAATAACCTTCAAAAACTAAAACGACGAAAATAACATTTTATCTTTTGAACAATTTAATTTTTTTTATTTTTCAAAATTTGAAATTTTATCCCAAAATCCCACTCCCCAACTCTAAACCTTAAAACCTAAACCCTAAACCCTAAACCCTAAATCCTAAACTCTAAACCCTAAACCCCAGCCCTAAACTCTAAACCCTAAACCCTAAACCCTAAATCCTAAACCCTAAACTCCACCTCTTAACTCTAAAATCTAATGTCTAAATTAATTTAGCATTGAGGTATAAGTATATATTTATCTTTTTTGATAAAACATTAAATGCTATTTTGGTCATTTTTATTCTTAGATGCTATACGTGCGGCAAAAAAAGTTTTCTAATGCTATGCTAGTCATTTTTGGAAGAACAAATCAAGTTAAGCAAAAAAGAAAAGAAAAGAGAGAGAGAAATGGAAGGGAAGAAGATAGGGAGGAGATTGGAAGGAAAGGTGGCGATAGTGACGGCTTCGACGCAAGGGATCGGCTTCGGTATCATCGAGCGTTTCGGTCTCGAAGGCGCTTCCGTCGTCGTTTCTTCCCGCAAACAGGTTTCGAAATTGATGATTCTCTCAAAACATTCATTCATAGTGCTCTAGATCTTTGCTCCTGTGCATGATTAGATTAGCTTATGTTGCTGAGTAGCGATAACTGTGTTTTCGATCCTCGAAATTGATCCAAGATTTTGCTACTGTGTGATTGAATTGAAGTTATAGAAGAAAAGCTCTGACTCTTATTAGAGAAGGGAGTTTTTTTTTTTTGTGGAAACTCGTATAGCCAACTTTTTACTGAGTCAAATGTGCAGGCAAATGTTGAGGAAGCAGTAGAAAAACTCAAAGCCAAAGGGATTGATGCTTATGGTATCGTCTGCCATGTTTCCAATGCTCAACATCGCCGTAATCTTGTTGAAAAGACTGTTCAGGTAAACACATTTCTATTAGCTTAAATCATACTGTAAAAGGTCTCATTCTCTATCAAAACTGATCATGGAGACATCTTTACATTACGATCTCTTTGATCTACTTAAGGGGAGATTTACAATTCTCTTCTCTGTTTGGTTTCAGAAATATGGAAAGATAGATATCCTTGTCTGTAACGCGGCTGCTAATCCATCTACGGACCCAATCTTGTCCACCAAAGAAGCTGTCCTTGACAAGCTTTGGGAAATCAATGTCAAATCCTCTATTCTTCTCCTTCAGGTAAACAAACCCTTTCCTTGTCATTTAGTGATGCAGAACAAAGTAAAAGTGTTGGCTTTGTCTCTTATATCAGGATGTGGCTCCTCACTTAGAGAAGGGTTCCTCGGTTATCTTCATAACTTCCATCGCTGGATTTCAACCACAAGGATCCATGGCTATGTATGGTGTCACTAAGACTGCTCTTCTCGGACTAACCAAGGTAATATGTCTTTTATGGTATCAGTGTCTTCCACATCTCACGACTGAATGATGGTGATGTTGATGACATTGAACATCATGTGTCTTAGGCTCTTGCTGCTGAGATGGGTCCGGACACACGTGTCAATGCTGTTGCTCCCGGTTTTGTGCCCACACACTTCGCTTCTTTCATCACCGGGAACTCCCAAGTGGTAAAATGTTAAACTAATATTGAAACTGTTAGATTTTTGAGGTTATCATTGTACATAAAGTGATCGATAAACACTTGATCTATGCTTAGAGGGAAAGCATCGAAGAGAAGACTCTGCTTAACAGGTTGGGAACAACAGGGGACATGGCTGCTGCGGCCGCTTTCCTAGCATCAGATGATTCTTCTTACATCACCGGAGAAACTTTGGTCGTCGCCGGAGGAATGCCCTCAAGGCTCTAAATCAAGTAATAGTGTAACAAAACCCAACAATGAAATTGTCATTTTATTTTAAAGTTTTCACGAACTAAGATTTTAAGAACAAGAAAAGAAGTTATAATAATATATCATAAAACCATCAACCTACGTTTGGTACTTTATGCTAAAGCTTTCTCTTAGTGTTTGACTATGCATCTATTAACATTAGTTACTTGTTTAGCAAGAAAATGATTCAGAATTTTAATTTAATACGTCCCTAGTTATCACAGTTCACTACCCAAAAAAGTTTTAAAAGAGCCATCAAGCATTCATTCTCCCTCTCCTGATCGAAAGAGAGCTAAAACTAGAAAACGCATCAGACATGTCGACCTTGAGCATAGCATCATTCATGGCATCTCTTAGATTCTTGTCATCAACAGCATCATAGATACATCCACGTCTCTTTGAGTCCCTTACGAGCTTTGTCCAAACCGAACCACTCATAGTTAAGAGTCCTCTCGTTCCCAACCACCCATAAGCAGTGCCTTGCACAAGTGAGTGCTACGTTAGCTCTTTGACGGTTGCTGAGAAACCCTATTTTCCCATTACCGTTGCTTCTTACGGTTGATATGATGATCACATCTTCTTCTCCACCTTGAAACCCATCAACCGACCGAACATTCAAAGTGAAAATCTGATCTGATACGTTATTGTACTTATCTCCGATCCTCTCCTGGATTGCTCTTGTCTGACCTTTATAAGGTGAAATAACGCCAACGTTCATCTTTGTCTTCGTCTCACTTGACACTGTTTTAAAAGAAGAACACGTTACTGTTGATACTTGATTTTATATATATGTCAATAAAATGTTATATATACATATACATATATATACCTTTGAAAAGATTGGATATAATTTCGGAAATCACAGCGACCTCAACCATGTTCTTAGGACTATTCCCATCACCAAACTCTTCTTTCCCAAGTCCCACGTTGATAAAGGAGAAAGAACCAAACATATTTCCTTGGAGAAACCTCTTTTGATAGTTTCTTTCTTTAACAATGGCAGCATCAGAGATTTTCCTATCATAAAACTCCATGTTGGGGAAAAGACTTATAGAGGGATGCATACGGTACTGAACATCAAGCAAGTGTTTGTTGTGGCCGAGCAATACCAATCTCTCAAACAAGCTTCTCCCAAACTTAGCCTTCTCACACACCTACATGGATTACACGAGACTATGTTCGGTAGTAATATTTATAAAAGAATCATATTAAATGAGTTTTGTGCTTTCTCAAAAAAAAAAAAATGCTTTTTGTATAAAATATTTAACATCGTGTCACAGAACCAGTTCTAAGATTTTTGGAGGTAATAAACTATCTAGTAATTGTTTATATATTTTTTTTTTACAAGTCTGAAGACTAATGCTTCATTTGCCTATGCTCAGTACCAGCCTTTGTTATGTATATGTAAACATAGTCAGAAGTCTATATATATTGCTTGGAATAAGAAGAAAGAGTGTACCTTGCTTTGTACCATAGCTGGTAGCTGAAGCTCATCACCTATTAGAACAACATGGCGCAGGCCCTGAAGTTGCAATGCTGCAACTGATTCACATTCTTTAAGTTGAGCTGCCTCGTCAACTACAAGTAGTTCTATAGATGCTGTCCTTTCAACGGTCATTTGAGAAGCACCAGAAACAGTGCAGAAGATTATGCATGCATTTTGTAGGCAAAATCTCATCCCATCCTCGTTCTCCAACAAGGTTGGAATCCTAAAACGTTTTGGAAGCAAACGGAGAGGCTCCAGGCAATAACATACGAAGCTTCTAATCTCAAAATCATGTTTGGATGAGTTCTTCTTAAGGAAAGACCTAGCATGATGAAGAGCTCGACGGGCTGTGATCATGTTCTTCACATCATTAGATGGTATGAAAGACTTAGGCAGATGTGTGTACATATCCACCACATGATGCTCCATATGATCCATCACCTTAACCAATTCTTGGCTTAAGTTATGGAACTCGTTCCTTATAAATTCTCCAAATGTAAGAATCTTTTCTTTCTTCTTATGCAACTCTTGGCTAGATCCATAAAACATCTTCTTAACGAACTCTCCAAATGATTCAAGAAAGCTTCTCTTGTCTTCACCTTTCTTCTTTTCACTTGACAAGACATATGTCTTGTAATTAGACTCAGCCTTCTCAAGAAAATCTACGAAAGAACTCAAACTCAGTTCCCATCCAGACAATAACAGTGACAGTTTACTGATCCGATGCTCAAGAAACACATCGAGGAGATCATTGTTCTTGCTGTCTATCCCCATTCTAACTCGGTTTCCGGATAAAACGATATTCCCTAGACCGTACGTAGAATGACCTGAGGGAGAAGATTCTTTAACCAATGCCAATAGCCTCGATGCAACTCCAACCACAGCTGTGTTTGTAGGAGCGCACACGACTGTTTTGCAACCTAAGTTGAGAAGGGCAAAGAGAAGAGTAGCGACCGTCTTTGTCTTGCCTGTACCGGGTGGTCCCCATATCAGTTTCACACTAGTCTTCTCACTAAAAGTCCTTGTTTCCAAGAAACTCAAAACTGCAGATTCTTGAGAAGCGTTTAAGTTCGTTGAACGTATTAAATCCCTTACATTATTCCCCCAAGTCCTAGAAGAAACAGAGTGCTCTGTATCCTGAAGTACAAAAATATGTTAAACAAAAAAAAAGGTTAAAACATGTTATAAAATATGGCAAATATTCTTTGTATTTTATAAAACATAGTTTGAACTTTAATTTAAACTCAAGAATAAAATGTAGTTTGAACTTTAATTTAAACTTAAGAAAAGCTGAACTAGAAGATATATCTTTTCAATATACCAAATAATAACTTGGGGCTCAAGGATTTTTTATTACATACCTCGGTATTAGCCTGAAGAACACTCTTGATGAGACTCATGTTCCCACCTTCGTAGTGCAAAGCTTTCCAGATACGAGTGTTAGTGGTCAAAGTCATGAGAAAAACACCAGAGCCAAATGGAAACCTCTCATCAATGGATATGGATACAGAAGAGTGAACAGAGAAATGTGTCTCATCTTCAACAGAGAACACATACGCAAGAACCAGTGGGTTCAAGTCGTTAACGCTTCTTGGCCTTCCTGCTTCTGTGAGAGCAATGAGGTCTCCGCATTTCGTCTCATAGATTGTGTTGTTTC
The DNA here is from genome assembly GCF_000695525.1 of Brassica oleracea var. oleracea. Taxonomy (NCBI): domain Eukaryota; kingdom Viridiplantae; phylum Streptophyta; class Magnoliopsida; order Brassicales; family Brassicaceae; genus Brassica; species Brassica oleracea. The sequence continues at coordinate 24,001,189 of NC_027756.1, forward strand.
TTTTTACATTAACTCCCTTCAGTGATATATTGAAATGGTTTGATCTTCTACTAGTTTCTTTGATTTTCCTTGCCTCCAAGGAACGTATGTAGAAGACAGGTGCTTTTGATAAAGATCCCAAGCTTGAGCACAACTCCGTTCGTGTTTCCTCTAGTAGATGAGGAACGAAGCAGTTAAGGTACTCATCAACGGACCAGAACTTGTCTGGTATCGTTCTTATACGTTCCTTAAAGATGTCTTTGTTGAGAATCTTTTGAACTAACCAAGAGAAGACTTCACTAATCAGACTTTTGTTCTCTTCCCTATCCATGTTACAGAATCTTTCTGCCACATAATAACAGAGAAAAATGTTAGTTATGTTCGTACTTCACAGTTCATTTATAGTAGAACATAGCTACACAAAGACTTAACTTGACGTACAAGTCAAACTAAATGATAAGAAGGAATCAACAAAGAGAAACGACGATGAAGAGTACAAATTTGGCTTATCAGTTTACTTAAGCAGACGAAGGCGAAAGGTTAAAGAGAATGTTGAAGTGATCTGTAATTTCAACAATACCAAGAAAAATATTGTAAATGTTATGAAAGTCATATAGAGACAGCGCCTAAAACGTTGAAAAATATAAAAGATGTGGGGCCCGCTGTACTATTTGCACAGTAAATTCTACTTCTATATAAACGATCGATTCGATCGTTTATAAATTATCATTCACTCTTCTCATCACTCTCTAATACACTCTTTCTATCAGTATTATTAATTCTACGGGTATAAATTTTCCCTTTATTTAAATTCCCGCGATACAATAAAATTCCAGTTCTTTTTATAACACGTTATCAGCACGATCACTCTGCGATTCGGTAAAATTTATTTGTATCATTTATATCATGTTATAATGGTCGGAATACCGCCTATATTATTTACTAGTAATTTAATTTATTTATTGGTCGGCCGAGCCGCCTTATATTCTGTTTATTATTAATTGGTCGGCCGAGCCGCCGTATAATTTATTTATTACTCTGCATTGATCGGCTGAGCCGTCGCATGATTTGTTGTCATAACATAAATATTTCATTGCCATAATTTTT
>NC_027756.1:24005534-24028575 GCF_000695525.1 Brassica oleracea var. oleracea
GAAGGATATATCAAAAGCGATAGAACCAAACATATACCTCCGAAGTTCTTCTCATACACTCAAGAGCTCGAGAAGAATAAAGAGATTGAAGTAAGATATGTTCGATCATGCGACAATGCAGCCGACCTCTTCACAAAATCACTCCCTACCTCGGTATTCAGAAAACACATCCATAACATTGGAATGCGCCATCAGAAGGATATATGACTGCTTATTCGAGGGGGAGCTTACGTGGTTGTACTCTTTTTACCTTACTATGGTTTTTCCCATTGGGTTTTCCTGGAAAGGTTTTTAACGAGGCAACAAAGACGTTAAGCGAGAGCGGATAGTGACACCGGCCCCCAAGGGGGAGTGTTATGAAAGTCATATAGAGACAGCGCCGAAAACGTTGAAAAATATAAAAGATGTGGGGCCCGCTGCACTATTTGCACAGTAAATTATACTTCTATATAAACGATAATACACTCTTTCTATCAGTATTATTAATTCTACGGGTATAAATTTTCCCTTTATTTAAATTCCCGCGATACAATAAAATTCCAGTTCTTTTTATAACAGTAAATAGAATTTGATTTTCTTTAGATTTTCGACGATGCCATATGAAGCCACGACAGCACTTTGCATGCATTAAATAGTATTTTGGCATTTTACATTGTAACATTATTTCGTTTACACTGTTAATTTGAAAACATCATTAGTGTTTTCTTGGTTTACTAAGGGAAGAAGAAAGGTCGAGAACTTAAAGAATAGAGCATTCATGATGGGACACCATTTGTCTCTTCTAGCAGTGCCGGTCCGGTGCCTAAAGCGGACAACAAAAATGTTGCCCTTTAGCCGTAATTAAAATTCACTATATTTTAAAAATAGAATCAAAATAGTATCAAATATTATTAAAATTTAAGTTAAATACAAAACATCGAAAGATTATTTGCAACTCATCTTGTCTGTTTTTTATCTTTCTATTAAGTAAACTATAGTAATTGTAAAAGAATTTTATACAAATACAAAGAAAAAAGAACAAAATATATAGTATATAGATAGAGCAAAACATCAACTTCAAAACTTTTATGCCCTTTTAAAAAAAAAAAACTTCACAACTTTTATTGTTTTCATAGATTTTCACAGCATACTAAAGCTCTATGATAGTTTTAAATTTTCTGAATTTCAGTCAATATTAAAAAACTTAGAAAAAATACAGAAAAGACGTACATAAAACTCCTATAGAGCTACTTGGACAAAAAGATCAACAACAATGAAATATGAACAACTGGACATTCAGGCGTCGCCTGAATGAATAAATCTTTAATAAATGCTATTTATCAGAAAAGGAAAAAATGACACGTGAGTGTATCGAACCTTTTACCCGTAGAAAGAGCACTATAAGCTAGAGACCACTAGACTAAAGTGAACTTTAACAAATTTGGCGCCCCTAAAATATTTATTATTTGTGGCGCCTAAAACCCTGGCTTTATGGGCTTTAGCCCAGGGCCGGCCCTGTCTTCTAGTCGTCCTGATTATATAAAAATCTATCATCCTCCATTTATTTTTATAATTACTCTAAAATACCAAACAAAATATAGCTCATCTATTATGAAAAAGGAAACATATAGCCATATTAAAAATATTCTTCTACTATATCATGCTCCATTCATGAGGGAAGCTGCATAGATTAGTAGTTATAGATGGGAGTCATAGCACTAACGTGCGAAAAAATAGGTTTCAGCTATCTGATGAATTGGGCAACTGACTTGATTATAGGTTTATGTAGGCTCCATAGGTCATGAAATAATATAGTTTCAAAAGACACAATGAGTGTTGCAGCATATATATATTACACATACTTGTTCTGAAAATACCATTTTAAGAGAGTGACCCGCCCTCGGAGGGCGGAGGGCGGGTATATTATTGATGCCCAAATATATTGATGCAGTTAGGTGAGAACTGATGTGGTGGTTATTAGGTTAACTGATGCGGTGGTTATTGTATAAAATTTGTATTTTTCTTATATACAGTTATCATATCAAAAAGTAAGTATCATGGAAAATATTTGTTGGACTAAACTAATCTCAATAGATCACACTTGTGTTTTAATAGAATAGATTTTCATTTTGTCTGGACCAATTGTGGTTCCCAAAATAGTGATTTGAGCGTCATATGAACTTTGGAAACACTACACTAGTGTGTCACAAGCTTAATGCCCCAAAAGTATCCTAGTTGCCTTTAAGTTAGTACGGTGGTAGAAAATTTCAATTTTACATTTGAAGCTTTTAAAGTACACAGAACATAACCCCCATCAAAAGAGGCAAAAACTCATATGATGACAGTACATGGTTTCCTTTTCATTTCTTCTGTTTTAGGGCCTAATTCTTGGCTATACAACATATATATATATAGGATCTACAGAATATAACAGATAAGCAAAACATACGTAATTATGTGTATGTATTTCAGACTGGAATGACATCAGCATTCTGATTCTCGTCACATGTAATGATGAGGCCTTCCACATAAGCTGGGAAGAGGCAACGCCACCATTTGCAGCCAGTGGCTACTGATTCTGCAGGAGGAATGATCATCAAAACGTTGTCATGACGCCTCACCATTCCCATCACACTTACGGTGCTTCCTTCTTTTATGTATCTGATCAACAAAATCATATTATCAAAATCAATTAAAAATTGGCAAGAACTGAAAAATACATGATTATCACTTATCTGTGAGAGAGCGAGAGACCAATACTTTTTCTGGTTATTTTAAGGGTAAATTCAAGTAGAAATATCCTTCTTTTGTAATAAAGCTGTGCACTTTAACAATGTTTCTGTTCTAAAAAGTGTTTAAAGTACCCAGAAGATTCTTCCTTTGAACTAAAGCTATACACTTTAACAATATCTCTGTTCTAAAAGGGTTAAAAGTACCTACCAGTAAGATTCTTCCTTTGACTTAAAGCTATTAACTTTTACAATTTCTTTCTTCTTTGGTTTTGAAAAGGGCTAAAAGCACAATATTCTTCCTTTGAAAAAAAGCCATGTACTTTGTCACTCTTTCTGAAATTTGAAGGGTTAAAAGCACCAGAGGTCAATGTTTAACCGACTTATATGCACTTTCTCGATAGGGGTAAAAGTCAACGCTGGAATTGTTTCATTTTGACATTGTGTTCAATGTTTAAATGGGTTTTTCAGAGGTCATAATTTAGGTAAAGTTTCAAGATTTACAATTAGGTGAAAATCACATTTCCAAGGTTTGCAGATCAACTCTAGTAGCCAAAAGGATTTAGCTATGATGTAAACTTTGTAATTAATTTCATAATAGTCTAATGATTAAACAGAAAGGAAATCAATAAAAGCATACCCTTCTTTGAGACGCATGGCACGGCTATCGTTGGAAAGGCTACGATCCGCCAACCATTGTAGAAAGCTTGGAGACAAATCCTTAGTCTGCACGGTTACATTAGCGACTGTCTCCGGTACGACAAACGGAGACACTTTTGATCCGTATCCTGCTTTAACAAGTGCTCTCAATCCGGACTGAAAGTCAGAGATGTAAAAATCCGAAACATATCTCTGCCACACAAACAAATAAACACACAATAACCATTTCAAATATGGAACCACTTGAATGAGATTTACTATTATAGAGATATAAAAAAAAAGAATCTGAAACCTCGGCATGTCTAGATCCCCATGAACACCCTTTGTACTCATACAATTCTGTAGATACGTAAACACATCTCGGTATCTTTTGGTATGAAGACTCAAGCGGGGTACTTCCACATGTTACCACCTTCAAACATAAACGTAAATGATCACTCAACACAGCATTGATCACTTAAAAGACCGTTTGAATTATTACCATATCAAGAAGAGAAATGTATCCTCAAGTGGCATTGTCTTTAGCTAAGTTTAGTCTCACTAAGCTAAGCCGATGATCACTAAAATGGCAATGAATATGACATTCTAACTAATCAGCTGATTCATTAACTTGCTTTAATCATTAGATAACCAATTAGCCAACCGAAGACGGAAACAAGTTGGTACAAAGATCAAGTCTTTAACTATAATTAGAAAGACCCAAAGAAGTTGAACTACTCAAGAAAACTTACTCCTGTAACCTTGATGAACTGTCCATCAATGGCGCCTCTAAGAACAGCATTTGGGTAGTTTTTGATGAAACCCAACAACCCTCTTCTTCTCCAAACGCAGTTCCACACAAAAACCACGGCGGCCGGCACAATCGCCGCCGCAATGGCCACAATAATTAGTGGCTTCTTCACCGCAACGGCTAAAAACGTCCCAATGAGTAACGCAGTCACCGCAACTACAACCACCGCCCAAACCAGAGCCTTTGGTACTTTAAGCCCGACCCGAACCGGGTCAGAGTTCAGAACCGTAACGGCGGATCCGTACTTGGGTTTGGTCGACGGCCTTAGATTACTCGTTTGGTGATGATCCAACGGACCTGACCTCCTCGACCCGGACCCGATTTGACCGGAGGAATTGAGCGGACCGGAGGTGATTAAACCGGTTGGCTGAAACTGAGAGAGAGGACCCGAGGACTTTCTAACCGGACCCGATTGGGATCCGGATCGGCCGTGTCCGTTGTTGGGGTTCGAGGACGACGCCGAGGAGGAGTGGACACGTGTCGGCGGCGGTCTGGCTGCTCCGCCGCCGTGGAAGGAAGTGGGATCGGCGAAGGAGATGTCGAACATCCTCCCGAGCTCGCCGGATTTCTTGATATCGCCGCCGGTGTAAGGCATAGCACGAGCCGCCATTGTCGGTGGTCGTGTCTCCTTTGGTTGCTCGAGTTTGCCGGAAACGTAGAGTCCGCTCGGAAGCTGATGGGATTGTAATCGACTCGCCATTGCTAGAGAGAGAGAAAGGAGAAATGTAGAGACTTTTTTGTACTTTCTCTTTCCTCTGGGTTTGTGATTTTTGGAAGAGAGAGAATGTGAAGCAGTGTTAAAGTGTTTTGAGTGGCAGTGAAGATGTAAGAGAAAGAAAAGGAGAGTGACGTACTTGAAATGACAACTTTACCCCTGAATGTTTTTATGTCGTTTAATCTCTTTTTTTGTAATAAAACGAAACTTCGACGAAGAGGTTTCCAATAGGCTTTGATTGGTTCATGTGACACACAAAGGCCCACATATTCGTTAATGTAATATGTTTACTTTTATGTCCCTACTTTTAAAGATTATTTGAAACTACCCCTTTATATTGTAGCATATTCAATTATACCCAATTTATTTTTTAAAACTACCCTTTTATGTAGCGTATTCAATTATACCCAGTTTTTTTTAATGGAATAGTAGATTATAATGTTGATATTTCTCTTTCTGATAAAATCACTTTTATCATAATTGATTTGAATCTCGTCAACACAAATTTGTATATCCTAAAAATGGTCCCAAACATGATATCTCGGTTAGTGTTGAGCACTTGTGAGTCTATTTTGAAAATGATTTGACATATATAATGCAGCATCCACATATAGGTATGCTTAGAACGTGATTATTGGAAGGTTCTTAGGGTGAAGTTCTTGGCGGAATATAAGAACTCGTCTCTTAATTTTTAACTAAAAAAAGCTAAGAACCGTCTCTTAAAACTCTTATTTAAAAGCTGGTTCTTAGCTTTTTTAGTTAAAAGTTAAGAGTCAGGTTCTTATATTACGTTAAGAACTCCGCCTCAAGAACCCTCCAATAACGATGGTCTTACGACAAGAGACTATATGGGTTCCAATTGTTTGACATCGAGTGGAGGGAGAGAGTTATTGTTGTTGTCAAATTATTATACAATGTATGCAAATTAATTACATGATGAAAATGATTTTTAATTTTTAACTAAAAAAAGCTAAGAACCGTCTATTAAAACTCTTATTTAAAAGCTGGGTTTTAGTTTTTTTAGTTAAAAGTTAAGAGTCAGGTTCTTATATTACGTTAAGAACCCCGACTCAAGAATCCTCCAATAACGATGCTCTTACGACAAGAGACTATATGGGTTCCAATTGTTTGACATCGAGTGGAGGGAGAGAGTTATTGTTGTTGTCAAATTATTATACAATGTATGCAAATTAATTCCATGATGAAAATGATTGTATTTAACTATTTCTATATAAGATCACCCAAATAACTCGAAGAAGAAACTAAATTTAGATTTTAAATTGACTAGATGAGATAGATTAATTTAACAAAAGCTAATGTATACTTATAAAGTTAACCGTGTTGATATTTAAGTTGTTCTTATACAAATTCAACAATATGTCAACGATTTCGAATTGACATTCTTAATATGATAAAAGAGTTATCTCCGCATGTGTTCATTTATATCACATTTATGTTGGTGTCAAGATGTTACAAACACCATATACATATTATAATTTATTTTTATAAAAGGTGTGGGGTGCTCACATTAAAGAAAAGTTGTGGGTATGATAATACTACCCAAAGAAGATTTGTTTTATGGCTCAAAAAAAAAAAGATTTCAAGAAGAGCATGCAAATTCTATTGTTAGCACCCCACAAAAAATAATTTACATATCTATATTATTAAAATTAAAATACAAATAAAACTAACTTCTTTTCAACAATTGAGTCATTCCATTTTTCATTCAGTTTAACAATTACTAGGTGAAACCCATCCTACGGACGGATGAGTAAATAAATGAATAATGTAAAAATTATATAAATTTGAAATTGTACTTATAAATATAATTTTGTAAATATTAACTTTTATTACTTGTTTTGTTTTTTAGATATTATATGTCACCATTGAAAGATACAATAATTATTTTACATATTTTCAATATTTATCTTACTTCTGATTGTAAATATATATATCTATATATTTTTTAAGAGAACTGTGATTTGTAATCCAAATCTTTACGTGTAATATTTAAGCTCCAATAATTTGAGGGGAAAAGAATCTCCGAATTATTTTATAACCAATCAAAATAGAGCATCTTTCCAAAATAAAAATTGGCGTGTATGCAAATGCACTCTCCATCAGTTTCAGCCTCTTACATTTCGACACATGTGTTTAATGGGTCCACTCAAACTTTATTCAACTAGTTGAAACTTTTCAACTTCGATTAATCCACGTATGTGTTTCATATTATTCAACAACCTCAGTGTGAGGATTAAACTGTTGAATCACCAATTTAACAGCCCCATTGCTCCTAGTCTATGGGCATCTTTTGTTTTAAGCCACCTGAACATCCTCTTATGACACATGTCACACATCAACCCATGAGTTAAGACATAGGACACCCTCAAGTGATCCAGGGAATTGTGATTTGGGACTGAAATTAAATACATCATGATCCAAGTCGGTGGTGAAAGACGTTTTATCATCTTTGTACTGAAAGCATAAATTCTGAAAAACATGGTTGGTTAAAAAAGTTGTGTGGAAATCGCTAGTTCTTGAATCACCAGAAAAAGTTAAAGTCTTTGAGGGATTTGCTATATGCCATGTCACTTTGTTTGACAGATTGACAATAGAATCATTTGTCACTACACTAATCATTTGTCACTACACTGCAAAGACTAAAGTCCCTTAAAATTCTTACTTGGGCTTCTTTAAGGATTTGGGATCACATCCGTGTGAAACTTCATAGGTTAACGCCAGTCTAGTAATTGAATCTGAACAATAAGTTTATGTTTCAATCATTACTACAAAAGTTTTCTACAATGGCAAAGCTTGAAACTTTCAGATTCGATCTTAACTTCTTCAATGGCACGTTACCTAGCTGGTGTGATTCTCAGTGGAAGTTCCTTATATGGCACGTAAGGTCGATGATAATTTTGTGTTTTCAAAATCATCATCTTCTTTGATATAGATTCTTAAACTTTCTTATAAACTTACTGTGCCATCTCTCTTGGATGGTCTTGGTTTCTAGTAGTATGCATGCGCTACGCGCAGGGCGGTTTACTCTTTGTGGTATTCACATAAGTTGCTTTAAGAAATGGCTTGGTTTATTGAAATGTATGTGTTGTATTTGTTATCGTTGCTTTAGCGAGTGTATGGTAATAATTTGGTGTTTGTTTTTTTAAGTTGTAGGTTTTTTCCATGATGGATATTTGTTTGGGTTTAAGTGAGAAGCTTGAGTTTATATATAGATATTGTGTATACGTTTTCTTGACGTAATATATATGTATGAGAAAAATGAGTGCTTAAACGTAAACATAGAGAAGTAAATTTTTTATATAATTGTGTCCAACAGAAACCCACAAAAATTGTTATTGCTAAAGTACATGAAAACAGATGTGATATGATGTTTTATTTTTAGGAACACCATATATAAAATGAAGTATATGATTTTTTTTCATTTGGTTATACAAATATCACTGTTTCTAAGTTTCCAGCGACAAATATTTTGTCATGTGATTGCAGTACCTTATTAGAGAAGCAAGTGGATGGATGGTCAATGATTTGACTGTCATATGCTTGTAGCCTCGTGTGTCTTTAGCAGCTTCGCCGAAATAGGCATGATTGCTTTAGATGGCGTGTGGTGGTTCTTGATAACCGTGCTACTCTTGAGAAGATATCACCTTGGAGGTCTTGAGGGAGGGCTTTGAGTTTTGATAGGGGTTAATCTCCGTGCATTATGTGAAAAATCTTTTTGGAAGAATTGTGTTTTTATTTTAGCTAAAGAGTTCGATTTATATAGTCGAGGAATATGCAATTAAATTTAACATTTTAACTCATGCGTGGTAGTCTTTTTAACTGAGATTATTTTAACTGGGAAGAGCAGGAGATCGCAAGAAAGAAAATAGAAAGAGAGTATAAAGATATCTGCTGGTTGAAGGAGAGACGCAGCGGCCAAAGACCAGAAACTGGCTGATCAATGGACCTCTAACATATCAGATTCACCGAGTTTCTGGAACAGCACATGGTTGCAGGCAGAGGGGCTATTTGTACCAATTATATAAATACAAAATGTAAAATAATCGAATTATACATATGGTTAAAAATTTGGTTTAATATGTTTTACTAAACAAAAATTATCTTAGTTTTAATTAGTGAAGAACTACGTAGGGTCTATATGGTGACCAAGAGAATGAGTGGAAATAGCGAATTTCTTATCGTCCCTTAGAATTTACACTATTTACAAAGAATATTTGTTCTCTATGGTTCCTAAACATTCTTTAAAATTTAAGGAATAATATACTAGAATTGTTTCTTATCAAATTAAGAGAGGAATAAATTTTCCTTCTGCGGAGGTGTACTTAAGCGCTAGTCGGGTTCCATTCGGAGTGTCCAGATTACCTGGATTATCAAAAAAAAAAAATTCCTCTTGTTTTATTCATTTTCATTTATTTCCTTCATATTCCTTATATTTCTTTAATAGTTATCATTTAGAGCCGTAGGCAAACGCGTAATTCAAAGAAATAATTTATGTGAACAAAATAATAACTTAAATTAAAATAATAAAAACATATTACATATATTGTCACTTAATTTTCACACCATATAACTATTTTACTAAATAAAAAAATCTTTCCATTTTTATTTGTTTATAGAATCAGTTAGGTATAGACATTGGAGTACCCATTCAGGTACGGATTGTTTCTTTCAAGTATCAGATTCTTTGGGGTTCTGAAATTAGGCCCGTTTGGATATTATAAATTTATGTGTGGGTTTCGAATTGGATCCTACGGGTTTAGATAATTCGGTTCTGATGTATAGGAACCTAAAAACATCCAAATAAATAATGTATCTGAAACGGGTTCAGAATATTTGTACCAAAAATAACTACATTACCTAATTCAATCCGAATCTTTTGAATTAGTTATATGGCGACACATCTAAAATATATAGCACTATGAAAAATAAATATCAATTTATAAAGACGTAAGAACCAGATGAAGTTCTAGTAATAGTTATTAGTCCTTACTATATTTCCAAAAATTGTCAAAATGACTTTTTAACACGGAAATTTATTTTGATGGTGATGCAAGAGTTATTAATCATTATCATATTTCAAAAGCTTGGCAAAATCTGAATTTTTATAAGGAAAATTATACATATCACAATTATGTTATAGTTTACATTAAAAATGATATAAATTTATTAGTCACTACAATATCTTAAAAGTTTTGAATTTTTTTTTTTATAAAAGAAAGTGTACATATCAATATTAGGTTGATATTATGTCACATTTTTCATTTAGACACATCATATTTTTTATTAAACAATGTTATAGTTTTTTTTATTGAGAATGAACATGGAGAAATAAGCAAATCATTTATCAGATAATGTTTAGCGGATGATGGTACACTATCTAAACTCACAGATATAGTTAAGTCCTACAAAGTATCTAAGCAACAACTTGTACAAACCCAAGATTCTTCTGGCGAAAAAGTTTATGACTTTGAGATAATGACATATCCTAGTTAGCTCACAGAGAATGGTAAGTAGTGATGATTATCAGCTTATATCCTCAGTTAAAAATAATAAAAATAAACTTTTTGGTCAAAAAATAATAAAAATGATAAAATTGGAATTTACTTGATTGAGGTAGAAGCTTACTATTCAAAGCTGCTCTTTTCGAAGATTCGCAGTTTCTTGCGAGTATTTTTTTTTTTAGTAATCATGTTAAATTCATATCATTTTTAAGAGTTAAAATGTTGCTTAGCAATTTATTTGAGCGACAACACAAACATAAAACAACCAATTACAAAAGAACTTAAAAAAGACAGACAAAAAACATAAGCAGAAACAGGGGAGAACTCAAAGCGGCCCTGTGCAGGCAAAGAAGAATTGCAGGAGAGATGGCTGGAGTGTTGGCGAAGGTTTGATGGAGAGGAGCCTGTCCCTGATTTGACGATCCACTGCTGCACGCACGGAGAGAGCAGGTGATACCTGTGAAGTGAAAATCCTCTTGTTCCTCTCTTTCCATATCAAGTAAATGGATGATTGAAACATGAGCTTTATGATGCACCGAGCTGAGCTTATCAGCATTTGCATCCCGATTTGGAGGTGTTATGGTTGTCAAGTGAAACTGGAGTGATTCAACTTGAGGAGACCATGCTGCTGGTAAATTCCATTCTCCACCTGCGGTTGCGTCAGCCACTGATGCTGTAAACCTAAGACGTAGCTGTCGTGGACCAGTGGCTCCAACAAAGTGCAGAAACCTTATTTTACTAGGACAAGTGATATTTATAAAGAATAATAAGAACATAAATCAAAATTACAATACCGAAATAAAAGAATAAAGAATCGAGATGGTTAATCTCTTTCCTTAAATCTTTAAGTCCCCCATAGTGTGACGGTTTCATAGCGCTCAGATTCCGAGGATCTATCGAACCTAATTTTGTGTTGTACTCTCAGACTCAAAATAAATAAATAAATAAATACTAGCATAACTATTCTGAGTGAAAGAATTGTTTCTTAATTGTATGAATGTGTGTTCTAGAGAATATGACTTGCTTCCCTTTTATAATCAACTAAAAGGGTCCAACACTAAGTCATAAGTGGAGCATTGAATCACGTCAAATGTCATAAAGAATATTGATTCCTTTTGACCATTTTCATAACGTTAACATTCAAGAAAAGATATTGTAAATTTGACTAAATCAAACACCAATAACATTTTATTTAATGGGTTATATTTTATATGAAAACAAACATATAAAATTTTCATGAATAAGATTGAAGTATAAATCCACATTCAAACCCAAATATTCATTGTGAGACATTTGCTTGGTTTTATACTTAGCCAAATCTAAAGTTTTATAAATTATAAAACTCTCACATTGGATCTTCATTTCTCATTCACAAAAACTCTTATTTTGACAAGTAGTTACACTACTTCATAGTGTCGACAGCTATTCCGACGAACGTCTTCGGCCGGAATCTTACCGAAAATAGTCTAAAACCATTTCGTCAAAAAACGAGTTCCAACAATCCTCCACATGAATAGAAATGACTCTATACACTAGACGACTCGAAAAACTTGACTTCCTAGACAAGACTCGACAAGACTCAACTAAGGACTTTTGAGAGTACAAAGAAAAATCCATTGCATGATGAGTTGGTAGCAAATTTTCAGCCTTGAACTAGTCTTTGTTAATAGCTATCGGATTTACTCGGCCAGGAAGTGGCCATGATGTCTTGAACCTCTTGGGCTTTGGTGTAAACCTAGACAATAGCTATAACACAACTTCATTCTCTAACAGAACTAGGTTCTCTATTGTGTTCATTTTTGCCGTGAAAGTGGTTAATAGCTATCGGATTTACTCGGCCAGGAAGTGGCCATGATGTCTTGAACCTCTTGGGCTTTGGTGTAAACCTAGACAATAGCTATAACACAACTTCATTCTCTAACAGAACTAGGTTCTCTATTGTGTTCATTTTGGCCGTGAACAATCCTGATAATCATGAGTGAACTTAGAGAATATAGTCTTTCCTTCATTCTCCTAGAAACGGCCCCATTTCACACTCACAAGGTGATTTTCCATTAGCTTTGTTTAGAAGAGTATCATGTACTACTCCACTCATATCTCAAAGCTATGGACACAAATCATTAAAAGCTAATGCTTATCATTTATTCCTTACATGTAGCACTGCTTAATCATCATAGGAGCTGGGTATAGACCGAAGTCTTATAGTGCTTTGGGCAGATTTAGTTTGACTTAGTTGTCTTCTTGAACCTATTTCTTGGGATCTCCAGTCAGTTAGGTAGAGTTACCGCCAAACCTCATCTTAATTCACAGGCTACCCATTCCTTTAGATGATATAACAATTTGATCTCATGACACACCTTTAATAAAATGATCCTAGGTTGCCATCACAGTGAACATAATCTCTTGAGATTAGCCGATATCAATTGTCCAATGATTTTTGTCATCTTTTTTTAAAGATACAATTAACCATTATACACAAAACTCAGTGTATGACACTAGTTTTTTTTTTTTTAAATCATATTGTGATAACTATCACTAAGTTATTTTGGCCTCTTGCCAACAACTTTATATGGTAAGCAAAGCTTCCCTCACATTTCTTGAGATAACTCAAAATATGCATATTTGCATTTAACATCTCTTAAGAGTTTAAAAAGTTAATTTACAATCCCTTTAGATTTAAATGAATAAAAAGCAATTTTGAAAATTATTACAATTTGGTTCAGCTTAGTTGGGATCATTGATAGTTCGGTTCAGGTTTTGATACCGTTTAAATGATGTAAAAAAAAATTAAATTTTTTCAAAAAAAAAAAAAAAATTATTACAATTTTCTTATAAAATGTATTTCACTCTTAGAAATTCACATTTTACATACAACTATTTTCAGAGCTCTCTCAAGTTGATTTGTAAATCCAACTTATGTATGATTTGAATTTTTCCAAAATATATTTTTGTTTTTTAGAAAATATACATATCATTACAAGATATTATTTTTACCATCAAAAACACCATTCTATATAGTTATTCTCAACCACATTGACTTTAGAAACTATAATACACGTGTCAGTTTCTTATACATTGGTCTGAAAATTGTCATTATTTTTGCATGGGATCAAAATAATCGAGGTCATCGATTCTCTGTCATTAGTCCTATGCATATAGCACTAGGCACTAACATAACAATCTGATAAACATCAGAATTTGGTATAATCAGACGTGGCAGACCACTACCAACTTAAAGCGTCGACTCCCTAGATTTGTAACCAATAACACTTACGTGTTAATAGAATATAGACATTTCAATAAACATCAAAATTCCAATCTATATAACACACGAGATTGTAAGTGGCAGACCATTCTCAAATTGAGATGTCGACTCACCATACATACCCGTTCTCTCAAATGTTCAACATATATATATGTTCAGTTTAGCCGTTACGTACAAGCGATTGCATGCAGTCAATCTAAATTAATATTAACCAGCTCATATAAAATTAATAAATTAAATATGCAGTTAATAAAAATGACTAAACAACCAAAAAAAAAACATATGAACCAGAACCTTAAAATCAGTAAAGCAAGTCAAAGCATTAACATGCACTATGACTAGTAACGTTTTCTTAATCACCTTCAAGAGGTAGTATTATTTTTGCAAAAAAGGAATGCATTTTTTTTTTCAGAAAACATTTTTTCAAGTTGAAAACAGTGTAAACTAAACCAATGCTTTAAATGCCTTACAACTTTCTCTCTCTGTTCTCTACTAGAAAACTTTAATCGTCATAGTTCGTCTACCATATTTCTTTTTGTTTTTTGAATGTACATATTCGATCTACAGATCGATCTTCTGTTTCCGGTTGCGGATCCTACTTTCGCTTGGCAATTTTTGGTGTGTTTTCGTTCAACCAAATCAGAGCTGTTCTCTGATTTTGCGTTGATACTTTCTCTCTTCATGCAAAATCTAATCGCTAAATCCCGGAACTTATGTTCGTCTTATGGTGCAAGCCGAGTGCTAGATCTCTTCCATGGGGGCGTAATCGTATCTTCCTGTAAAGATATGGTAGGAAGTGGCCCCCTTTGGTTGAAGAATCGAAGGTGTTGGATTCGTCTGGTTGATTTGAAGCAGATTAAGTAAAGTTAGGGTTTCCTTGAAACGTCCTGACATATGATCTGTTTTTAGATCCATCGGATTTTCCCAGGAGTTAAAGATCGGCGACCACTCTGAGATCAAACTATAAGAACCGGCGAGCTTTGTGTGAGGGTTTCAAGGTAGATTCGAAGGAAGCGGTGGAGCTCATGCGTCTTATCCGAAACGTTTGCCGGAGAGATGATCGGAAGATAGACCGCCGGTGAGAAGATTGAAGTCGAGTCGAGAAACTTCTTGTCGTTTCATTACTCAATCCAATAGTTAACACGTGTATCCACGTGTTTGTTTAGGAGGTGTTATTGGTTTATATATTTTGATTGATTTAGAAATCCATATAGTATTTATAAATTCAAGTAAAATATGCAAATCCGGAGGTTTTCTCTTGGATTTGAGTCTTTGTATTTTTAACTAAAAAAATCCAAACAAATCCATTCAAATCCATTATAAAATCAAATATATTAGTAAATCCGTACGATTGAATAACACTGATACATAATTTATTAATCATTAAACCAATAACACATGATTTTAATACATATTTGAAAATCATAGAACCAATAACACTAGGTTTAGTTCGGATTTTCAAATCTATTAAAATACAACAACCAATAACCCCTACTTAATTTTGAAGTTGTCCTCTTTTGTTTTGTAATCAAGTTATAAAATGAGTTGTAATAGGCCTTCGAGTTACCTTGTTTGGGCTATAAGCCTTTAATAGAAATGTTGACAAAAAAAAAAAACCAATGCTTTAAACAAGTCAAGTCAAACCAAAATCAAATACTTAAACTGACAGACTTGTTTTTCTTTTAATTTTGTTAATTTCTGCAATTTAATAAAATCAAATCAAAACACTCAACAAACGCATAGTATGATTCGGATCAGAGCAGTCAACAACTAGCGATCCATGATCATAACTCTTTCTCCTTCTGAATACCTGTATTTTCATAGTACTTCTAACAAATATCAGAATTAGTAAGAGAAATTGATTTTAAAGTATTTTAACTCAGAAACAACTCTAAAAAATAGAGAATAATCTGATTGAATCGAATGATTTTCCATCATAATCATTTCTTCAATTCCGATCCAGCACCTTTTTGTTGATATTGATGGATCTGTTCTTAAAAAACTTTTAACAAATATCAGTATTGTTAGTGCAAAAGCATAAACAGTATTTAAAGATTTAAGAGTATAGGAACCTTATTTTACTACCATAGGACAACTGATATTTGTAAAGAATAATAAGAACATAAATTAAAATTACAATATCGAAATAAAGGAAGAAAGAAGAATTGCAGAGTCGAGATGGTTAATCTATTTCCTTAAATCTTTAAACGTCCCGTAGTGTTACGGTTTCATAGCGCTCAGATTCCCGAGATACAACTATAACATTGTTTCTGTTTACCATCACCGAAAAACAGAATCTATCGAACCTTTTGTGTCGTACTCTCAGACTAAAAAAAAAAGAAAATACTAGCATAACTATTCTGAGTGGGAGAATTGTGTCTTGATTGCATGAATGTGTGTTCTAGAGAATATGACTTGCTTCCCTTTTTTTTTTTTTGACATCAACTTGCTTCCTTTTTATAATCAACTAAAAGGGTCCAACACTAAGTCATAAATGGACCATTGAATCACGTCAAATGTCATAAAGAATATTCATTCCTTTTGACCATTTTCATAACGTTAACATTCAAGAAAAGATATTGTAAATTTGACTAAATCAAACACCAATAACAATTTCTTTAATGAGTTATATTTTATATGAAAACAAACATATAAAATTTTCATGAATAAGATTTAAGTATAAATCCACATTCAAACCCAAATATTCATTGAGACATTTTGCTAGGTTTTATACTTAGCCAAATCTAAAGTTTTATAAATTATAAAACTGTCACATTGGATCTCCATTTCTCATTCACAACAACTCTTATTTTGATAAGTAGTTACACTACTTCATAGTGTTTACGGTTATTCTGCCGAACGTCTTCGTCCGGAATCTTACCGAAAATGGTCTAAAACCATTTCGTCAAAAAACGAGTTCCAACACAAAGTCAATTAGAAGACCCCGATCATTCCAAGAGTCAAACCAGAACATAGCAGTTTGGCCATTTCCCACTTCAGGAAATCGACCAACATATCTTTGATTTGGATCATACTTCTAACAGTTTTAGATAGTCCAGGAGAGTCTTCCATAATCCAAAATGGCTTCCTGTGAAACACGTTTGTCTTCAGCCAACTAACCCAAAGAGACCTTATATTTGTAAACAGGTTCCACACATGCTTAAGTCTGAAAACCATCTCAAACTCTTCCAGCAATCTGATACCCAAACCACCTTCCTTCTTAGGCTTACATATGTCTTTCCAAGCTACGCCTCTCTAGCAGATGAAGACTTGTTTTTCCATAAAATTGCTGCACAAAGAGAGTCTATTTTGGCATAGAACAACTTTGGCAAGACAAACACAGAGCTCCAGAAATTGACTTTTCCATAAATCACCGAGGTGATCAACCTTATTTGCGAATATCTTTATTTTTATATGGTAGTTTCTTTAAAATACTATTATTTACGAATTATTCTGCTAATAAACGTCACGATAGTTAAGTATGGTTTTGTCAGATGTCTTGAGTAATAACTAATAAGAATAGTATGTCTCGCAAGAATGTATAGAGGCGATTTCTTGAGAGAATTTTGAGGAATTTCCAGAGAAAATCAAATGGCAACGACGAAGCTTCAAGCTCTCTGGAATCACCCAGCAGGACCTAAGACAAGTCAGTCCGATCGAATACTTTACTTTGTTTTCCTAGCGTTGACTTTTTAGATTCTTGCTCTCTGTGAGACTTTGATCATCGACTTTTTGATTATTAAGCGATGCATAATTTTTTTTTGTATTTTCCTTTATAAACGAGTTTCTCTCTGCATCAGTTCAAAGTTTTGAACCTAATGATGTATTGATAATTGATATGTCATATGTTGCTATGAACCTTGACTATGTAGAAATCTTGATTGATGGTATACCCTTTCCTCGAATATAGGTTTGATGATATCTTGATAATATCCTGAGTTTTAATTGAGGGCTTCCTCCAAAAAAATGCACTTTAAACCATCTCTAATAACTTGATTTTATATCAATATGCAACATCGAAATCGCGTGTATTTCTTAAGTGGATTCTAATTTTAATCAAGAAAATGCATACATCGGTTAGTTTGATCACAACCTGAATTGTTAAATTGTTTTGTGATAATTTCAGTTCATTTCTGGGCTCCAACTTTCAAGTGGGGTATAAGCATTGCTAACATTGTAGACTTTCAGAAACCTCCGGAGACACTTTCATACCCTCAACAAATGGGTATATACTCTTCTTATGTCCTTCATGTTCTTGTGTCCGGCTCTGTATTTCTTTACTCTGTATAGTCTCTTACAGCTTTCTTCTATGTTCATATAATTCCTCATATCACTTTGATTATGCCTCTATCTTCTGTATGCTCTCTATATTGTTCAGTGATCACAACCACTGGACTCATTTGGTCACGCTACAGCACTGTAGTCACTCCGGTATGATGGCTTTTAAGACTCCTGATGGTATCTATATATATTTACATTTTTTTTCCTTTGCTCATGTTCTAAATCGTTAGTGGATGACTAGCAATATCATCGGTTGGGTATCTTGTATAGTATGTTAACTATAATAATAATAATAAAAGTAAGTTATGAATGAAATTTTAAGAACAAAGAAAATTGAACCATTCTTAACTTGACACTAACTTTAAGAGTTTCTCATAACTGTTTGGGAGTATTTCAAGCAATATACTTTTCTTGTTTTCTTTCTTTGTTTTTTACTCTTTTTTAATGTAAAGAACTTATGAGAGATTCAACAAGATACGCCGCCTACTAATTATTCTCTTATGATTTTGTTATTACAGAAAAACTGGAATCTTTTTAGCGTTAGTCTTGCTACTGCAGCGACGGGTGTATACCAACTTACTCGTA
The DNA here is from genome assembly GCF_000695525.1 of Brassica oleracea var. oleracea. NCBI lineage: Eukaryota > Viridiplantae > Streptophyta > Magnoliopsida > Brassicales > Brassicaceae > Brassica > Brassica oleracea. The sequence continues at coordinate 24,024,061 of NC_027756.1, forward strand.
AAATCAAGTAAGATTTGCATTAACAATCCTTTCTTCTAATGGACAAAGCTTGATTGCAACTTACATCATGGTTTCAAACTTCACGAATGAGGCTAATACCTTTTGTTTTTCTTTGTGGTTTACAGACACGATTATGCATCTGAAACAGGCCATGTTGTTGCCAAAGAATGACGATGATGAAGCCATTGTGATTCTTAAATAAATAAATAAAGATTATTCAAAGATATCATCATGTCAACGCTTGCTTTTGTACGATGACTGTATTAGTTTCCCACACACTTTATTACAGTTCCTTCATCTTATCTGGAGTCTGAACCACAAGAAGAACATCAAACTGACACAAACTAGAGCGTCTTGGAGAGTCAAAGCGTTGCTTCAAGACTTCGAGGTGGTGCTTCTCTCCATCAGACACATTCAAACGTAGAACAAGATTCTTGAGTGATGTCGCGTTGCCTAGAAAGTATCTAACCACTTCCTCTTCTCTTGCTTTCTCCGTGATCGGGCTTTCAATATCAACATATTCAAGAGAAGATACCAAACAAAAAGACAGCACTTTCGAAAAACTATTTACCACTGCCTCTAAATTATTACCCTTAACCAGTTTCTGCAACCACATAAAAATTGACAAAACAAAACCAAAAAAAAATTAATAAGCAGATGAACAAACAAAAAAAAAAATAATAAGCAGATGAACAAACAAAAAAAAACTTTCTTGGGTAAGAAGTTTCAAAGTTTAAAGCAAAAGTCATTACCAAGGTCAAGTGTCTTAGATTCGGGCAGCTCTCAAGAACGAAGGGTAGTAACTCAAAAGAGTACTCTAACCAAGTAGTAGCACGCAGACGGCTCAAGTTACGAAATTTAGGTAGTGGGTTCATGCCCTGGAGACAATAGATTAACTGCAAGCAAAGAGAAAAAGTCAATATAAGAGAGAGAGAGAGAGAGAGAGAGAGAGAGAGAGAGAGAGAGAGAATAGATTAGAGCTTTGGCCTAAGTTTGATAACATACCCCAAGAGTATACCATGAGAGTGTCATATCTTTTACGGCTGAAAAATTATTGATCAGATAATAGATGATATTTCTTTCGGAAAAGTCATAATCCTTCGGCTCAAAGACAACCTCAATGTCAACCTTGACATGGTCACTCAAGCCTCGGCGTATCAAGAACCACATCGTGAGGAAATATAACATGTTCTAAGCACATAACCTTGAGACAAGGTAAGGAAAGAGACTCAAAATCATTCAGCTTTACGGAATAGAGCTTTAAGGATACCAGTGCCTCACACACGGGAAGGGTTAAGGGTATCTCAGTGTCCTTATAACACACGACTTAAAAAATATGTTGAATCTTGTGCTTGGTTACTTTATCAAGGCATGGCTCATAAAGAGAGGCATCTTTGTCAGAGTCATCTTGTTCAATAATGCATAGCTTGAATTCACTCAAGCTCTTGAAATTTAGAAGAAACTCGTTGATGAAATCCACACACACTTTGTCACTTGGGAAATCTGAGCTCACTAAATCTAAACTAGGAACCCACTTCCAGAGACCTCTCCATCTGGAAGACAAAACACTTGTACAAACAGCTTCCTTAGTCGTAAGAAAGCTGAGTATATGACATAGCAAGGAGTCAGGTAATAAGCTTATTCTATCTTTCCATATGCTTGCACTCTCTTCAAGTGACATTTGTAAGAGACCCAACCTGATATTACAAAAAAACGTTATCACAAATTCAAGATATAATAATTGGAAACCCTAACTTTTTTTTTTTTTTTGGCTGACCAAAAGCTAACAAACCCTAAGTGTCAAATAATAATGCAAAATCATTAGTAGGATCGTCAAAAAAAAAAATTATTGACGTATCATTCATCAGATTGGTGAAGTGGAAACTAACAAGTTACGGACTGCGGAATATCGACCGTTCCAGACTTCAAGCGTAGAAGAACTTGCCGCCGGTTCTGTAATACTTTTATCAGTGGATCCAAACTTCTTGATTGTGAGTGTCAACATTTTTATAAGAAATTTAGTTGCCCATTCATCGTAGGGTGAAATAGTCTTGCGCTCTGTATCGGTGTTTGCTTCCGTTATAGACATCTTCCACAGATAAGATCAAAGAACAAGCGGAGACATGAAAGAAGGCTAGAGTACCAGACACGAAATAACTTCGACTCTATTCTGAATAGCTTGAATATGGGACTTGACCTAACTTAATGTATTTATTTATACAGCTCTATACAAGGCCGGTATTGGGCTAGCGCCCGTCAGCCAGGGTTTAGGCGCAAGATTTATATATATATATATTGTAAAAACACCAAACTTCAAAGGATCTAAGGGCTTCTAATGATTTTAGAAAAATAAGAAAAATACAAAATTAAGAGAAAGAATATCCATAAGTTCTTGATTAAGTCTCTGAAATTAAGATTTAACTTAGGGTTTGTTAGCTTGATTAGAAAAAATAGTTTAATTAAGACTAACTTTGTGATAACGTTTAATTAGAAAGAATATCCATAAGTTCTCTGATTTAATTTCAGAGATTTAACTAAGGTAGAATCTAATTAGTTTAATTATTTAATTTTAATTAAAATTTAATAATTTACTTATAAGATCTTAAAATAATACTCCATTCGTTTCACTTTATTTGTCGTTTTAGACTTATGCACACTGATTAAGAAAACATTTAATTTTGTACATTTTCAAAATAAAAACATCATTACCCATACATCTAACCATATTTCAACCAATAAAAAAATAAAAAAAAAAATCTTATTAATAAATGTTGCATTGAAATCATAAAACAACACTTATTTTGAAACAAAAATTTTCGACATTTAAATTGAAATTGGGAGTAATATTTTGGTGTTAATAACTTTCTTTCAAGAACTCATGCGTTAACGTTGCTTTAATCTTAAACTATCTCAAACATAAAAATATTAATAATCTAAATTTAAGTTAATAAATAATTAAATTTTAAATCATTAAATAAGCTCAGCAAATCAGAAAGTAACGCATGTAACTAAGTCTAAATTTTTTTTGTTGGAGTTCTGATTCAAGAACTTTTTTTTTCTTTTTCTTTCTACTTTTCATAATTCTTTTTAGTTAAATAATCATTATATATTCTTACATTTTTTTATCGACTAATAATTGCATTAATAATAGAAAGAAAGGGGCTCAGCCCAAACCATGGCCATTACGGATTCAAGTTGAAAAGAGGAGCCTACGGCAGACGAAGGATTACGAAGAACCGACTTCGAAAACAAATCAGCTCTCATATTTTTTTATCGAAATACGAAAGAGAAAGAGATAGATGAAAACAAAGCTGTGAAGGCTTTGATATCAACTACAATACCAAAGATCTGGCACTAACGAGCGTATGATTGTCCGTAAAAACCGATAGACTTTCAAGACCGATAGAGATTGCATGTCGGAGGCTTGATCTACAGGCGAGGACTTCTGCTATAAGAAGGGAGAACTTTTATAGGCGAGGGCTTCTGCTTGAGATACTCTTACATAATTGTTTAAATATCTCCATTGGGGTTGCCTTTATAATATACTAGGTGATGATCCGCGCCCTGGATGAATGGATTAAAAGACATTATAAATTTTAATCTATAACTACTGAAAAGGTTAAAAGAAAAAGTGGCATATTATACAAGGTATAAATTAGCAGAAGTAACGTTTGATATACAGATTAATGAAAAAAAAAACAATTTGGGATTGAAAATTAACTGGAGTTTTCAGTCAAAAAAAGTTTACTCGAATATTCGGGTAATGATAATCTTATTATGGTCGAGAAACGGTAATTTTCCTATTATCTAAGTTGTATCGTTATATTTTATTAAAATTATACTGGTTCCGGGGTATATAAAGATTGTAAAAGAATAAAAATAAATTGAAGTAAATAATATTAGTTGGAAAGAAAAAGCGAAAAAAAGTAAATAATTTCACTACAAGAAAACGTGCCCATAACAACGAAGATTTACGACGAAAATATTTCGTCGTAAATTTACATGGTGTTTACAACGCAGTTACGAGGAATCCAACTTTCGTCGTAAACGCCATGTAAATTTACGACGAATAATGTTCGTCGTAAAATCTATGTAAGTTTACGACGAAAGTACGTGGAATGAGAAATACGTCGTAATCATTACATCGACATTACAACGAAACATGTTACCGTTATATTTAGGTGAAAACGTGTATTCAATATGCTTTAACTTACCTAATTTCGTCGTAAAGTCGTTGTAAATATTATGTTAAAACCATGTAAAATCCATGTAAAACATTCCTTGTAAAATCGTTGTTATATTTCAACTACACAACTCGAAAATTTCTCTATATATATGTCATTTCCCACAACTCTCTTCCTCACAACACACAAACGGAAAAAAAAAATCCGAAAAAATCAGAAAAAAAGGATTTCAAAAAAAAATCTAAGAAAAAAATGGCCGGTGGCGGTAGTATTTACGAGTTACGGAGTTGGATGTATTTGCACAAAGATTCCGACGGGAGGGTGACGAACG
>NC_027756.1:24033288-24042159 GCF_000695525.1 Brassica oleracea var. oleracea
TTTTACATCGAAATGTTTACGAGTGATTTACAACGAAAGTATTTACGTGTGCTTTACATCGAAATCATTACGTGGGCTTTACGACGAAATCTTGCGTGTCGTTTACGACGAATTCTTTCCCTGCGCTTTACGAGGAATATATTTCGTCGTAAACGTAACGAGTCGTTTACGACGAAACCTCCGTTACGACGGACGTTTAACAATGAAACATCTTTCGACGTTAATTCGTCATAACACCCCATTTACGACGAATTTACAACGAATACTGCCCTAGTAAAAAATATGTTTTCTTCTTGTGTTTGAATATACAAATTTAGTGGGGTGATTAGGACTCTAATTTGTAAAAGTGGCTCATTATTGAACCTTAATATTGATTATCACTCAAAATACATATGAGCCTCTTTTAATTTATCTTTTATTTTTTAAAAATATTTTTAATTTATTTTTACTCTTTTACCATAAAATCTGAAATTTAATTACAATCGCATGGAGAATAAAGCTGATACTTGAACATTTAAAAGACAATAGTAAACTTAAAATAAATAGTTGTTATCAATAAAAGACAGCAATTGCATACTGAAATAAACTATAACTCCATATTAAAAAGGAATATAAATAGTGTATATTTTAGTAACAAAATGAGTTTATACACTCATGAACATACCAACACAAAACTTTGGATGAGAAAAACCACGAATGATCCAATGGAAGTTGGCTAGACAAATGTAGTTACAATCATTATATATGTATGGTAGTATTGAAGCATAAACGACCTCCGTTATATATATGTACCAATACTCTTACGTCATTAATGAAATAGTCAACAAAAAAATGAAAATATATATCAATAAATGAAAACTACCTATATGCCATAATCTAAGCTCTCGAAACGAAGATTTTCCTATATTAATATATACTAATTTCTATGCTTTTCCAAGTAAGACAGTATCACAGTGAGTGATAACATCTCTGAATATTTTCTATAACCACATGATATATAGGATTTCCTCTTTTGCAATAAAAAATATTCAGGAATAAAGTGAAGAGAATATTTTACTAATTAAACGGGCAATTGACTTGCCTATAATCAAGTTGATTGTTGCTATGATTGACTAATAGCATCTGTAGGAATATATTACATTCAATGTATATTTAGCCTGATGATCAATTCAATATTTTAAAATTGCTTCTGGTATGAGTGGTCATAGTTACCCAAATTTGATTCATATATTTAATGTTACAATAATGACAATGATTCATAATCAACGTAATGTGTGAAATACCGGTAGGCGATCCACACTTTGACCAGATTTAAAAATAATATGGATACTAGATGATAACTCGCGCGTATGCGCAGGGTGAGTTCTTATAATAATATTTGTTTATGAAATGATTTTAACATTTTGTAACACTAAAATCTTTATCGATTATAAAATGATGAATACAAATGTTGGTCTCTTAAATATATCATCGTCGTTGAAGAGTTAACATATTACATATCATTTTAATTATTTTTAAGACTTCATATGCACAAAACAAAATTAAGTTTTGTGGCTAACACAAATCACCAAAACCAAATAGGCAACATCAATTGTATAATGACGAAGTAAGATTTGGTTTTCTTCTCTCGATTAGTTTACTATTGACTCTCCATAAGTGATTTATTTTTCTAACTCTATAGAATTGTGCTTTCGTTCTCGTCTTTATTTCATTGATATGAGTTAAGTTTCTTTTTTAACTTCTTTTATGAGGTCAGTGAATTATATAAGTGTCAATTAAAAAAATGGACATTTGTAAAAATTAGTTTCACTCCATATACATATCTATGAATCAAAATTTTGAAAAAAATCACTGGCAAACTATATTAACAGGTTAGTGTTCAAATCTAATATATCAAGATGTTATAGACTATAAGTGCAGACTCGAAATATAAATGTTTGTCTAGTATATATTCACCACCTCGGTCTAAAAATCATCTAATTAGAACAACTAAACAAATTACTTATTTCACCAATTCAAGTAATATTTGAATCCGAACGGGTAATATCGGAACCCGAATGGATATCCGAAGATAACCAAACATAAGTATACTTAACTCTATATTTCTAGTTTATTTCTCACTTTTTATTCAAAATATTTATATTAATGATTCTTTTGCTCAAAATTAGATAATATATATATAATTATTGACAAAATCATTTGTTACTCACTTAAAATACATATCAAGTTCTTGTTTCTTGCATTAACAAAAGTTGCATCTAAAATTTCAAAAAACAATTAAATTAGTGTCTTTCTATTTTTAAAGTTTTATCTCCAAACCTATTAATAGTTTAATCTTTTAAAAATTAAATAAATAACCGTTATGTTAAAATATATTTTAAATACAAAAAAATTAAATAATAAATAATTTATTTATTTTTTCTTCAAAACTTAAATATCCAAACCCGACCCAAAATATTTGAACCCGAACATAAAATACCTGAACCCGACTCGGAGTGTAGAAATACCCGAACGGGTTCTAACCTTTATACTGAAATATTCGATACAAACCCGAAAGTGTATCCAAATGGCCACCCCTATGATATATGATCATTTGTATCTTGCTTGAAAAAAAAATATAAACCATTGATCACAAAATTTTTAATGTGGGACTTTTATCATTTTTAGTAATTTATAATCGTTTTTAAAAATTCAAAATATAACATAAAAGAAAAAATCTAATTGTTTTTATTATATGCTTAATGTGATTATTTAATTTCTTTTAATATTATAAAATTAAACAAAAAAGAGAGAGGTTAGAATTTTTTTAATCAAATATGTATTATTCATAATCATTAATTATCATATATATGCTAACAATATTAGGTAATTTCGTAGCTTTTATTTAAGGAAAGAAAATATTCTTTTGTATACTATTAATTAATTTTATAGTTAGTTTAATAAAAAACATAGTATATGTTTATATGGACCGACTTATTTTTCTAACAATTCTAAGAATCATTCTCGTGATGACACGTGGTTACGAAAACATGTTGTAATGCTCCAGGATTAATATACAGGGGATTGGCTTGTGTATTATGTTTCTGACATTTAGGTGACGGTTTCTACGCGCCTGAAGTATTCATACCTTTTTATAATGGTAATAAATAAATAAAAATACATACACTACAAGAAAATATATTTTTTACGAGGGCAATTCAATATTCCTTGTAAATTCGTCGTAAAAGGGGTGTTACGACGAATTAACATCGAAAACCGTTTCGTTGTTAAACGTCCGTAGTAATGGAGGTTTCGTCGTAAACACGTGGTAACGTTTACGAGGAATGCTTTCCTCGTAAAACGGAAGGGAACAGTCCGTCGTAAATGAGACGTAAAATTTTGTTGTAAAGTACTCGTATTATTTCGAGGCAAAGTACTCGTATTATTTCGATGTAAATTCCATGTAACATTTACGAAGATTTTACAATGATGCCCATGTAAGCTCCACGTAAACGTTACGACGATGTTAGGAGGATTTCGTTGTAAATTTCCTGTAAAGTTTACAACGAATTTACATCGTTTCTTACCATTTAATATTAAATTAAAATAATAATATTATTTAAAATTTGAAATTTTAAAAATTTTAAATATAAAATGAGATATGAAAATGAAAACATATTTTTTAAAAATATTTAAAAGTCATAACATAATATTTAAATTCATAATACAAATTGAAACAACAACAAAAACTACTACATATTATCGAAGTAGTCGGTGGCGGTGCTCGGTTGAGAACGGTCTGGATCGGCATCTTCGGGATTTCGTATTGGTATCCCGAGAGCTGCTCGTCTCTCATTTAGTGCTCGCTGCATAGTCGGGTTTCCCACTGTCATCACGTCCAACATATCCTCAAGAGAGTCTAAACAATCCTGCTGGCTATCCTTTCGAGCTCTCATCTGAGAGTTCTCTTCATCCCGTCTCGAAGCTTATAACGAAGTTGCCTTAGCAACTTTGTTAACAGAACCTTTGCCCACTGTCTGTCCCTTTTTTCTAGGAGCCACCTATAAAAACATATTAATATAGCTAAATTTTATCAAATAGTTAAATTTATTTAAATAAATTTATAAAGTTTTACCTCTTCGAAGATCATGTCGACCTCTTCAGTGGTCAGTTTGACGGGTAATCTATCGGGAGACTGCTGGGTTAATTGCATCTCCCGCTCTTCAACCCGAGAAGCCACTGCGTTGAAGAGTTTCTCGGATGCCGGATCCACAAAAATCCCGTCTAAGGTGGCGTAAGTCATCTTGAATAGATCAGACAGAGATGGTAAGACTCCCGTCTTCTCATACTACATACAAAAAAATTAAATAAAATTAAATATTAAAATTTAAAGTAATTTAAAATTTTAAAATAAATATTAGAAACAACTTACAGCTTCTAGACGGATTCCGGCTTGAGGCGTTTGTCCAGTTATGTGAACCATGGGCAAATGACCATCTTTGTCATTCGTTCTTCGAGAAGCGGAGCACGAGTTGGCCTTACGGATCGAAAAGGGTAGCTTCCAATAGGCGATGAGATCATCCCATACTTCCTTCGTGAGCTCGGTGGGCTTTCCGTCATAACCGTAGATCTTCCACTTGTCCTTCCAATCGGAGATAGAGTTGCAAAGGCGGGTCTTTACCTTTGCAACGAACTCCCTTTTCACCCTCTTAGTGATTCCCAAGGACCAGTGCCACCTTTGCTGAAACAAACAAAATTTTAAGAAATTTAAAATAAATATTTAATTAGATATAAATATTTAATTAGATTTTTAAAAAATATATATTACCGCAAAAAATTTAAACCAAGTCGTCTTAACGTGGTCTGGAGTCTTGCTCCAATTCGGGTAGGCTCCGTCGTAGTAGCCCTTGATCGTCTCCGACACGCTCCGGCCAATACGGTTGTTGGCCCCAAACCTGAAAAGAGGACCTAATTGTTTAAAAAAAAATTAAATTTTAATGTACTAAAAAACAATAAGTTACCAATAAGTTTCCGGCGGTCTATCGGGATCCAGAACATCCACGCCCCCTCGTCCAGGCTGGGCGAGCAAATCCTCCACTGTATATCTAGCGCATGGGGCAGATGGAGGCACATGCAAATCTGGATGAACTGCACCTGCTGGGACAGGCTGAGGTGCATCGGCTGGAAGAGGAGGTGGTGGAGAGGCATATGAGGTGCACGAGGAGGAAGACTCCAAGAAACTCTCTAAGATGTCTGAGAATCCGGAACTGCCTCGGAAGATGATGGATCAGAAGAAGATGTCCCGACAGGCCGACACCATCATGAAACATCTGAGAGTAAGTAGGTGCAGCTGGCTTTCTTCTAGGACTCATATAAATTTGAAAAAAAAATACAGTTAGTTTTATTATTAACAACATAATTTAAAAATATTATTCCGATACCTAACTAATCACCTAAACTAATTACCTATACTAACCACTTAAACTAATTACATATAATAACGACTTAAACTAATTACCTACACCTAAAACTAAACAATTTTTTTTAAAAAAAATTAGAGAGAGGGAGAGGTTACCTTAGAGGAGTGGAGAGGGATTTGGGAGGAATGAATGAGCTTTGCTCGTTCCGAGACGTCACCTATATATAAGAAAATGCATTCCTCGTAAAGTCGTCGTAAAGTTACGACGAAGTTACCAGGCCCGCGTTTTTTCAGTTACGACGAAATTACCAGGCCCGCTTTTTTCATTTACGACGAATTTACCAGGATCGTGTTTTTAACTTTACAACGAATTACGTGGAATATTTACGATGAATTTACGTGGAACGCTCATGATTTTTTCATTTACGACGAATTTACCAGGCCCGTTTTTTTGTTTACGACGACTTTACTTGGCTTAACCCTAAACCCCAAAAACTTAAACCCCAAAGTCACTTATCTTATAACACCATTTTCTTCCTCTTTATCTCTTTATCCAACTTAAACTCTAAACTCCAAATTAATTTTTTAAAACCAAAAGAAAACATATTATATAAAACAACATATGTTACACATACATTAAAATGAGAAAATGAAAAAGAAAAACAACATTTGTTACATAGATTACATCATTCTGAATCGTTTTCATTCTCATCAAGATCAGTACAATGATCATCGTTGCTTCTATCGAACTCGTCTTCACGTGCTTCATCTGTCGCATCTTCGGGAAGATCTTCATATTGTTGGTTTTCCGGATCGATCAGAAGGATTTCATTAAGTTGTTGATCAGGTACATCAACTTCATTGATAGCGTCTTCTTCTTGCAAAGGTGGTTTTTCTCCAGCAACAGTTCATCCACGAGGTGTAATTTTATAACGGCTAAGCAATTTATCCCAGGACATCGAAGGCGAGGGTATGGAAGGAAGCTAACTTGCACGGCTTGAGAAGCTAGGATGAAAGGCTCAAACTTGTTGTATCTTCTCCTAGAATTGACATCCACAACACCAAATTTGTTAACCCGAACACCTCGGTTCACAACGGGGTCGAACCATTCACATTTGAAGAGGACACATTTTAGCTTCAATAACCCCAGAATTTCGACTTCAATAATCTCCTGCAAGATCCCGTAAAAGTCTGTTTCGCCTTTCACACATATTTCGTAGTTGCTTGTTGTCCGATGTCTCCCATACTCGTATGTGTGAAAGGTAAAACCTCATGTGAAATACATAGGTGATGTGGTGACCTTTGCTACTGGACCTTGGACCAAATCGTGAAACCATACGAGGTAATATGGATCGTCATACTCAACCTACAAAAATCATCACCGTTAAAATTATCTTATAGCATCACTGTTAAAATGAGATATATATATATACCTGTGATTTTAACCATTTGACAAAGTGCTTATCTTTCTGTGCGTCCACCTCTGTTGAGGATATTCCTGGTATTGCTTCTTCAACTTGAGATACAAACAGGCTGCAAATAAAATGATTACTTTAGCGCATATATAATTAAATTTTTTCATATATTTAACATTCACAAGAAAATTTACCTCTCAAAGGAATGAATTACTGCATCTTCGCAGTTGAGCAAAATATAAGTGTGGGCACTATTCTTATCTTCTTCACATGACCACCATATTTCTTTCAGTTTACCACCAAACCATCCAATTTGACAGAAAATGTCAGGAACACCATCAACTACATATGATGTCGGCACTCCTCCATCATCGTATCTTCTAGGAACTCTTTTTCTCGTATGAACAGTTGGAGCAAAGTAGTATGATGTGAAGTTAGATGTTTCTGCTGTCAAACTCCCAGCAACTATTGAACCTTCGACCTTTGCAAGATTTCTTGCTTTTCCCATCAAATGTTTCATGTATTGCTCAAACGGATACATCAATCCGTTGTGAACAGGTCCACGAAGCAATGCTTCATACGGGAGGTGGACAACTAGATGCTCAATGACGTAAAAAAAATGAAGGTGAAAATATCTTCTCCAGATTGCACAATATGATCAGAATGTTCTCATGAAGTTTTTCGATGACTTCTTCCTTGAACGTACGTGTGCTAAGATCTCTGAAGAAGGCTCTGATGGCTGTATATTGCAAAAGTAACCCAATTAATAACATTTCATAACATATGTACATATATTATAAATTGATATTTACTTGCAATTGCTTCATGTACGTTTGTTGGAAGGAGCTTGGCAAAAGCAAATGGAAGTAGTCGTTGAATAAACACATGATAATCATGACTCTTCATTCTTGAGAACTTTTGACCTCGTTCAACACATCTTGACATATTAGAAACATAACCATCAGGGAACTTAACTTCTGAAGCATCAAACAAAGTTGTGTTGGCTTCTGATGACAACCGAAAGATAGGAACAAGAACGTTTCCATTGCTCTTGATATGTAACTCACTTCTTGAGCAAATATCCGGTAAGTCCATCATTGACTTCTTGTTATCTTTTGTCTTCCCAGGGACATTCAGTATTGTATTCATGATGGTGTCAAAAAGTTCTTCTCCATATGCATCACATCCAGGTTGTGACGTAAAAGAAGATCCTTCCAGTAAGGTAACTCCCAAAATATACTATTCTTATGCCAATTGTGCACCACACCATATCCATCAGACATATTTCCAGGAACATGCCAGTTTTCTCCACACTTAACTATTTCCTGAGCTCCGTAATAATCAATGTCCGCTTCGATCAATTGGCCGGTGAGATTTGGAGGAGGATTGTCTCTGACAACTCTTTTGTACCTAAACAATGTCTTATTTCTTCTGTATGAATGAGAAATGGAAAGAAAGCGACGATGACAATCAAACCAACAACTCTTCCTACCATTCTTCAGTTGAAAAGCATCTGTCGATCCAAGACAATATAGTCAAGATAATCTTCCATGTAGTGTCTGTAACACGCTATGGTCCTTTCTACTGGTCACCTGCAAAAGGATGTGAGGAGTGAGTGAACTAGTTTCACTAAGTGAGCTAGGGTTCCCTATCTAGCATATACAACTACCCGTCATTTTAAACCCAACCCCAAACACAAGCAAGACGGGTAGTTCAACAATAAAATTCAAGATAAATCATAACCGATTTAGGCAATAAACCATTAAACCATAGTAAATCAAAACACTCTTTATGAGTGTCACATAATTCAACCATATATATATATACTCCTAGGACCCAACAGAATCATTCTTCCTCCACATAAGGGACACCGACAATCCTTTCACTATTACACCACACATGCGTATGCACTCAGGAATCGCCCGGTCACGGTCTTCAATCGGAATCGCCGTGCCCCGGTCCTCTATCGGACTCGCCGGGGGCTGTCACATCTACGTGTGACACTCGGCCTTGGTGATCAAGCCAAGTTAAACCGAGCCCACCACTTTCCTGACCACA
>NC_027756.1:24042338-24042533 GCF_000695525.1 Brassica oleracea var. oleracea
CCCAGACATCGTCTCAAGCCTCGGATCCACAAACTGACACCTAGACCAGTCCAGCTATCCTAGCTCAGAAGCCGTCTCCGATGTTAGGAACCTACATTAAAAATTCGTTAACAAACAATTAACCGTGACTCACAGTGATTAAGCGATGTGGCTCGACTCTTTGATTCCGGATGTTGACCAAACCCCTTTTATCCC
>NC_027756.1:24042629-24048713 GCF_000695525.1 Brassica oleracea var. oleracea
AACCTTCTTTCACTTCTGGACAGTCTTTCGGAACTTCCCGGCAGTTTATCGGTCTTCGGAAATGTCTATGCTTCTAAAGCACCTCGCATCATTTTTTCTCTCTCTCTCTCTAGCCACATTTTGCTTTGGTTTCTATGGAATGAGATGAGTAAAAATGGTGAAGGGTGGCTGGGTATATATAGAAGTTTCCAGTCAATAAGAATGAGCCACCCGATCGCATGTGTGTCGTCCTGCAGGCTTCCGGTCGCATGTGTGGCGACACATGGGCGTCCACATGCCCTGTTGCATGCCTCCTTTACATGACAGGAGACACCACCATGTCCACATAGCTCTCAGCATGTCTGGGGTTCATGCGTCACGACACACGGGCTTCTGCATATCGGTTCGCATGCGCAGATCGCAGGTACTGCGACACCTCGTGCTTCTGTGTGTCGAGCTGCATGGAACTGCTTCATGCACAACTACACCACCTTCTTGTGTTGACACTCAACAGGTTAAATGGTTGACACCACGTCCTGATCCCTTAGATCAAGCCACCTCGAGCTTCTCGATCGATTTGCGCGATTTCGGCCCTTTTGGTGAATTTTCGTCCCGCGATCAATCCTGAATATTTTTCCGTTCCCAGTCTGATGAGCTGAATATTTTTAATAGACTCCAGACTAACCTTAACCTTGAGGATAAAAATTTCCCGAGCCTTCGGCTTCCCCGAGAAATTCCATAAAACCAAAATTAAGGTTTTTTTTTTTTTTTTTTTTTAAGACGGGGTATTACATCCTCGTCCCTTTATTAGAATTCTTCTCCGAATTCTCTAAGGATCCGGTGATCCCCCTTCTTCCATTACTACATCTTCGTGGAAGAACTCTGGATGCAACGATTTGAATCTTGATTCATCCTCCCAGGTCACAACTTCACGGTTCCGCTTACCCCAGAAAACTTGGACTTGAGGAATTTCTCGATTCTTCAATCTTCGTATCCGACGTTCACCTATTCGGATTGGTCCCTCTGGATAAGTGAGGTTTTTTTCCAGGTCTTCGATTTGCTCTGTCTCAATAGCGTTGGGATCATGAACATGTTTCCGCAGCATTGATACGTGAAATACCAGATGTATTTGCATCTCTTCAGGTAGGTTGAGGCGGTAAGCAACCTCTCCGATTCGTTGTACAATCTGGTAAGGCCCAATGAATCTTACCGCTAGTTTCCCGACCTTCCCGAATCGGTCCTTTCGTTTTTGAGCTGACACTTTCAGATAAACTCAATCACCAATATTGAACACCATTTCTCTTCTTGATTGATCAGCGTACTTCTTTTGTCTGTCCTGCGCTTTCTTCATATTGGTTTGGATGATCTCCAACTTTTTCTTCGTCTCTTCTACAATTTCGGGTCCAAACTCTCTTCTTTCTCCAACTTCGGTCCAGCAAAAAGGTGTTTTGCATGGCCTCCCATAAAGCGCCTCATATGGTGGCATACCTATGCTAGAATGAAAGCTATTGTTGTAGGAGAATTCGATTAATGGTAAATGCTTTTCCGAGCTTCCCACCCAATCCAATATACACATTCGCTTCATATCTTCTATGGTGCGAATGGTTCTTTCGGTTTGGCCGTCCGTCTCGGGAAGATACGCGGTGCTTATGAATAACTTAGTTCCCACTGCTTCTTGTAACGCCTTCCAAAAATTTGAGGTGAATCTAGGATCTCCATCGGAGATTATATCTGTTGGCACACCATGCAACCTCACAATTTGATCCACATACATCTCTGCCAATACTTATACCTTATCCGTTTCCTTCATGGGTAACAAGTGCACCACCTTTGTCAGTCTGTCGACAATCACCCATATTGCATTATTTGAACGTCCTCGAGCCGGGGGTAACCCAGTGATGAAATCCATGGATATGAAATCCCATTTCCACTGAGGTACTGGTAAGCTTTGTAACAACCCTCCTGGAATCTGATGCTCGACTTTGACTTGTTGTCAAGTTTGACATTGAGCCACCCATCGCCCCACTGATTTCTTCATTCCTGGCCAATGATAATACCTTCGGATATCTCGGTGCATTTTCGTACTCCCGGGATGGATACTGAGTAACGAGTGATGCGCCGACTTCAAAATCTCATCTCGTAGCCCTTCTCCCTGTGGTACTGATATCCTCCCATTAAGTAATAGTGTACCATATGCCGCCACATGATAGCCACTTGCGTTTGGAGCTTTTTGATTTTTAACTTCTGTGATGATTCATTTTAACTTCTCATAACGTTGTTGCTCCTGTCTGATCCGTGCGAGTAAACCTGTCTGGTTTACGGCTCGCATGCCTAAAGGCTCAATTGGCTCCCCTTCAATTTCCCATAAAGTCATCAACTTGAGCTTCAATTGCCCATAAAGTCATCAACTTGAGTTCACTTGATAAAGCTTCCACTTCCTTTCCAACATCGGACGCTAACTTTCTACGACTTAGTGCATCTGTGACAACATTAGCTTTGCTTGGATGATATTGAATCTTCAGGTCGTAATCTGCCACAAACTCCATCCATCGCCTTTGTCAGAGGTTCAGATCGGTTGTGTAAACAATACTTGAGACTCTTATGATCTGTGAATACTTCCACGACTTCTCCATATAAGTAGGATCTCCAAATCCTTAATGCAAACACCACTGCCGCCATTTCTAAATCATGTGTTGGGTAGTTCTCTTCATGCTTCTTGAGTTGCCTTGATGCATAAGCAATTACTTTGCCTTCCTGCATCAGCACACAACCCAACCAACCCTAGAAGCATCTGCGTACATAGTGTAAGGTTTACCTTGTTCAGGTAATGCCAATACCGATGTTGTGGTCAAAGCTTTCTTCAGTCTCTGAAATACTTCCTCCGTTTCTTTTCCCCAGATGAACGAAACTCCTTTTCCAGTCAACTTCGTCAGGGGCTTAGCAATCGAAGAAAAGTTCTTGACGAACCTTCGATAATACCCGGCTAACCCGAGGAAACTTCTTACCTCGGTTACCGTTGATGGCCTTTGCCATTCCTCGATGGCTTTCACCTTTTCCGAATCTACGGAAACTCTTTCTCCAGACACACGGTGCCCCAAGAACCCGATCTCTCTTTTCCAGAAAGAACACTTGCTGCACTTGGGATACAGCTTCTGGTGTCTTAATCGTTCCAACACTAGCTTCAAGTGTGCTTTGTGCTCTACCTCTGTCTTGGAATATATTAAAATTTCATCGATGAAGATTATCAGGAACTTGTTGAGATAATCATGGAAGACTTCATTCATCAATCTCATGAAGGCCGCCGGTGCGTTAGTAAGGCCAAAACGCATTACTACGAACTCGTATTGTCCATAACGAGTTCTAAACGCAGTCTTCATGACATCACCTTCTGAAATTGGAATCTGATGATAGCCCGACGCCAAGTCGATCTTCGAAAACCAACTTGCTCACCTTAGCTGATCCAACAACTCGTCTATCCTCGGAAGAGAATACTTATCTTTGATGGTGATATTGTTGATTCCTCGATAATCAATGCAAAGTCGCATGCTACCATCCTTCTTCTTGACAAATAAGACCGGAGCTCCCCATGGTGAAGAGCTAGGTCTTATGAAACCTTTCTCCATTAAATCTTCAAGCTGTTTCTTCAACTAAGCTAACTCTGCAGGTGCCATGCGGTAGGGATCCTTTGCTATCGGCTTCGCTTCAGGTTCCAAGATAATTGTGAAAGGGTTACTTCGAGGTGGAGGTAACTCTTTCAACGCTGAGAACACATCCTCAAACTCTTGTACTACCGCAATATCCGTAATTTCAACTCTATTGCTGGCGGGTCCTCCACTAGCAGTTACTGTTACCAGATACGCTTCTCCATCCTTAAGCAAATCTTCCACTCTCAAGGCAGCTACTAAAGACACAGACTTGCTTGGACTGATCCCGTAAAACACTATTTGTCGTTGCCCGTTATCCTTGAACAAAATACGACCTTTTCCACAATCTAATTGTGCCCGATAGCCTGATAACCAATCCATGCCCAGGATAACCTCATATCCCTTTAAGGGCACCACCAACAAATCTGCCAAGAACATATTCTCGCAAATGACTAACAAAACTCTTCTGAGGCATGCTTTTGCTTGGAGGGTTTGGTCTCCGGGAATCTCTTCATTACTACACCACAGAATCATTCTTCCTCCACATAAGGGACACCGGCAATCCGTTCACTATTACACCACACAGGCGTAGGCACTCGGGAGTTGCCCGGTCACGGTCCTCAATCGGAAGATGGGCCTGGAGGTTTAGTATCCTCTAGTTCTAAAGCGTAAACTCTGCCTCCTATAGCTTGACTTTTTGGTGCTGGTGTGATTGCAGGTAGAGGTGGAGGTGGAGGAGGATGGACAGTGATTGGCGTAGCTGGGATAGGATGATTGACACTACACTGGGTAGAGATGTGTCCTTTCTTTCCACACGTGTAGCATGTAGGATTGTATGAGTTTGACTGAAAGGATCCATGTTTCTTTCCGAAGCATTCACTTGACTTATGGCCTGTCTTGCCACAGTTAAAGCATTTTCCTGTGAACAGAGATCGTCGACTTGGCCCTCCTGATTCCTTTTCCTTATCTTTACCCTTAAAAGATCTTTGGTTTCCACCTTACTTTCCTTCTTGATGCTGCTTGAATTTCTTACTTGCTAGTTGACGTCTTCTCAGCTTCCAATCCAATCTCCACATTTACAGCTTTTTCCACTAGCTCGGTGAGACTCTCGTAGTTCCCGACTGCCAGTCTATTTTTCAACTCTGGTTTTAGACCAAACAGAAAGTTGGATATCATGGTCTCCTCATCAACTTGTCCTCGCAGCAGGTGTCGTCGCAGTCGCATAAATTCAGATTCATATTCTCTAACCGTCTTATCTCCTTGTACCAAGTTTGCAAACTGGCGTTGAAGCCTTCGCTTGGATTCAGGAGTGAAGTACTTGCGTTCAAATTCTTGTTTGAATGCCGCCCAAGTGGTGACCAGATGTCCCACTTGGTGATCCCTACTCTCCCACCATTCTGTTGCGTCTTTGTCTAAGTAATATACTGCCATTTTCTTCTTAGACTCTTCAGAACATGTCAGGGTCTCAAAGTTTTTCTCCATAGTTCGAAGCCACTGGTCGGCTTGAAATGGATCTGTCCCGCCTTCAAAATGTGGTGTCTTCATATTCTTCATGGCAGTTAGTAATGGTAACATCGGTGTAGACACTGTAGGTTGTGGTGGCATAAGTGGCTGAGGTTGCACCTGAGGTTGTTGCATTGACCTCGCTATCACGTCATGAAGCATCTTCAGAGTGTGATCCATTCCTACTCCTTGTTTGGTTGATCATGTACTTCTGGTTCAATCGGGTTGGTCCGCCTCACTGGTCTAGGTCCTTGGACACTTGACTCGCTATCACCTGTTTCTAGTCTTCCCCTTACAGTACGGTTTGGTGGAAATTTTTCTTCTGGTAGTATCTCTTGATTATGTCCAAACAGATTGTTGTTTCTTCTTACGTTTTCTTCACTGGATCTTTGGTTGGTGTGCGCCAGTTTTTGCACACTTCCCTCGGATTCATATCCCAATCCTCTTCTTCTTAAGACTAACAAATGGTCGACATTCAGAGAAAATAATCGATCGATGCACGTCCTGTGACATCGATAGACAGCGAAGTGCGCAGAAGCCCGTTTGGTTCTAGCCGACTTAGAGCCCAAGACTTCACCAATTTACAAGATTACCCCTGATGAGTTTTAACCTAATTATATATAGCTTACCAACATGTTAGAGGCAAGGTGTAACACCCCCGAACCGTTTTGGACATCGGTCAGTCAGCCGGGCAACAATCAAACAAGAACATGCCCGAACGACATTCATCTGCCAAGTCCGAAAGTGTTACGACGGGTTGAGAATAGACTTTCCAAGTCACAAAACATAATTTTGTAACCCAGAATATCCATTCAACACTCGTTTCCTCTAATCTTCAGCCTAAGGCTTTGCAACCTGTACCAAATCATAGAGTTGTGTTAGGTTGGACTAACCTAATATTAGATTCAACACGTCACGTATATAAAACATACTTTATTTCATATATATAAAACATGAA